>NC_089978.1:61742253-62048110 GCF_036417845.1 Apteryx mantelli | reverse complement strand
TTTTATGTGATCATAATATGTCTGAATAGCCATCACAACACCTAAGGAAATGATAGCTGCCTTCTGCCCATGAAGCCTTAGAGGGTTGTCCATTTTGATTTCAGGACTAATTTTTGGCCTACAGTGGTGTGGCACCCACCTCCAGGTTATAGTGGTACATATTTTCCTTATCTCAGTGTTGTAGCTGTAGTATTGTAGTGTGAATGGCTGTGGAATATTGAATTTTATACCAGTTATCATGGAGAGGAATAGTGAAACTTCAGCACTCCTGGAGGGCCCCTGGCATTATTGTGGCACTTAGAAATCCTGCTTAGCAACAAAGATCCCATTAGCTGTACTTAAAAAACAACAACAACAACAACAACAAAAACCTACTACTGCTAAGAGCTGACAGGTTACATACCTACAAAAAGCGTCAGAGTTCATGGAAACAGGAGGAATGTCAATCACCATGATAAAAGATAGTCATCCAGCACCTTAGCCGTTGTCAGGTTTAATGTGAGAATAAAAAGTATTTTAAGATGGGATTTGGGAACACCTCTTACATTACTCTTGAGATGTTTATGGAGTGCTTTTTCCAATGGTGGGTGCACCGAAGGGGAGTTTGTGAAAATGTACAAATTGGCTGAACTGTGAATGTAAAATACGTGTTGAAACATGCCTGTGTTGTATTAGCTGTATTTCCTCTGAATAAAATTTGCAACAATGCCGCTAACATTATGGCAATTTGCTAAAAATAAAGAATACAACACTCTTTTTAAGCAAAGCTTTGCTATGGACATAAGTAGATATTTAGAATTAGATGTGTGGGTGTATTTTCTGCCATTTGTTAGTTTTTATTTTTATATTATAAATCATGAAAGACAATACTTAAGAATACAGTAGGGTAGATTTTGAGAATGGATACTTAGAATATGAAGTTTAATACATTTAAAAAAGTAGCATTCTGGTATTTCAGTCCTGTTGAATTTCAAAATGTAAATGAGAAAGGTAACATGGCTTAAATGGTCTCAGAACTTGAAAACTGCTCTTAAGGTGTAACAAATCAGATTAACAGGAGTTCCTTGTCCATGCATATTTATTTTGCAGCCCAGGTAAACTTTTGGCTGGCTTTCTCTTAAGCCATAGTTCATAGTTTTCCTGGTCTATGCCAAATATGTTATGTTTATTGTACTGTAAATATAATGATTGTTGCCTTTAACATCATTTCTGGTGCCCTATGGTTTTGATATCCTAGCCTATAACTATTATAATAAATTTATAAATGTACGCATCCATTTCTTTTACCTGTTTTGAGGTATTTATAATTCTCATTAGCAGTAGTAAGAGAGATTTCTGTTGTTAAGTGCTACGGTGGGATTCTAAATGTACCGTGAAGAGACAACTGCTAGTCATGGACTCAGTGTTCAAATGAAATAGATGTCAGCCAAAGAGAAGTAGCAACCTTCCTGTGCATTTACCTCCTCAAGAAGGAGAATTACCAAAATATCATTGTCTTTCCTGTGGGTCAGGTGAGAGGAAGCCATACTGAATATGCCATGAAGTGAATTCCAGTCTAATCCCTCTGAAATGAAGCATGTCTTCATGCCATTCCTTCCTTTGTGTTACAGCTCCACTGATTTTTATAAGCTGTGTCTGAGTTCCACAGTATCGCTGTGCGTGAGTGAGAATCAGAGTGGCGGTTCAGCACACTCGTGCTCACTTCACTATGATAAGCAGTTGCTGTAGGCTAGTTTTTCCAGCTCTGTCCAGGCTTAGTAGAGAGACACTGGCCTGACCAGAAGCTGATGCTTCCCAACCATCTCAGTAGTATTAGACACCTATTTTAGCATCACACCATTAATATCCTCAGGGAAGGTAAGGGTGAAGAGTCAAAACAAAGAAAAGAATAAATAAAAGCCAGAGTATTAGGAAAAAATCATTGCTGCAGATTTTTGTCAGCTGGTAGATGACACACTCAGCACATGTATCAGTAGCAGAGTGCATGCAGCAGGTACACGTGCTCGGGTCGTGTGTCATCGTATCCCTGTAACAGGCACCTCCATGTGCTCTGCGCTTAACTGGGCAAGCTGCAGTAAAGCAGAGAGAAAAAACATCAGAATATTTCTAGTTTTAGGATAATAGTGCAGGATATCAGACATGGAAGGTATTCAAATATTCCTGGATAGGGAGCACCTTGCATCATTTAAAGCCTTTTTCAGGTGATTAAATGGAGCTGGTGAAATCTTCAGAACAAAATGTTTTGTTCAGGAGTTTCTCAACATACTTCCACAGTTGGAAGTATGTTTGTGAGTTACTGTGGGTTTTTAGAACAGGAGAAGAGAGTCGTTTAGGTTAAGGTGGCTGGGGTGGGGAAAATAATAATTTTCACATTTCTAGACAAAAAATTTGTAGCTTTGAGAGTTCTGCTTTTTTTGTTCATGTGACATTTTGATAATTCATATGTTGAGTTTCTTCTGGATTTTGAATGTTTTCTATTAAATTTCTCTATAAAAGGGTCTGTAAGAAGCAACATTTCTTTTTTCAATAGCTGAGGTTTTCTTCTGAGGAAAAGAGCTACATACATACTTTATAAAATCTCAGAATTCTACCATATGGATAATATATATGGAATAAATGACTAGAAACAGTTTGTAACACAAAGGGAGATGAATGATTTTAATAAAAGTTAAACCTCCTTACCTTTATAAAGAAGCGAATAGAAGCATAAGGGATATTATGCTTTTTCCCTAAAGAACTGCATGCTATCATTGTATTTTCTGGTCAGAAAATTGATAATGGTCTTCCTCAGAGACTATATCTAACATTTCCAAAGTTGTGTCTTACATATGATAACCTCCTTTAATAAAATAAAACTAGGTATTTAATGGAGAACTGTCTCCACAGTCCTTTCATAAAAAGATTTTAGCTTATATTTAATTAATTTGTAGTATATTTGTGCAATAAGCATAAAGCCAAAATATAGAACAGTCCCTTGTGAAAGAGGGGAAGCCTGCGGTAGTATTCCTAAAAGTATGTTTTGTAAATTTGCTGTCTGGGAAGTTAATTGAAAACCCATGTCTGAGAGATGTTAAATCATTAGAGATAACCAGACATATAGTCAATTATTGTAAGGTAACAAGGAGTCCTGACTGAGAAATCTGATATATTTGATACTGTGCAGAACTAAACTCTTTTGCCCCCTCCAAACCCCAATTCTTTCTCATATGTTTGTGTTAAATATGCTCGGTTTAAAACATATATATTCTACAAAGTATTCAAACCCTACAGAATCATCCTAGAATTTGAAAGTCAAGCCATCTCTCAACCCTCCCATTGTGATCATCAGTATATTCCTTCCATCAGTGTTTCTTGTCAAGCTACATGCTGCTCTCGCCGTTGTTTCCAAATGCCAGCCTAAGCTGCTATGTCCCTGTCACTTCCTTTTTTTTTTTCTGAAAAGATTTTACTTTTCAGGAAAAAAAAAACACTCTGAAGAAGAGACATGGCTATATATTTACACACACAGAAAGCAAATTTTTGCCTATGAAGGAGCCTGCCTTGTGTGTTCACTGCGTAGACTAGAACAGTGCTTGGTTGTCATATGTTCAGGACCTGTGAAGGAGGAAATCAGTAGTGACACATGCTCAGATGACTGATGTGGAAGAAAGTGGTTCCATGTCTATGTCTGCTCTACTGCTCGGTACATGTATATCAAAGGCATAAATAAATATTTATAAAATGTATCCTAAGCTCTGTCATCTGTTTGGTAATTACCTATCCTCCCCTCAAGCCCAGAAGGATTATTTGGCTGTCTTTTATGCAACTTGGAAGAACAAATCTAACCCAGTAATAAATCATTTATCAATTTTAATGACAGGGTATACAAAATAAGGCCATGACCAAAGGAGTTTAATGTAATCACATGTTTAGTAGCATTTATCTTATTTCTGAACTGAAAAATAATGCTTTTTTTTTATTCTCGTGATGCAAATACAATATTTTCTGTTTTAGAACAGAGTTCAGAAAAGTTGCTAGAATGTTAAAATGGAGACAGGAGGGAGGCCCATGACTGAAAGGACTCTTGCTTTTATATCTGTCCAGTCTGGCTTATTGTCAGTATATATTTGGTATTTTGTGGTCCTTCCGAGTTCTTCTTACCTTATTAATATGACCTAATTATTGTGATTTCATTATCTCTATTTGACCCCCTGAGTTTGGAATGTTAAGCATGTTTTAATATTAAGAGTTTTAGAGTCAAATGATTCACCATGGAAACCAAAGATTTCCCAGTCCTCATGTGATATTCTTGGAACCTGTCTTATTAATAATGGAATTCTTTTTGCCATCTGCTTGATGGAACGGATTTTGTGCATGCAAGCTGATGCAGAGGAGATGAGAGGGAATATGTGGTTTTTAAAACATTACTCCTTGAGAAAGTTTGGAAAATAATCTTAACCTTTCAGAGGCAACAGGAGAGCTGATTAGCTTGTTAATTCAATCATTTTTTATGCTGCTGACTATCCCATTCATTAAGACATCCAATCACATGGCTGAACATACAGAGGTTCTGACTGGGGCTCTGCAAGTCAATAGGAGTGAGGACAGTCATCCCTCTAAAAATAAACAGCCTGATTTTTATACTTTGGAAGAATTTTCACTCAGGCAAGAAAACTGCCACTGCCAGATGGTGATGGAGGCATTACTATAGCAAGGGGACATTAACAAAGATGCGTTCAGCAATGCAAATTGTTACCATAGCTACAAAATAAATAAATAAATAAATAAAATTAGACTATTATTTAGATGGCTTAATGGGAAAGTAATAATTTTGGCTTATTTTTCCTTTCTGAAATGGATGTATTTTATCTACTTAAAACTTTGTTGTAACACTCTCTTACTGACCAGATACATTTCTTTATATCTAAGTACCCTTATCAGCTGGATTTATTTTATTCTAGAACAAATACTTTTTCTCTGTTCTTTCTACATGCTTTTAACATATCTGTATAACTGAATAGAGCATAATGGTCCTTAGAATTTAAAGTTTGATAGCAGGATATAACAAACGGTGAAATTAATGTTGGTGTTATAGCAGCTCCTGAGTGTCCTTAGTCAGACTGGCATCCGATTGTGTTAGTTACCACACAAAAAGAGAGTTTCATGGAAATGCAGATGCATCAAAGGGCCTAAAATTTGGTATTGTCACAATAAGTGGGCAAAATAAAGCGTTAGAAGAGGGAAGCGTTTAAGGTAAAAAGGAATGTTAAAACAAGCATAGTTTAATACAGGAAGCAGCAGTGGTTAGATAGCCACATGGCCAAAGATAACACCTTTACTGTTGGGGAAGATTGCTTTATTTTTTGTAAGGCTTTATCAAAGCTGTTTCAGCCTTACTGAAGTTTATAGAGCATTTATAAACCCTGGCCTGGGGAAACAGGGGGAAAAGCTATGTGGGGGGAGAGTGCTGCTGGTTGGGTATGTCTCCCTTCCCCTTTGCCTAGGAGTAATCATTAGTACCACTTATTTAAACACAGTTCTGAGCCAACGTAGAAAAGGTTAAGGCCAATCTGGCAGGAGTTCAAAGGTGAGAGATTTCTCATCGCTACAGGGCGCACAGATGAGAGAAAAATTGCAGCTCGTATTGTTTCATCAGGGTTCTTTTTTTGTGTTTGAAAATAGTGTCCTGGCAAAGGCCTGGGAAAAAATAGAGATTTGGCACTGGGTGATTCTTCAACTGATCTAATAACTCATTAGTTTATATAGGAGTTGTGGCAATTCCTGTTTCATTTTCTGTTTAAAGTGTTTGTCACCAGCCTGAACATATGGAATACTGGTTTTGCTCCCATAGCTGGGCTTTTTCCTTACTGCAGAATCACACACTGTGTGTTGTATTGGCACCATCTGTTACTATTTTAAATATTTAGATTAATGGTCTAACATTAATCCAATGTCGCAAACTATTAAGTGCTCTAGATTTGTAGAAGGGGAGACAAAGAGCAACCGCTTTCCTCCAGGAAAAAAAGTTATCATTCTAATTTGATTTTTCACTTAAAATATTTTACAGATCTGGGCCAAATACGCTAATGCAGTTCAAGCAAGCAAAATATTCAGATATGAATAATCCATGAATATACATAACAAATCATACTTAATTACATTTTGATGTCTGGATAGAAGCCAGTATGTTTTGTCAAGTCTTATAGGGAAACTGCACACGCTATTTATGCATCATTTTGTAAATTGTTTTACCACCATGCTTAGTTCTGTTCTTCAGGCAGGTTTTAAATTTGACATCAGTTGTTAGGACCAGCATCGTATTTAAAAAGAAACACAAATTTCAGTGTAAAAGTGCCAAGAAAATTCCAGTGGAACTTTTACTCAGTCCAACTGAAAATTTTGCACAGTCTTCTCAGATGTATCTTTTCCTCCTTCTTTTAATGTAATAAATTTTATCCATTGAAGGTCTGTGCCTATCAATATTTTATTTGTTATATTATGTATTCTTAGAAGCTACCTGCAGCCTTCTTTAAATAGCTACATGCATTAAATTTGCTAATCATTTTGCATCTATGGCATATCAGCATCGTATATTAAGAGGGTGTGGTATGCGACTGTTATAATTGTGTTAGTATTTAATAATCATAATGCAGAGTCATCCTGAATGAAAAACCTGTAGTCTGTCTGCAATATGCACCCACATGCACACCTTTTAAATATGTAATCCAGCTGCCTTTTATATATGTAATCCAGCTTTTCAATGATAAACAAATCTAACTTTTTTTTATTACTTCTATCACTTCTTGGGATGCAGCCTTTCAAAATTTGATGCTTAATTATTTTGGTACTTAACCATTTTATCTGTCTTCTCTGCAATAGTAAGTACTTTACTTTCTGTAGCTCTGTAAATGGACCAAGTTAAAGATTTTGAAAACAGGCCCAGCCAAGGCAAGGGCAAAATCCAGAGGAACCAAGAAAAATGAATTATTTCCAAATATGCTAGATTTATGATAAATTAGCTACATGGTTACTTTAGGCATTCACTACTTGCCTTTGTGTGATGTAGAAATGTGTCTGCATACATTTATCTTGGCATAAAAATCAGCCATTTTTTTCAGACATAAACTTGCATGAATACTCAGTTTCTTATGCATCCTTAGTCTTGCTAAGATAATGTTTTGATTTTATTATAAAAACTACTCCTTTCTTACACATGTGTAGCTAACTTCATGGCAAGAGATGACAAATTAATTCTGCTTTATTTGTCATGCAGTCCTGCAAATCCAAACAAATTAAATAAAGTCTTGCTGAATCAAACAAAATATTGTGAGGGAGTTGGAAATGGGTGTTAAAACATGACAATATATTTTTTTTCTTTTTGATCAATGATAGTGAATCTAATCCACTATTAAGTAAAGATTGCTGCTGATTCAAACCTGCATGAAGCCTTGATATAAAGGAGTTAGCTCTCCTGGAGTATTTAGGCATCCATATCATAAGCAGTGCCATCTTTTATGCCAATTATTTCCATCTGTATGTTCGTAATCTCCACAAATTCATGGTTTCTTGGCTGAGGCAGAGTAATCCTTCTGCCTCTAGGTTCTCCTCCTGTCGGAGCCAGCTTTGGCACAACATTGTTGGCAATCCTGAACTGTTTAGGACACTTTTCTGCTGTGAATGTTTTGTGTCCTTCGTGAAATAAGTTAATTGTCACAGAGCTTGACATCAAATGTCTGATACTTCCTATTCGTGAATTTACTGAGAGGGAGATTCTTTAGTTCTGCTCTGATAGAAAGTGACCTGTTTGGCATTAAATACATGATTTAAATAGTTTACAATGAAAATGAAGCTTCATCCATCACAAATTGCTATAGTTGGATTGCATTATCTAATATTATTCCTTTAAAAAAATAATTTCTGCCACTTTTGGGTAAGAAAAAGTTGAAACTGGAAGATGGATGATCTGTAACATATGGATATATTTCAGGCCCTTGGGAAATATATGATCTGCAGGACACTTGGACCAGCTTTTGTGTTCCTAGCTCCTTTAGTGGCACAAGGGGGGGTGATGGAGGAAGAGGGAAGATGGTGGCTAGGAGGAGAGTAGGCCTGTATTTCTTTTTTTTTCTAGAAACTGACTGCTGCAAGAATACTAGCAGATGCACTGCAATCATTTTTATAGATATTTTTAATTCAGGCAATTGATTTTAATTCATGTCTTACCAGCAGTGTTTGTTATAGTAAAAACAAGGCATTGCTTTGTTTTTCTAGCTCTGCTGTAACTGCGGTTGTTTAGACCTTTCACTTAACACCATCAAGATCTTGCCAAGTGTTAGAGGATTAACTTCAAATATTAATGTAGGAAAGTAGGGCTCTTTTTCTCTTAAAACATGAAACATGGGGTGAGAGCCTTGCTACACTGTGTTCAAAGGAAAACTTGTGTTTACCTCACTCATTGTTTTATATTTTTTGTGTTATCAAGATCATTATATGCACTTGTACTTTCAAAATATTAGTAAAGTGCATTCTAATTCACTGGGAAGCAATGTATAGAGAGAGATACTTTATAAGGAATAAAACCTCCTTGGAAATCAGGTAAAAGTTGTAGCCCAGAGAAGTCCTTCTCAGCTTTCGTCTAACACTGAGGGGACCTGAACTGTATAGGTGCCTCTTTCTTACCCCAGGTAACTCAAGTTCTGTTTCTGTGCATCTTGGAAGCACTTCCTTGTCACTGTGAGGTGAGGGGCAGCCAGCTGGTGGCTAAGTGCAGGTGGGACATGGGTCAAGAGTGCCTCCTGCCCCAGATCCTTCACATAGGATCCACGCAGGAAAAGCTTCTGTCCAAAATGGATGTGATGCTTTATCTTAAAACAAAGGGGACACAGAGGAACCAGACTGAACTCCGTCAGCTGCATGATAGAGTTTAAACCATTTTAATTCCACCTGCAGACCTGAGTCCCAAATCCACTGGGGGTGATTCTGGGACGTAGTACTTGGAGAGGCCTTTTGGGAGTCCGAAGGTGAATCATCTCTGACAGGAAGATGAGACAGTCTGGAATACTTGATTAAAAAAGGACCATCACATTTCTAAAATAAGTGCGAGCTGCTTGCTTTGAGGAGAGTGAGCTTGGCTTTGGATCTTGAAGAGGTCTTTGGTGAACTTTCGATCACATGAAGGCAAGTGTCTTCTTGCAGTGTCCTGGGGTTAGGCAGCTCCATCATCACTGTGGTGCTGGTTTCTCATCCTCCCCATGTATTTTGCAAGCAACCTTGCTCCCTGTCTTGGGGTCCTGGGGACCATCCTGGGGTTAGACAAGTCTTTTGGTGTTGCTGTGCCTAATGAAGGCATGCAGCAAACCACTTAGGCACCTACAGTGTCATTTGGAACTTATTAGTAGGTCACTTTGACCTACTGTGTTTCCTAACCTTTGAGTTTAGGCTGCCTAAGGACCATGGAAAAATCAGCCTGAAATCCCAGATGTCAGAAGTGGTCCTACTATGCATCCATCCCTCTGTTTGTCAAGCTGACTGTTTGCATTCGTATCAAACAGCCTTAAACCTGGATCAAGTTCCTCATATTTAGGTATTTTATAGCTCAATGTCACAGAGCCTACAGACATTGGAATAGCTGAATATTTGAACAGCTTGGATTTTGGCCCTAATACCTAGTGCTTCATGAAACATAGCAGACTTCTGGTAACTAATAGTCAAATATTTCCAGCTGTGGTCTGTGTATGAAGTCTGTCTCCGCTACAGCAGTTTTGCACTTGTATGGCTTCATGAAGTGTAGTTGTTTGGTGTAATGCTGTAATAGATCAAGTTTTCAGATTGTTGGAAGTCTCATTAGGTTTAAAATCTTAAAGACTGTAATTGCTCTTTTTGTTTTTTGTTTTTTTTCCCTTCCTTCATATTCTTTGGAGGTTTTTTGTTTGTTTATTTTTAAGGATTTTACTCAGAAGAAGCCAAACACAAAATTCTGGGTGCTTCCCTTGTGCATGTACCATGCCCTGCAGTCTTCAGTTGTCTCATACCAGTTCGCAGACAAGACAGTCTATGTTTTTTCTGTACTGGTCATTCTAGAAAAATGCCTCAGTTGTTCCAGATTTTAGACCATAAAATTTTGTTATGAAGTCAGAGTCTAAAGTTTTATATAGAGGCCTAATCCATTTCTTGTTGAAAATTTGGGATATGTTCTGAGCCAACCATATAGAAGAAAGGTGTTCCACTAACTTTCAGAGAAGTAGTTTGGTGCTGAATGTTTTTTTGGGTTTTTTTGATCATGTTACATACATCAGTGACTAAACGTGGTCTTTTTTTTTGCTCAGTTCAATTAAATATTTGAGCTGGAATGATACATCTTATGGAAAAATCAATGCACTTGTCATTTGGAAAAATATTTCACAGGAGTAAAACAAAAGTAAGACAAAAATATGTACTAACTTCTAATTTTTAAGCAGTATATAGCAATTTATAAAAGAAAAACTACTATTTAAACTTCAAATAATTCTGATCGCAGGTGATGTACATTTCTGTATTGGGGAAACAAGTACGGAAATGCTCTACAGTTGCATTTACTTTGGAAAAAAAGATACTGTAGAATATTGGATCTCTTACAATATTATAAAATGCAATTTAATAATCATAGAGGGGGGAAATCGGATTTTCATTAGGATTTTCATTGCTCTTGCTGTGTATTCGTATCTCAGACTGTACCCTAGTTCAAGCGCACTGGGCAGCAGATTTATGTTGCCGTATGTAATCTTGTTTGATTATATGAATTTTATTCTGAGGCAGTTTTCTTTAGATGTCTAATATGAAGATATATAATATCAATTGTCTAAGGAAAAGCTTCAATTATTCTCTAAATAACGGTGTTTAGATAGCAAATACTCAGTGCTTTTCAGCTTGGGAGTAACTGTTCTCCGAAATCTCAATAAGCACATTTTTGTTATGCCTTTTAAAAATGTTTCACTTTAAATGCATCTGCATTTATCCTGTCTTAAGGTTTTATTTTTGCTTATAGTGCCCTCACCTGTAACTTCGGGCCAATTGCAGAACTTTTGCAGTAAAGTGGCACTTTTATCTTTGAATCTGTAGCTGGAGAAAGTACCTCTCTAAACGTATTATTTTGACAGCTAGAAACTGCTAACGCAACTTGTATTAGTTTGCAAGATTATACTTCAAACATAACAGTGGCTTTTAGTGTACCCTAAACACAGTTTATTGTTATGTCAAACCTCAATGGTGTACTTTTACTCTGTAATGGAGACTGAGAACACTAATGAAGCAATTCATTCACACTTCAATTACAGCTACCTTCCTTAATTTAACCATTTGTCAAGTTGTGGGACAGAACGGATCAAAATAAGAAGCAACTGGGGTGAGAGAAACAAAATAGTGTAGCTGCCATTTCCATTTGTGTTTCTTTATTTCTCCTTTCCACACTTCTTTACCTCAGGCATTTGTCCAGGTAAAATCTCTCTCAGATCTTGACAAGAACGGTAAGCATAGATGGCTCTTCATATTTCAGTAGCAGACATAACTTAGCAAACTTTTCAGAAACTCACAAGAAAACTGGGAAAGGTTATGAATTTAGTCTTTTTTTCATTTTAAGCAACCTCAGAAAATTCCCCCAAACATTCATGATTTGATCTGAACACAAACTAAGTGGGTAGGCTTTTGGGGTGTAAAGCAACTACAGTTTTTTTCATTCTCAGGTTGTCTTGACTTGATATACAAACAAATACCATATAGGTTACTTTAATTTTCATTTTGACTCACATTTTAGTGGACAGATGCAAGGTAGCAGCTGGTGGAGCACAGGTATTCCTCTAATGTCAGAGCAAGTGAATGGAGGGGAATAGCTTGTCCTTGACAGAGGAGTTTGAATCTGGCAGGATCTAATCACTTGCAGTGCTGCGTTTCTGAGATTCCCTGTCTCTGGGAACTTTTCTCTCTACAGTGGTCTTCCAGATTATGGCTCTTCAGCGCCTGTGTTGTCAGGTTACAGAAGTGAGTGGGGACAGAGTTGTGGGAAGTCAAGTGAAAATAGAAGAAGCTTGCTGTATTTTTTTTTTAATGGAAAGCTTATCATATAAAAAAACACATTTTTGGTCTGATCAGAAACAGTGGGAGGAGGTGGAACAGGGGCAGGGTGTGTAGATCAATTGTTGGGCTCCAGAATAGGTCAGTTCAGATTTGTGTGCAATTTTCAGCCACCAGGCAGATTTCTTAGATGTGTTTCTCTGCCAGCAGCTAGTCAGAGCTTAGGGATGTCCTTGGCAAGGTCTACCATGTTGAATCCTGTATCCTGTAAACCAAAGGGTTCCTGAGCTTGCTTACTTGCTTACATCCTTCCCTGCACACGCACACACACACGCACATGCATGCACACACACACACACACACACACACACACACACACACACATTTCCATTCATTTCATTCATACTAATCTTGATAGTTCTGTTATAAATCTCTGCCCTGTTTCCAGTGGATTGTTCAAGCTTTGCCTGTGCCAAGTTAGACACTAGCAGGTTTTGTTTAAGGCCAAATATCTGCTCTTCATACAGATACATTTCAAGTAAATAAATGAGAGACAGGGTGAAGGTATATGTGGAATTTTGTAAGAATTACTGCATTGATGGCTCTTTGCTTTATATCTATGTGTGTAAATATCTACAAATATTTATATACATATATATGTGCACATAGTTATTGTTCTCCTGTAATACCTAGGAGTCTTAGGCCAGGACCCTACTGTGCTGAGACTGTTCCAAACAGCCTTTTGGGTATAAAAGCCAGAATTAATGGGATGTATGGGATCACAGCCAATCTAAATTTAGTTTTCACCATATGTAATCCACTGTCACAAGTATAATGTAAATTTTTCCATTTTTTTCTTTTGGTTTGTGTTTTTTTTTCCCCTCACTCTGCAGTTCTCAAGTGTTAGCATCAGGGTGCAATAGATAGACAATGAAGAGTGAGGAGATATGTTTTCAGTAAATATTTGTTTTGTGAACTATTTTCACTGAGCTTATTTTTTTCAAATAATATTTTTACTTCTTATTTTTGGGCCTATTTACACAGACAACCTTTTCTTTCAATATCAGGTATTATGACTGTCTTCCTCAAATTTTGTTCCAATATATATGTTTTACCATCCTTTATCTTTTTCTCAAAACATGAGTTTATTTTAAAAATTATGTCTAAGCTGTTCACTATCAATATATGAGTTTTTTTAATCATAACAAGCATTGGGAGATAGTATGCAAACAAGAGACGGAAAAAGGCTCAGGAATTTTTGCTGTCTTATAATGTGCCTAACATTATAACATTAGACAAGGAATTTGGTTTCGCCTTCCAGAAATGGAGATTAGCAGCCTTTGCGTAAGTGATGGGGAGCTTAAATCCTAAAAGCATTGCCTCTGGAGTTAAGAGCCTGCCTTTGAAAGCTTTGGCCTAGGTCGATAGATTGAATGTTAGGGTAATAAATACGGTAGCATTTGCTAGTGGAGCAAGGTTCTGGTTTATGTGATTAAGGAATGGAAGGTTTTCTTTGGAAATTTACTTTAAAAACTGTGGACTACAGCCAGCTGCCAATAGTTTCTGCACAACAGTTTGTTTTTAAAAACAAACTCAACTGAAAGCATATAGCTTAAGAACAAGGAATTTTTATAGCTGAACGGGAAAAAATTCTTATCTCTTTAGATTTAAATATAAAATCATAGTGCTCTTTGTATGTATATGTGTGCCTATCATCATAACTGCAGCTTTAATGATACATCAGCAATTGGAACCGCCAGTTTTGAAGGTATCTGAGCCATAGCAACATCTTGTTTTTTTCTGTTAATGAGAATTGTTACAACTAGGATAACAATGACTTCCTTCAGAATATTCCTTTATATTCCTTCTCCTGTGCTTAGTCTTAATGAAATATTGACTTTATTTTGAGCGAGTATCAAGAAGAGTGTAAAAGTCTGAGCAGCATGATGGAAATTTTTCTTTTTCTTTTTTTTTTGAAAAGGACACTTTTTGACTTTGATAATTCAAAATGAATTTGTTTTTAAGTTTCAAACTTGCCATAAGCTTAATCCTTATGGAAAACAAGTGCCTTTTTTCAAGGCTGAATCAATTTGGTTCACAAATTTAAAGAAGGTCTAGCAAAGTATTTTGACATAGAAACTGCATCAGACATAATACAGTAACATGTTTTTCATGGCTCTGTCTTGATGTTTCAAATAACTCATTTCAGCAAAACAGTGGCCTTGTTAATAAAGTTCTTTAGGAAATGATGCATTCTGTTTTTGATCTCCCCTCCCAAACAAATGAATTTTAATTCACCTTCTCCTGTTTCTGATTTCTTAGACTGCCTTTCCTTACAAAAGCAGGTTTGGGCTAGTATAATTGTTTTGCAGGTCACTATTACGGGCTCTCGCAACAAATATTGAAGTGGTGTTCTGTAATGACTGAATACACTGGCAGACTATCTTTTGCAAAGGACATGCAGTTTTTCCCTCCTGCTTTTTAGGACTTTATTTGCTTTTAAGTTCCAGGAAAATTTTATTTTCTGCCATATTTGTTTTCAGCATGTTAAGTGAAACAGATCTTCTATATATGCCAACATATGCTTTTGTTTTTTCCTTCCCTAAAACTGTTCAACTAGTATTTTTTTCCTTCAATGCAGAATATTGAGTTTTTGCTTTTATGTTTTAAACTTAGCATAAGCGTAACTTTTTCTCAGAATTCTTCTCAGCTACAGTTTCTTATAAAGGAAATAATTTTTCCTCACTATAGCTCACAACTTTTATTTGTGTTGTGTGTTTTAGGTAATAAAGCCTCATAAATATATTCGACTTACATTAACACAGCTTCTTTGTAAGGAGTCCTTTATACAAATCATTCATTAGCAATAAGCCCAAACCAGCAGATATTCAAAAACATTTGAAAAAGACCTGTTGTAAAAGTTTAAACCTGCCTATTAAACTTCCAATTATTACCAAAAAAAAACCCAACTGTACAAGAGGAAACAGTTAATACTGGCTACCTACTTCTTCACTAATGCCAGACTTTTGAGTCAAGAAGAACACGTTTCTAGCCAGCTCAGTTTGTACATATATAATGGTGTCTGTATTCCTCTCTCTGTGCTTCTCTGTGGAAATTAAAAATTGCTCACTTTGTGGTTAACCTCACTATTGGCTGAGTATTTGGGTCCATAATTTATTTTAAAGATCTCTGTATACAGTTTTAAAAAAAACCCTGCTGATGTGCTGCTACATTTCGTATGTTATCCATGATGAGTAATAAATCCTATGTTCTTGCTGTGTATATACCTATATCTAATGCAATGTAAAACCTTGATATAACTGCTTAATGAAAGTGTCTGACATTTCTTTCAGTTCATAGTATAGAATTTTGAGAATGAACTCAAAGATGAGATATTCTTACACAGTCAGCAGTGCATGTGAAGCCACCAATGAAGTGCAAGTCATCTTAACTCAGCAAAATGCATAGATCAGCAGTGTTTTTCTTGATCTCTCATGGAATAAAACAGTTCTTTTAGGAGCTATTTACAGTTTTTTTCCTCGAATAGTAATTCAGTTCAGTTTTAGGACTGCTAAAATTAGAGGCAAGTAGAGTACTTAAACAGTGGTTTTAATCTAGTTGTCCTTTCTCTCCTCATTCATTATACATAAATCACACTTGGATTGACAGAAAGTTCAAACACTTTCAACTGTGCTTCAGCCTGAATAGCCATGTCTTTAACCATTAATTGATTCAAAATATTTAAAAAGCTCTATCAAATATCCTACAAAGAAAAAGATAAATTTATATGGAAAGGTCGTAGCAAATTGGGAAGCTTTAGTATTGTTTGTAAGGAATATTAGAATGAACAACCTTCTTGAGGCTGAAATTTTGAAAAGATATGTGAACTTAACTTAGATTTGCAAATCTCCCTTCTGAATTATTCTATATACTAGTCCATCATTTAAAACCTGTTTTATGTTTTTAAGTAACTATTACTCACTTCCTTGGATATTTTCCCCTACTTTCCCCTCTTCCCTGCTGTTATTCATACTATGTAAGGCAACTTTAATGTTATTGCTTAATACCAGGTGGGAGGCAGGGTGGAAGGGTATAAATCCCCTCCCTTCCTTTTTGGAGGAAGCTGGGGAAGATCTTCCCATTGTTGTTGCCATTGCATACAAAGGACAGTAATTTTTGGATGTAAATTTCTAATGGTTTTCACTGAATTAATAACAGAATATGCTCTGACCATCACAACAAAAAAGCACAAACTATGTATAGCAAAATATTTCGCTATGCTTTCTTTCTTATTTCTTGTCGCCCAGAAAAATTTGCAAGCTGAAATAACAAGCAGCATCCCTCCTGCCTGGGTGTAGATATACATTTTAAATGCATCTGAAATAAATTTGGAGTACTGTACTTAGCAGCTATTTCAGGTCTGATCCATCAAAATCATTGAAATTTTGTCATTGATTTCTACAAGAAGTCACTTTATCAGTGCTATTTCTGCAATAAAAATATGTGCTTGTTGTAAAGTGGACTGGCATGAAAGAGCATTAAAAAATCATAACAAATACACATATGCAGCTTCTCTGTTCTCACACAGCCTGATCACTGAATTTGTATGTTTTAAATAATAGGGAGAACAAGTCAGTGAACAACTCAAAACAGTGTTCATGTGCAAGCATTCTTTCTAGCTCATGAATAAGTTTTTTTTTTCTAATAGGGTGTTTGGGTTGTTTGGGTGGACTCACTGAACTATTCATTCATGCTTCCTTGTCCAGAGCATCTTCTTGCAGTAAGCCTTGTATTATCTTCTAGATATTACTTTTATTTGATGCTGTGGGACTTGCATCCTAATCAGACCTAAAGGTCACAGGTCTCTGCAGTTCTTCACAATTTTAATTCACCTGCTCATAGTCTTTTTTCCTTTCAGGGACTAGGATAGGTCTTAAGAGGTGGCTGGTGCTAACTGTCATAAAATAATCTGATAAAAGCATTATAAAGGAAACCATAAATAGTCTGAATGCATTAACAGTTTACTAAAGTCACCCAGTTGCCACATAGGAGAGCCAGAATAGGACCACAGTACCACAGATCTTCATACAGCTTGTGTCATGGAATGATGATAATTCTTGAAGCGGGTATCAGTGGACTCCAATTCTGAAGCCAGACTATTTCAAGCCCTTTATGTCAGAAGTTGTAACTGAGACTGAGTCAGGCTAGTCTGCGCGTTCTCAGACAGGTCAGAACATGTACTGGATGGATGAAGATCACTTGCTTTGACTTTTATCTTTTTAGCTTTGCTTTCAGCAGGAAGCATAGTAGCTGATCCCAAAATGTATGGAATGTTGAATGATAGTTGAGTATTTGTGTACTTGTTACAACAGTCATTGAAAATCCCATGTGTCCATTTCATCATCTTGCTCTCAATACCAAAGTCTTTGAATATCCTATGTCTCTGTGACACTGCATTTGAAATAGCGTTGCTATTTGCATGTGACATTATCTCTTTACAATGAGTCTCTCTAAAATTCATTAAAGTAGGTCTCTCATTGATTTAAAAAATGTAATGTAACTTAATTCTTAAAAACATTGAAGTCCTTGTGGTAGAATATTAGCCATAGACTTCCAATAGCTGTAACACCTTCTGTGCTAACGAATACCACACTGATATGCAAACTTTAGAAGTTCAGGTATGCAACCGTCTCTATCAAGCTTTCATAAAGCCATTGATCTGAGAGGACTTGTGTTCTTAGGTATCATTTCTATGCTTCTGCTAAGAAAGATCTGAGCCTCAGAATTTTCACTTGTGGTGTGAAAGGGTAGTCTGGGCTGAAAATAAATGTTTTGTATAAAGGTGACAATTCTCATTATGTTCAGTGCAAGCTGACTTCTAGATAGGGAAGTTCATTGTCCTCCTCTATCTATGCCCTTGCATTCCTCATTCTCTGTGGTTACAGGGCAAGTGGGATCAGCAAGATGACTCAACAGGTTAATCTGCTAAAACTAAATTTCTTCCATCAGATCATTGAGCTACTTTGACTCCACCCTAAGCTGCTGATCACTGACAGAGGGAAATGGTGTTTAAATGATGGAAGTGGAGACAAGTGGTTAGATCAGACTCAGCATAAAATGAAACTGCCTCTTGGTCAGGACCTTAATATCTACATAAATAGGAAAACAGCAAATGCAAATAGAAGTGTGGAGTACCACGTCCAGTTCTGGGCTCCCCAATACAAGAGAGACATGGAGATACTGGAGCGAGTCCAGTGAAGGGGCACTAAGGTGATTAAGGGACTGGAGCATCTCTCATGAGGAAAGGCTGAGAGAGCTGGGACTGTTTAGCCTGGAGAAGGGAAGACTGAGGGTGGATCTTATCAATGTGTATAAATATCTGCAGGAAGGGTGTAAAGAGGATACAGCCAGACTCTTCTCAGTGGTGCCCAGCAGTAGGACGAGAGGCAACAGGCACAAACTGAAACACAGGAAGTTCTGTCTGAACATGAGGAAAAACTTCTTCACTGTGAGGGTGACAGAGCACTGGAGCAAGTTGCCCAGAGAGATTGTGGAGTCTCCATCTTCGAGATATACAGAAGCCATCTGGACAGGGTCCTGTGCAACATGCTTTAGGTGACCCTGCTTGAGCAGGATGGTTGGACTAGATGATCTCCAGAGGTCCCTTCCAACCTCAACCATTCTGTGATTCTGTTTCAGCAAAGAGCAACATTTTTGATCCAGCTCTTTGCTGACGTTCTGCTGCTGAACCCACCCGTGCACTATTGAAATATCCATTTTCTGCACACAGTTATGTGTATGGTTTTGGAACCAAACTTTTTGTTACATGAAACATTTATGCTGCTCACACATGCTTTTAACAAATTAGTCTACAAATTAGTTTACAAATTAGTTACAAATGAAATCTTTTTTCTGATTCTGGTCTTCCCTGTGGTCTGGATTACCGCAGGGAGAACTGACTCAAGTTTCATCAGTGTATGCCATGTGAAGTAAAAGAGGATGCAGATGCACTTTTGCTGCTACATGCCCCATCCCTTCCTTTACCCCCTAGCTACATCTCCCCTCCCCTTTACACATACAGAATATAGTACAAAGAACAATTTCTTGCCTGCTAATGAGCTTGCCATATTTTGGTAATGCTCCACATACTAATGAGAAATGTTCTGTAAGCAGAAATTGAAGCTATGGCTCTATCTCTGCTGATGTTGAAAGCAAGACTGAAGATTGTTGCTATTTGGAGAAGTAAAAAAGAGGATCAGCCAGGATGTAATGGACCTTGCTAAATATGTGGGTGAGGTAACTTGGAAATCTACTGTGTCATTATGACTTCAAGGCTCGCATAACCCTGTCATAAGAACTTGCAACAAGACTTACATTTGGTTTACATTTGTCAGGGAAAAGGCCTTTCACAAGAAGGCAGACACAGAAACACTTCTGAAGGTCTGTTTTTAAATGAATAGTTACAAATGTTAATAATGAACATTTTTCACTTATTATTCTCATTATTGTTGTTGATTATCCGAGATAATTCCTCTCTTATTTGATTCTTTACTAAAATGAAAATACTTGTGTTTGTCACGTGTGACTTCTAGAGATCAAAATTTGCTATCATTAGAGAGCAAAGCAGTTTCCTTGTGGAGCAAGCTGTAGTTCCTTGTTCTTATGAACACAAATGAATTTTAGTTCTTTTCTGTAATTGCGCCATCAACTATAATGAAATTGTTTGTATTTGTCAGATTGTTATTTACAACCGAAGCTACCTTCTGAGGTTAGGCCCTCAACCCTCTTAGTTGCTTTATGTATTAGAGCTTAGTTAATTTTTCCTGTCATAGTATAAAGTCAGCACAGTAGAGTGAAAAAATGCTCATTTTTGATGTAGCTCAGTAGTTATACACTTGCTTGGGACTGTGGAAATGGTGAGAGATCTGAGCTATATGTCCTTTGCAGACAGGAGGGTTTTGGGAGTTACAATTCATAGACCAGGCAGTAAGAGAGGACACTGTTCCTCTGTTAAAGCTGTGACCATGCACAGAAAAATATGAGAGAGGGAAGTAGAGGGTGTGTTGGCAGCAAAGTAACAAAGAATTTCCTATGGAAGAGGGGTCTCCTGGTTTTTACATCCTCTTCCTGGAGCTTTTTTTTTTTTTTTTTACCTTGCTCAGTGACTGTTTAGCGTAATATCCTTTACAGAATGGGTAGATAATTACAGGAATGAGAATGTTGAACGGAGGGGTAAGAACTGTGTATAGAGAATTATGAATGGTGTAGGAGAGAGCAAAAAGTTGGAGGCATAAGTTAGCAAGATAGGAAGTACATGGCATAATTTCTGACACTTGTAAGTACTTGAAGCATGTCTGATTGTATGTGATTCATCAAATTAATGGCTCAGGAGATTAGAAAAGCATTACCTAATCAAACAAGGGCATCATAATCCTCAAAAAGTTGTATATCATTCCTACTGCTCAGGATAGTAAAAAAAAATCATTAGTCATTGTCACTTAATCTTCAAGAGCTTATTATCCTATAATAAATCTAGCATCTGTAAATGTTTTGCTGAAAAGTGACTCCTGAAAGATTCAAAGGTAATTGTTTCCACAAGGAATTATTTTCTAAAATAGATATAGCTAATGAATTTTAATTGCTCTCTTTAGCTGTCATTTGAAGAACACTCTAATGTACCTATGGATGGTTATAAAATTTATGACCATTTAAACAAGCAGATAAATTGACTATGCCATCCTCACCTTCTGTTCCATCACAACAGACAAATCACATCATGCTGATTGCAGTTTGACGTAACCTAGATGCCTAGAGGCAAAGTGCTTTACTCTGCCTTATGACTTCTCTGAGTCAGGTCAGAATCTGGCCTTCAGCAAAGCAACAGCTTCTGTTACTTGTCTTGCACCCAGAGGAAGAGGGAGCGATCCAGAAAAGAAGAGAAGGAATAGTTAGCTAAATACAGGATAGAAAGAATGAAGGTAACCTATCAGCCAGGTTTTAGAGAATAAGCTTGTAAAATCTTGAGCTGGGCTACAAAGAGGAGACAAGAACCTAAGCTAGGCAGATAGTGGGGAGCTACCACATGGTGCTGGATGCAAGAAAGGTACTGTGGTACTAGGGCTGTTGAATGCTCCCCTCACACCTCATCTAATTCTTAGGCTTTAGGATTTCTTTATAAACAGTAGAGGGTGGTGAGCATTTTCCAAAGGTGGAGTGTTTGTCTCCTTTGGACCTGTCTGTCCACAACAGAGGGAGCCAAATTTCCAAACTGTTACTGACTAAATTTGGGTGACCTTAATCTAGTTCTTTGTGTCTTTTGTCTTTATAAATCCTTATCAGTGGCAAATTTGAGTCTTAAACAACTCTTATTGCTTTTGCATATTATATATAAATACTTGCATGACCCACACACCCCAGATTCACCCAGAGTTTTGTTAATAATGTTTCTTTGATAAGTTGAATTTTTTTTTAAGGATCTATAATAAATGTTTTATTTTTTTCAAAGTCCGGGTAGTATTAACATTGTTTAGACCTTGGGTTGAATCAATGCTACACAGAACACAAAGTAATTGTCTTTGATCTTGTTGTGAGGACTGTTCACAGAATCACAGAATCACTGAGGTTGGAAAGGACCTCTGGAGATCATCTAGTCCAACCCCCCTGCTCAAGCAGGGTCACCTAGAGCACATTGCACAGGATTGCATCCAGGCAGCTTTTGAGTATCTCCAGAGAAGGAGACTCCACAACCTCTCTGGGCAACCTGTGCCAGTGCTCTGTCACCCTCACAGTCAAAAAGTATTTCCTCATGTTCAGATGGAATTGTCTGTGTTTCAGTTTGTGCCTGTTGCCTCGCGTCCTGTCGCTCGGCACCACTGAAAAGAGTCTGGCTCCATCCTCTTGACACCCTCCCTTCAGATACTTGTACACGTTGATAAGATCTCCTCTCAGCCTTCTCTTCTCCAAGCTGAAGAGTCCCAGCTCTCTCAGCCTTTCCTCATAAGAGAGATGTTCCAGCCCCCTAATCATCTTTGTAGCCCTTCACTGCACTTGCTGCAGTAGTGCCACATCCCTCTTGTACTGGGGAGCCCAGAACTGGACGCAGTACTCCAGATGTGGCCTCACCAGGGCTGAGTAGAGGGGCAGGATCACCTCCCTTGACCTGCTGGCAACACTCTTCCTGATGCAGCCCAGGATAGCATTGGCCTTCTTGGCCACAAGGGCACATTGCTGCCTCATGCTTAACTTGGTGTCCACCAGCACTCCCAGGTCCTTCTCCGCAGAGCTGCTTTCCAGCAGGTCAACCCCCAACCTGTACTGGTGCCGGGGGTTATTCCTCCCCAGGTGCAGGACCCTGCACTTGCCTTTGTTGAACTTCACGAGGTTCCTCTCTGCCCACCTCTCCAGCCTGTCCAGGTCTCTCTGAATGGCAGCACAGCCCTCTGGTGTATCGGCCTCTCCTCCCAGTTTTGTATCGTCAGCAAACTTGCTGAGGGTGCACTCTGTCCCTTCATCCAGGTCATTGATGAAGAAGTTGAACAAGACTGGACCCAGGACTGACCCCTGGGGGACACCGCTAGCTACAGGCCTCCAACTAGACTCTGCACCGCTGATCACAACTCTCTGAGCTCTGCCATTCAGCCAGTTCTCAATCCACCTCACTGTCCACTCATCTAGCCCACACTTCCTGAGTTTGTCTATGAGGATGTTATGGGAGACAGTGTCAAAAGCCTTGCTGAAGTCAACACAGACAACATCCACTGCTCTCCCCTCATCTACCCAGACAGTCATTCCATCATAGAAGGCTATCAGATTGGGTCCTCCTTCTTGCCCTTTTTGAAGACTGGGGTGACATTGGCTTTCTTCCAGTCCTCAGGCACCTCTCCTGTTCTCCATGACCTTTCAAAGATGATGGAGAGTGGCTTAGCAATAATGTCCGCCAGCTCCCTCAGCACTCATGGGTGCATCCCATCAGGGCCCATGGATTTGTGGTTGTCAAGTTTGCTTAAATGGTCTCTAACCCACTCCTCCTCCACCAAGGGAAAGTCTTCCTTCTTCCAGACTTTCTCTCTTGCCTCCAGGGTCTGGGGTTCCTGAGGGCTGGCCTGAGCAGTAAAGACTGAAGCAAAGAAGGCATTCAGTAACTCTGCCTTCTCTGTATCCTTCGTCACCAGGGCACCCACCCCATTCAGCAAAGGGCCCACATTTTCCCTAGTCTTCCTCTTGCTGCTGATGTATTTGAAGAAGCCCTTCTTGCTGTCCTTGACATCTCTCGCCAGATTTAATTCCAAACGGGCCTTAGCCTTCCTCGTTGCATCCCTGCATACTCTGACAACGTTCCTATATTCCTCCCAAGTGGCCTGTCCCCCTTTCCACTTTCTGTAGACTTCCTTCTTCTGGTTGAGTTTTGCCAGGAGCTCCTTGCTCATCCATGCAGGTCTCCTACCTCCTTTGCTTGACTTCCTACTCATAGGGATGCACCACTCTTGAGCCTGGAGGAGGTGATGTTTGAATATTAACCAGCTCTCTTGAACGCCCCTTCCTTCTAGGGCCCTAACCCATGGGATTCCTCCAAGTAGGTCCCTGAAGAGGCCAAAGTTTGCTCTCCTGAAGTCCAGGGTTGCGATCCTGCTTAGTGCTCTGCTGCCTCCTCGCAGGATCCTGAACTCCACCATCTCACTGTTATGTTGTACATAACAATGGTGTTTGAGGATAGTTTAAGCATTATTGTTGCTCTTTCTGCAGCTAGCTGGTTAGCGTATATAGAGGGAGTAGTAGGGTAGCATTTCACATATCTTACTGTTGAGCTTCTGAGTTGGACTGCATTACCTTGGCTTTTGTTTAAGTCTGTGTGTCATAAATTTGTAACTATTTTCAATTGGAATGCAATAGTTTATGGCAGCATTACAAAGGAGATAGGTTGTTCTGGATGAGTCTGCTCTTAGCTTTGAGAGAACACATCCTGATTTCTTTTTTACACTCATAAAATTTTAGTGAGTGTTTGATATCTGTTTTGGATGTTTTTGTTCTTTTATTTGTCATGAGGTGGCGGGAGAGGGTAAGGAAGGGAATTACCTAAAATGGACAATAATAATGAGTGGGTCAGAGAGCAAACTGTGCGTTGTCTCTAAATCTACCTACTGTTCTTCAGATTTCTCTTCCTTTCCGCTATTAGGAGTAGTAATTACTGTTATACTAAAGGAGGACACAGACCCTTGAGATTATGGCCCTATTTACACTAGGCAAGGTTAGATTAAAGGAAGCGCCGTTTTGTGCTATTCACCAGAACTTTCCATGTGCTCTGACTCTAGCACTGATTTCCTCTCACTTTTTTGTGTTATGGGAGGAAACCATTACTACTATGGATAAGTGATGAAATTAGAAAAGGTTAACACATGGGGATCGGTGCTGGGCTGTGGGTTTTGTCGTGGCCTGAATGACACACAGATTTAGTCCCTGCACTAGATACCAAACATGCAGAGGAGCAGTGAGTGTCAGACCCCCTCCAAAGAGCGCCAATGATGACCATCACACTGGGGTTAGACTTTGGTGGTATACAAAAAGGACCCTCCAAAAAGCAGAGCATAGGATGTGATTATACTGGACCAAAAACAAATTAAATAATAGTTTGTTAGTGTGTCTGATTTATAATGGAGAACTGAGTGCAAAAATAAAGGGATTAGATCTTGACAGTGTGCAAGAATTGGCTTTCTGGTAGCAAGGCCAAGTCAGTGAAGGCAAAGTGATGGAGCAGAGTGACAGGGGAGTTAATGAGGCTGTCCGCCAAGCTAGAGAAAACGAACGCAGGAAAGGTGTGGGGAAAGCCTGGAAGCTCTAGTTTGTCCCCATTAACTTTCATTTGGAAGCTGGATATCCACAAGGAGATCTTAGAAAAACAGAGGGGATTTTTGTTTGTATTTTTGTTTTCGTCTGGAGCAGAGCAATCCAGAGCAGGGCAGTAGCTTTAGCTTGCCCTTAAATTCAAAAGATATTAAAATTAATTTTCCCATAGAAATATCAAAACATGTTGGTGGTTAGGAGAAGTATAAATTGTGTCCTCTCTCTCTCAACAAAATAAGGTATAACGTTCATTTTATGGCAGACTAATTCAAGTAGTTTTTTATAACTTTTAGCTGCCTTTTAATTTAGTGAACAAAATTAGCACTAAAGCACATACAAAAGACAAATGAACTTTAATTATATAGTATTTTAATACAAATACTTACCTGATAGGAAATGGGTTTTAGAATGGGGATATTCTTTTAGATTCAGTGTGCTAAGGGAGCTGATGTTCATCTTCCTTCTCAGATAATGTCTCAGAGTGCCTTACCACAAAGAGCACCTCAGATTTTCATCTAATGCTCTCACACCCTTCCCCCCATAAAAAAAAAAAAATCCACCACTAACATGATATCTTGCTACTTCTCTGCAAAGAAACTGTGGAAGAGGTGGTCTAGCTTTTAACATATGCAGAATAAGTGCCAACATAGTACTATTCATTTCTGTTAGCAAAATAATAAAGCTCTTATTTTTTTCATTTCAAAGGTGATATCACACTGGGAGCCATGCTATGTAGCAAGGTAGCTGCAGACTAGGTTTTGGTGATATGTCAGAATATTGATCTAAGCATAACGAGAAGAGAGAGGAAATCTGTACTGAGGTGCGTTCAGGGCCTCACCAAATAACAAGGAAAAATGATCAGAGCTGCAATTTTGTATTATAAATTGCTAAATTACTAGATTACAAAATTACTAAAGTTTCAGCAAACATAACTGAATGTGTGAAAGTCAGTAATGCTTGATCATTTATAATATTTCAAGGCCTCCATACTAAAGCTGTTTTACATAATCCTTTAATTAGCATCCTTGTTGGCTCTTGTGAGAAAATTTAAATGGCTTAAAGATCTCCAATCAGTGTGAACAGTATAAAGATGAAGAAATAAAGTCCAAGATATTTCAGTTGATGCTGGAATAGAGAAAGCCTTGTTTAAACAATGATTTATTAACTATTGAAAATTAATAGCTTTTTTTCTGAATATCTTTGAAAATTTCCTTTTTAAAAACTTATCTCAAGCTTTTTTATTGGTGTAATCCTTTATAGGAGCTCTTATATACTTTAGACTGTTTTAAGCATTAGAGATGTTTTTCAGAAAAGCAGAATTAAGGGTCTGGGCCTAAATATAAAGATTTCCTTTGGAATCAAGGGAAGAAAATTGGGGTCTTGGATGCAGCAACTAAGAATCCTTGTAAGCCAAATGCCTTCACATACAGGATGTTACCACTCTGAAGGTCCCCGTTGACTTAAACTCTGTGATAATTCACATTAAGGCAACATTGTCATGAATGGGATTTGCCCATCAAATCTATTGATTCCTCAGTCCTAGTTATTGTTAGAAGCAGATCAATATGGGGCACAAAGCAAGGCTTTTCCCTAAACCTCCACTTGTGATTTTTCACTAGAAGTGTTAGCATTCCTTCTGTTTTGTTCTTAAAGTTGGTGATGCCTGCAACTCCTAAAATGTTTGCTCTAGCTCTAGTTCTGCCAGATATGATATATTATGATAGGATATGATATGGATTTTAGTTGCAGTAATATCAGATTTGTTGATTAGTAACTATGATATCTTTACCCAGGAAATGGTTTTGCTTCTAAAAATAAATAAATATAATTTTATTTACATTTTGCTACAGAAGACTTTTGTTTCTACAAAAGAAAAAGCACAATTTTTTTTTAGTGTGCAAAATAAATTTGTTCTTTCAGTTCAGAAAGGTTTTTTATAGTCTCATTTTTTTCTTGAACACTTAGAATGAAGAAAGCAAACTTCATTCACTTTTAACTGGATTTGAAATTTGCTTGGATCACTAAATTGTTCACTGGTTTCTCTGAAGAACAACTTCAGTTAATGTATTATTTAGTCAGTTTAATGTCTTTGTGTTCATTCATATGATTGAGTGTACATATAACATACTTGCAATTTTTTTTTCTTATAGTAAAAAAATTCTGAGAACTTTTAATGTTCATTTAGTCTTATGCCTGCCCATCTTCCAGCTATCTTTTCCTTTTCATCTGATCTTGATAGGATATGAAATTCTGTTTTCAAGAGTCCAGTCTTACATTTTATTTTGAGCAGTGGGAAAATTGTATGTAATCATGTGTGTATGTATAAATCTATGGTTTTTCAAAGTATAATTATTAAAGAAGGACTTTTTAAGTACAAATTAAAGAAATCTTGTCCCATGGTAACCTTTGGAGAAGTAAGTCCTTGTTTTTGAGTTTGAGAACAAAGCTGCATAATCTGTCAGCGAGCCACTGATATTCGTATTTAAATTTATATGGACTTTCACATTACTAAGACCACATACAGATTCTTTTCATGTGTAGTGTTGAATGTGAAATGTTGAATTTCATCATTCTTAATCAAGGATATAAAAACTCATTATTTGAAAATCTGCTGGAAGATGGTTGTGAATATTGTCTGTGTTCAGAAGAACCCTTGCCATCCCAAGCCGGTAAGGAACAGGCAGGGTTTAAACCACTAACACCAAGTTCTTTTATGGAATGTTTAATATGTTCTTCTAAAAGGTTTTCTGATCATAAATAGGCCTTCTAAGCCTATCAAATAAAATATTTTTAACATTTTTTGCATACATTTTCAATTAAAAAATCCTGTTGTAAAACAGAAGCATAAGATCTGTTTTAAGACATAGTTCAGCTGCCTTTGAGTTGATGTGAGCTTATCTTCTGTGAGTGTACTTGCAGAAGTACTTCTGTTACTTCTTCGAGTAATGGGAAACAAATCTTCTGAAATTTCTTTGATTAATATGAACAGCCTATAAATAGAATTTAAGTATCTCTGCCCCTCACCCAAAGGAAGAAAGCAAAGTTGTGTTCTCCAAGCCTAGTGATATTAAAAAAAATTATAGTGGTCTCTACTGACTTCCTTGAAGTAAAAAATAAAGATTTGATATATTTTTCCCATTTGTTTCCATTTATCATTTTTTGCCACCAGTCATGTGAACTTTTCTGTGTATGTATTAAATTAAGCATATTATTTGTCCTTTAGACTTCAGTAGAGTTCCTTGCACTGCATATTGCATGCTTGAGGCAGAAGCATTGACACTAGAAGTAGAGTAATCAACGTTATTCTCTGGCTTCTGCATGCTAGTAAAATGCTCTTGCACTCCTGAGAATCTTGACAATTTTTCCACAAACCATTTTTTTTGTGGGCCATCTTAGAAACATCTGTATGCTGTTCAGATCCAGGTTTTCATGCACAGATCTTGATTTACAAATATGTTTGTAAGTGGGCCTCCAGAGGTCCTTTTCAACCTAAATTATTCTATGTTGAACAGAAACTAGGCTTCAGTAAACTTAGTGGTCACTTCTATGCTTTTGATCTAAAAACTTGATATTTTTAATAAATAAAAGCTTTGTAATTTTGTAACTTCTAGGCTTGTGTATTTTTATCTGTTTGCAAAAGCATGAATAAAGCTTTAAGGGTATTTGCAGATGCTGATGACAAATATCACAAAGCATTATTATTTCAGATTATTGTGCTTCTTTGCTTTCCCCTAACCCTTCAGCACTGTTAAGCAGACAAATTCACTTAGGCATGGGCCAAATCTTGAAATAATGAAGAAGCTGATCTGCAAAGATATTGGTGTTTTTCACAGGAAATGATACAAAGTACTAGTCTTACTTATACAACATACTGAAAGACAGTTTGCTTTTTCAGTTAGGAGATTTGAAATAATCAGAATTAATTTCTATGGCAAGTTGGTCTACCTATATCTAAGGTTTTTTAACAATCAGTTTAAAAAAGGTGAATGTCATCAAAGCACTGCTATTTCTTCTAATATTATAAAACAATTTTAAGCAAAACCATCAAAAACTTGCAGATATGAGTGACACTTAGTACCCTATTCCACATGTGTAAAATTGCAGTAATAAGTAAATACCTCTTTTCACAATAAATGATGTTGTGTAGATTGTTTATATTTGGTTCTTTAAGCCCCAGGAAGGATCACTTTGTCTCTAGAGAGAAAAATATTATTCAAGGAGCTATGCTTCACAGCAATTTGGCTGCCCGTATGTTCCATTTCTAATGAGTTCTGTTCTTCCTTATCAGCGTAGCATAGCCAGAACTGCTCTCCAGTTATTATTTACAGAGCACAGCTTTGGATTGCATCAAAGAGAGCTTCCAGTGATCAAGTTGTTTCCTGGTATTAATTTAGCACTTCCTCCCTACATCTGTGGCTAAAGCAAGTTTCCATAGCGCTTAAACTAAGGCTGGAAAAAAGTCAAAAAAGCTTTGAGATTTGGGGAGAAAATTTTGTTTTATTTTATTATTTTTTAAAAACACAAAGGGCTACATTGGCTTGCCTGAATACTGAAGGACAAGGCAAGGGACACTTGGAGACTGCTAGCAGCAAATGAGTCCCAAAGACTTGAGTTTGAAGAGCAAGCATGTACGCCAGTGGCAATTAAGTTTCAAGATAGTGGTGACCAAGAAGAGTGATCTTTGGGAAGGGCAGTGTTCTGCCTACCTGTGCTCAAGGCTGAACACGTTTAAGAGGTAACGTGACTGGGGACAGTTTCAGCAGTCTCTCAGTCTAGTCCAACTCTTCTGTTTTACTCATCCACTGACCGATAGGCTTCTAAGTCATTTGATCCAGACAAGAGGCTGTGAACAAGAAAGGGTTGTTTACCCAGTGGATGCTCAAGCTTCTCAAGTATTGAAATGCTGCGGACCAGAAGCTAGACCTCACACCAACCCTTCTGTGCTTCCCAGCTTTCTGGGATGCAATTTCACAGTAGGCTTAGGCTGATCTGAGACTATCCTACCACTGTAAAGGTGTCGCCCCCACTCCCTGCTTCATATGCAACTTTGTCAGCTCTAGTAACTGCATAGCAAGTCAGTTTACTAATCAAGGTGAAGAGTTAAAAAAAAAAAAAAGAAAAGAAAAAGAAAAGGTTGTGGTTGGACCTGCATGCTGATCGGACTTTTCACCTGACAAAAAGTATAGTTCTTGTAGACTTTCTGACTGTCCTCTGTATACACAATTTCGTTAGACTTATTTCGTTAGTGGCTGAAAATGTAAGCTTAGTATGTAAGTTTAAAATGTAACATTAGCTAGAGAAATAAAGACTATTATGTTCTTAAGATACTACATATTCTTAAATAAAAAGTGGATTTATGTAATAGTGTTAGAATGATGGGGATTTTTCAGCGTCGCTTAACTTGTCATTTGAATATTGAGATTAGGAGGTGATTGCTTGTGTTGTAATGTCGACTAAGAAGATAATACATATATCATCTCTGATAAAACTGTTGCATTACTTTTCTAAAATTCTTAGCTTTTCTTTCTACCTCTAAGTGGAACAAAAACTCTCTTCCAACTAGCTAGGCAGAATCCAAGCTAATCCTTCCGTAACTCTGTGAAGTTGCTCTGTAACTATCTATTTTCTCTCCGTAACTGACATCTACACTTCAGCTTAACTTTAAACTGCCTGTAAAACGTCTGTGGATAAAACATATCCTTTGCAGATTTTGAACGATTATATTATGCAACATTTAGTACAGGCTACTGAAGTAAATATATTGTTTAGAATTTTGTAGGTTGCTGAATTTAACAATATTATAGAAACAATGCAAAATGGTAAGACATTTGGAAAGGTTTACAGCTTCATTGTGATAACCATGCTGCTGAGAAAAGGAGGTGAGAACGAATTTTCATTTTTTGTTTCAAAACATCTTCTAGGACTTAAAACAGTCATCATGAAAAAGCAGTCCCACATGAATAAGTCTATATTTATTTTTTAAAGTTTCTTTTCTTTCCTTTTAAGAAAGGCACAGTCCATTTGTTATCACAGAAATGTTGAAAAACATTGCTACCTTAAAATTTTTTCTGAGCTTTTATTTGGTACGATTAATTCAAGTTCTTACAGCAGTGCAAGTAGTAAAAGAAGAATTTACCAGTGTGTGTTGCAAGTTATTCCCCAGTCAATATACCTGCGGATAACTAGAGTAACAGTGTCCACTGCTGGCAAATCAGATAATTGCACTGCACATTAGAGAGTTATACTGTTGAAAGGTTTTGACGAGGTAACAGTCTTGACTGCAAGATATTTCCTAATTTAGGTTTGTAGGACTGTGTTGTAAAATCGGGTCACCATTTTAGGAGTATTTCTGCTATTGCTGCTAATAATAACTGCTATGGTAATTGGACTGATAGCCAGTAATGTCAGTAGAATGACATGAGCAGGTGTTGCAATATTTGTTTCAAGACTTACACAGAAATACTTGCAGTATTCATGACATTCTAACTGCTACATCTTTAAAATAAAGGATAACATAGTTAAAGACTATGAACTCAAACTTGATTTTCTAATTTATGTGAGTAACAAGATAGGCAAGAAGTTAAGTTCTTAAGTTCATTTTTTAGGTCAAAACATCCATTGCTAGTTTTGCTAGTTTTTTCTTAAAAGTATAAATGATTTACAGAAGAAATTAATGTTTCTATTTGGGAAGAAATAAAGTGGAAACATGCAGCTTGGTACTAACAATTACCACTAGCTATGGTGAAGCTTAAAGTAGACTGATTATCAGAGAGACGGGAGGAAAAGCCTAGTATCTAAAAAGTGATTTTAATAAATGTTTTCTTATTAGTTTTTATAGTAGATTTTTTGTTGTTGCTCCTGTTGTTTAACAATAGTATGTCAGAGCAAAGAAAAACTTTCAGTCAAAGAAAATAGTGTAGAATGAGAGAAACATTAACAGGAAAAAAGAAAAGTAGCTTTCTATGCTAATACAAATTGCATTTATCATGTCAAATACTTGTGAATATCTAAATTAACTAAAGAGGAGCTGGGGTGTACTTCTTTTCAAAGGTTTGTATCTGTCATTAATTTACACCATTCAATAGAAGTAGTAGAGAATGCACTGAATTTTCTGTTTGTTTGGAAAGAGAGAAACACAACACACGGCTGTTACAGAAAACGGATTGTGTCTGAACCCCAAGGGAAGGGAAGTGCCTCTATGAAAGGCTCTCAGAGGAGATGAAAGCTTTCCCTGTGGATGTACTACCCAGGGCTGTACTGTGTCTACTTTTTCTCCCTTCAGAGACTTGTCTTGTCCTGATTAGCAGTACCCAGAGAAATACTGTGTTACCTTGCCTCTAGGACAAGAAAAGAGCAGGATTTTAGGTTTCAGGGCTTTTGTCCTTGTCTACACCTTCAAAATAATATCAAGTGATCTCTGTGGGATGACTAAAATCCATAACTCCCTTGTTCTTAACATCTGAGAACATAACAGATGATACTTTGTCTCACATTATCATGTGTTTTCGTGAGGAAAGTGAGAAACACTTATGTAAGGATTTAAAATGAATATATGGAAGGACTTTAAAACAGCACTGTCAGTAAGTTTGGACTACATTTATATATATGTGTATATATTGTTTGGATGGCATTTTGAGTTTCAGAATAATTTAAGACAAAAGATGATATAATTTCAGGATTTAATTGGGATTCATATATCATCATGTCATATGCTGACAGGTTATTTACTTTTAAATGATAGTCAGGCAAAGCAGCTGAATAAAAATATCCACTTACTAACCATCCCAAATTTTCAAAAATGCATGAGTATTCTTTAATACATATGTAAAATACTATAATAAAAATATTTTACATATATAAATGTATTTTATACTTGCATATATCATGTGTTGTGTGTATGCACTAGTATTTATTTCATCAGCAGAAAGGCTAAATGACTTAACTGCTCTATGAAAATATCACTTGTAAAGTAAAACCAGTAAATATTGTCATGTAATGTCAATGTCTATGTAAGGAACAATTCCCTATGTATATTCTAGTAAAAATTTCCCGAATCACAGTTATCCAGGGAGCCAAGATTTTTTTTTTTTGTAGCTGGAGATTTTTGTATTGAAGGCTACTGTTCTATAGGGCATAATTTTTTCTGGAACTTGTGCAGCATAAATCAATGTGTGTTAATCCACAGAAAATGTATTAAGGATAATTTTTCTGATTATTCTAGTCAAGAGATTGCAAATAAGTTCATCATCTTGTCTCTTCTGTTTTATGGAGAGTAGAAAGCCTTAACTTGAGACCATTATGTCAACCAAATACAATAGCTTGCATATTGTCAAGCTCTGTCAACTGCTCTGACTCCAGAAGAAATCTGCTGTAGGCCTGAGACCAGATTTCTGCTCTCAGGAATGGCATTTCTTTTGTTTCTGTAAAACAAAATTTAACAGACGCACATTTAGAGTGACTTTCAGTTATTTGGAAAAATAATGGCTATGTCTACTACTTGTTACAGAAGTCAGGCAAAATAGAAGAAAGTCCTGCTGTGGCTAGATAAGCAAATATAACAAATGTTGATTTAAGCTGTGCGTACGACGAATTAATGAATAAGCTGTCCACTCTGTTTTTAAGTCTCTAATTCTTAAACTGTTTTGTGCATCTCTGTGGACTAGAAATGTGCTTTGTTTTGTTTTGTTTTGTTTTGTTTTGATGGAAGTTGTTGTTTTGGAGCCTTGGCTATTACACTCTGGTGGCAGATTTTTGCTGTTAGCTTCAGCAGGAGCAAAATAAATACTGACATGTTTCTGTTGTTAATAATTAAAAATCTCTCTTCAGGGGGACTACTCAATATGTAAAGTTAAGGTCACAAACATATCTCTGCAGAAACTGTAACTTTAGCATTCAATTTTTAGCTACTTTTTTGGATTTGTTCCTCAAAGTGACAGTAATTTGTTGTTGTTAAGAGACTGTTGTTTTTAAGAGGTTGGTTGGAGATAAGTTTTGGGCCCAGATGAGTTATCCTGGAGGGCCTCATGATCTGCATGCCACTGTTCAGATTCTGCTCTCGGTTCAGGTGATTTCTGTTCTTTCACCTAATCTCAGAAGAAATAACAGAAGTAGAGGCTAGAGTGAAAACCGGGTAGAGTCATAAAAGATGTCAGAGATGGAGTGTTAAAAACTGTAATATGTGTCTTCTCTTGATATAAGTTCGATTGTAAAGATAGTAGAAAGAGTGAGAATCTCTATTCACTCTTTTTCCCTGTAGAACAAGAGGTTAGTCAGTGGAATCGATATGCTGGAGGGCTGTGCTGATACACCAGTGGGCTGTGCTGGCATTTAGAGAGACTTTGACAGGCTGGAGAAATGGGCAGAGGGGAACCTCGTGAGGTTGAACAAAGTGCAACAAGGAAGGGATAACCCCATACACCAGTACAGGCTGGGGGCCAACCAGCTGGAAAGCAGAATCTGGGGGTCCTGGGGGACAAGCTGGGCATGAGCCAGCAATATGCCCTTGCAGAAAAGGCCAATGATATCCTGGACTCTATTAGGAAAAGCATTGCCAGCACGTTGAGGGAGATGATTCTTCCCCTCTACTCAGCCCTGGTGAGGCCACATCTGGAGTACTGTGTCCAGTTCTGGGCTCCCCAGTACAAGAGGGATGTGGCACTACTGGAGCAAGTCCAGCAAAGGGCCACTAAGATGATTAAGGGACTGGAGCATTTTTCATATGAGGAAAGGTTGAGAGAGCTGGGACTGCCCAGGCTGGGGAAGAGAAGGCTTGGGGGGGATCTCATCAATGCGTATAAAAATCTGAAGGGAGGGTGTAAAGAAGACAGGGCCAGATTCTTCTCAGTGGTGCCCTGTGATAGGACGAGAGGCAACAGGCACAAATTGAAGTGCAGGAAGGTCTGTCTGAACATAAAGGAAAACTGTTCTACTGTGAGGGTGACTGAGCACTGGAGCAAGTTGCCCAGAGAGTTGTAGAGTCTCCATGATTGGAGATATTCAAAAGCCATCTGGACAGGGTCCTGTGCAACATGCTCTAGGTGACCCTGCTTGAGCAGGATGGTTGGACTAGATGATCTCAAGATCTTCTCAAGACCTTCCAACCTCAACTATTCTGTGATTCTGTGAAAAGCAATCAAAGCAGGTATTTTTCTTGACACAGAAGTATTTGTGAGACTCATTACTACAGTAAAACCAATGCTAAATTTCTTACTATTTCACACTAACACAGTTAAGACTAATTAAGTTCTATCCTACTGTTTTTCTACTAGATAATTTTATTCAGTTCCCTAAATGACTTTGAATCCTTATTAGTGTGGAAGTCCTTTGCATTGCAGATATATCCTAGGTCATGTTTGAAAGAAATGACACTCGTCAATGCAGAAGAAATATTGCACTAGCTGAGCCACTAGCTCTGAGCAGCTTACTGCTTCTTACTTCCTTATAGATGTTATGTATACTGTATTTATATTTCTACAGTTCTCAGCATAGCTAGTAATCTAATGAAGTACTAGCTTGTGAGGTGGATTAGCTTATTCTTGCATATATATTAATTATGCATTAACAGTTCTTCTAATGACTTAGATGCATAAGGTTGCGTAAGTCTGAAGCCTCTGAAGAAGTTGGCTAACACATGTACAGTCCTTTAAACAACATTTTGGAAGTTTATTTTTTTTGTCTCATTTAAAGGGGTTCACTTGTCCTATTTAAACAATTTACTATTTAAGACCTCCTGTGGAAACAATACATTTTTAATAGGTATAAATTTGGCATTTTGAATGAAAGGTGAATGCATTTGACATAGAACAGTGAACGAACATAGATATCTGTACACTCTGAAATGTATTACTGTGTTTAATAAACTTCATTCTTAATGTTCTTCAAAGCCTAATCAACCAGTATCAAGTGTTTGGGGCATTTAGGATTTTTAAATTGCAGTGCTTCACACTGCATCATCTTCTGATGAATTAACAGTAACTTATAAGAGAGTGGTACCCAGATTAACATGCCTGAACACATAATACTGAACAAATTTGAACTGTTTAAAGCTCATTGCACAACTCTTATGATAAGCATGGAATGCACATAAATTGTGTGGAAAAGGATTTCTTATCTTCATATATTTATGCCAGCATAGTCATGAGCAATATGATCTTTTAGGTTGACAAACATTTTTCTAGGTTGTTAATTTTTGAAAATTAAGCACCTGCCAATTTATAGAATAAGCACTGCTGTATTCCTTCAGTCTTGTTCACACAAGTAATTGAATTCTCTCTCTTGCTCTAGCTTTGTTCTCCAAGAAAACAAAATCAAGAATTAGTAGTTACTGTTGCTTACCAACACCCACCCTCCCCCCCCAAATGCAGACACATGTATAAATGGCCCTATTTGTAGAGCTGTATTGAATTTGGGGTGGAAATGGGGGGTGGAAGGGTATTTGTATGCAAATTGAATTTAGATATTTGAATTAAGCCCACCACAATTACCATCAACCTTCAAAAACCTTTTGATCGATTCCATCATTCAGAATCACAGGTCTAGCTGGCAACAGTGCTCTGCTGATAATCAGACTGCTGTTGGTGGTAAACTCATTGAAGGCACTGAGTTCTTGGGTTCAGTTAATCCGTTAGAATAAATAAACAAGGAATTTGTCACTGCTGAGGCAATGTTTCCTGGGATGACGTTACATTCTCTTTATTGCCCAGATGTACTCTTATGTGTACTGTGAAATTGTCACTCCTAGACTGGTACTTTTATTCCTAGAGTAGCCTTTTCCATTTGAATGCAGTTTAAGGTGTAAGGAATTAATCATCTTGTTTGCAACTGTGGCAGAGATTGTCTTAAAAATAATAATTATAATAAAGTAGGAGTGACCAAAAGACATAACAACAACATTTTGTGAATTTTGGAGAAATTGCCTTGGCAGGGACATAAAATGATCTTCAGCTCTTGAGAGTCTGTAAGAACTCCTAGATTCATAATACTGAAGAATCATTTCTAGAATATAAAGTAGTGTTGATTTAAAGCATCATATTCTGGAGTATTTAACAGGACAAGCAAGCTGTGTGTGCCTATTGTTGGCAAGAAAGTGTAACAAAAATTTTACTAGATCTCATGTTTTTGTAGCATTGTGTAATCTGGCATTTTACATTTCTAGAAAAACTATGTTTGTAAGGTCTTTTGAGTATTTTCTTAGTTTTTTTTGTTTTGTTTTGTTTTTGATAGGAGGAATAGTTTCAGGACACCTGCGAGGAGAAAATGTGGCTGGAGTGGGAGGGGGAGACATGCATGTAGTAATACATTTTGTTTGTACCTAAATGGTTTATGAGGGTAAGAACTTTGTACTGGCTTCAAATCTGCATTGACCAGAAGTGAATCTGTAGTTTGTAGCTCCATGCAACTGAATACAGAAATTACAGTAAGTGGCAAAAAGAACATAGGCCTTAAACTATAAAGATGGCATTTCTGAATCTTAAAATTTTATAGCCTATGAATATAGGTTAGGGTAGAATATAAGGTATAGAATCTTATTTTTCAAAATGGAAACCCTTTAAATAACATTTTATGTATTGCTAATACCTGAATATACACAAATATTAATGGTGTATATTTGCCCTTATTGTACTTTGAGGTCTGAAAATGTTACATTATAATTTAAGCTTTTAAATTAGATGGAATAGAGTATGCCTAGTCTCCAGTAATATAGCCCAAAATGTATTTAAGAAATAACAATGTTTAATACCCTAGCTATATAGTAAAACAAGTATTTTACATGCATTTTTTTTATCTGGTGAATGCTTTTCTCCAAAACCCATTAAAACAAATACTTTTAAAGATTGTAAAATGTTCTTATTTTAGAAAACTCATTAAATCCATGATAAATTAACAGATGGGAAAATAGAAAGTACTGAAAATCTCTTCTCCCTCCAAGTTTTGCTTTTATTCATTTGTTTGCATATCCAGACTTTTGTTAATCAGAAATAAAATTCTATTTTAATGCAGCAAATGTTATAACTATGATACTCCCATTTGTCCTAAATGCATAATTTTATGCAGTTACTAGTCTTTAAGATAGCTGATATGTTCATACATACAATCCATCTGTTAGGAAAAGCTTCACTTTGACTAGAATTGCACACATTTTATCACAGGTTAAGACAGCAGATGGCTCTCTTGAGTTTTCTTTGGAGAACCTCAAGCTGTAAACAACTACTCTGCATTACTGAGATGCAAGTAGAAGCTTTTGTTTTTGATTTCTGGAGTAAGAAATACATTTTCTCTTGACTATAGGCATGCTGCCCATCTTCTTCCCCCTTCATTATTTCCTTTTGGCCTCGCTCTGACCATCATGCCATTGATGAATGTTGGTGTATTTTGAGGAAGGCCCAATATTTGAAGGAAACTATGGAAGAAGAACAATAATAGTAGATAGTATAGAGCGGACGGTACAGAGAGGTCCTTCCAGCAAACGGAACGTGCATTCTACACCTTTCGAGAAAGAGTTTCTCGTACAATAGTTAGGGCCATCTGCATTCCTATTCCTAAATTCCTCTGAAATTTAAAGATAGTGTGGGAGTGGGCTTCATTTCACCCCGCTTCTTCTTCTTGACTGCTTCGTGTGGAGCCCGGGGCCAGTGAGAGCAGGACCCCCCGGCTTGGTCCCATGTCCCGCTCCGCAGCGCGGGTGGCCGCGTGACCCGCGCCCGCGGCGCCCCGCCGCTGTCCGTGGTGCTGAAGGCGGCGCTGCGCGGGGGGCCGCCGGCGCCCGGGGGGCCCCACGGGGACACTGCTGTGAACACCTACAGAAAGCGCCCCCGTGTCTTGGCCGCTGCTGGGAAGCATGGAGAAGGGAAGCTGAGTGCAAAACTACCACAGTGAAATTTGAATTAAAAAACCCTCTATCTAATTGCATTGGTTAAGGCAATTGTGACAGTTGTAAGGAAATTGCTGCTCAGTTAAAATTGCCAGACAGAAAATCCGATGTGTTTTCGCTGAATCTCTTTAGGGACACTTTTAAATAGAATTAAAATGTATTATCCAGATCCGATTGTGCATGTTCTGCTCCTAGTTGGTCTACTATTAATACAAAATCCCTGTATAAGGGAGTTCCCTCCATACACTTTTGCCCCCTGGATAAAAAATAGCTCTTTGTAGATTAAAGGATTTAGGGAAATAATGGTCAATATCAGAGATGCTGAAGCTTCTGCTCAAAGAAGAACCTACCAATACCTACTAGGTTTTGTATTGCGAAGTAGTGAATTATTCTGGGTGGACATCTACACTTCAAAACCTGTTTTCAGAAAGAACAGTCTAATAAGAAATTAGAACACTATGAAAACAGTTAGATATTGAGTATGAACAGTATCCCATAGGATAACTCTGAGTAACTTCTGTTTAGCTGCTGACTTCCTTTTTCTAGTTTCTTCTAGTTAGTTAAAACTTCAGGAGATTTTGCCATTAGACTGGCAGAAAGTAAATCCCCACCCCCCAAATCAGCTCTTATCTACGAAGGGAGATGACCCAACAGAAGAAGACCCCCCGCCAAAAAAAAAGTGAAAAGCAGAAGAGAAGAGGTTGTTACATAGTATCTTACATGGTATTTATTATCTGCACTGTATTGTGAACTCCTTGGGGCAGAAACTCCTTAGGCATTCTGTGTCTAGCAAGCTTGGCTAGTGTCCATTCAAGGGCTCCAAGATGTAGTCTATGAAAAGCATTAAGAAATAACTTTACACTGTGGTGGTGATCAATAAATCTACCTCTCCCTATGGCTGCTTGTGGGTGCCCTGTAGAACTCATCTGGTCTTTCTGAAACCTCAGAAATTAGTTTATGTTCCAAGTTAAAAGTCTGCTCGTGGAGTAATTTGTTCTTTTCTTTCAGACGAAGGGCGCGTGTTGGTTTTGGGGTGGAAGCTTCCTTCAGCTGCGTAGGCGTGTTTCTTTCTTACCTCTCTCAGTCACTCACGGTAGAAGTGAAACTTCACAACGGCAAGCCTTCGCCTATCAGCCTGTCTGCCCGCCGCCCTTCCCCGGGGTGTGGGGCGAGGAAGGGGTTGGCCGTGCCCGTGCGCCCCCGCCGTCGGGGCCGCTCCCGGCGCGGCGGTGGCGGGGAGGGGGCCGTCGTGGAGGCCGAGCGCCTCGGTTTGTAGCCCGGTTTCTCCTCCCTTGCCTCCCCCCCCCGTCCTCCAGGACTTGCCTTCCTCGGGCACAGGCACGGAGGGAGTTGTTCGTACGGAAGATGTACGTGCGCGGTGCGGGGGAGAGGGGGTATTTGGGATGAGTGGTCTGGTCGCCTCTGTCTGCGGGGCGCTGCTGCTGGCTCCCCGCCCTGCCCGGCGCCCCGTTTTCGTGTCGCTGCCTCAGCTGGCGGCAAGGCGAAGGAGGAGGGTGGGGGGTCCTCTAGCACCCCGCGGGGTCGCCTTTCCCCTCCCTGCGCTCTCACCTCGCTGAAACACAGCTCGCCGAGCGCGGCCGGGGAGAGGGTGCATGTGAGAGGGTGTCGGGGTGTGAGAGTGTGTGTGTGTGTGTGTGAGTGTGTGTGTGTGAGTGTGAAGGAGGGCCATGTGGCCCTCCGGCAGCGCTGAACGCTTTCCTCCCCCGTGGGGAGGGAGCCCCACACGAGGCGGTCCGGACACCTAAGGGAGAGCAGAGGCTGCTGGTGGCGGATCCGCTGGGAGCACGCTATTTCCCACCAGAAAATTGCATCAACTCCCCGTCTTTACCCGCCCCCCCCCTCCGCCGCCCCTTGCTCCTTTTCTTTATTCTCCTGCCTTTCTCCCTTCCCTCCACCCCTTTTACCCTCGCCACCCCTCGGCTCCGAAGGACAAAAAAGCTACAGCGGTGCGTGTGTGTGAGTGAGTGTGTGTGCGCGCGCGCGCGTGTGTGTGTGTGTAGGGGGAGGCTGGAGCGGGGTGGGACTGAAGAGCTGTGATTACAGCTCTCCCAGGAGAGGAAGATTGCTCTCTCCAGATGCTGATTTCTGAAGCACTTGGCAATCACCGGGCGGGAGCCTGCGAGCGGCGGCGGTAGCCGCGCCGGCCGCGGCGATGGCAGCGGCGGGCGAGCGGGCGGCGGCAGCCCGGAGCTGAGCGGCAGCGGCGGGGGGGAGGCAGGGAAGGAGGGAAGGGGCGAAGGAGGCGACGCCGCCGGGCCGGGCCGGGCCGGGCCGGGCCGGGCCGGGCCGGGCCGGGCGCGGCGCTGCCCCGGGCGCGGCGCTGCCCTCGCCCCGCGCAAGCCGCCGAGCAGGTGGCCGGCGGCGGGCGCCCATGCGGTGACCCGCGGGGCGGCGGCGCCCAGGCTTGAGCCCGCAGCAGGCTCCCGCTCGCCCGGCAATGGGCGCCCGCCGGCGCTGAGCGCCCTCGCCGCCCTCCCCCGCGCCCGCCGGCGCGGCAGAGGCAGCGACCAGTCATGGCAGCGGCCATCGCCAGCGGCTTGATCCGGCAGAAGCGGCAGGCGCGGGAGCAGCACTGGGACCGGCCCTCGGCCAGCAGGAGGCGGAACAGCCCCAGCAAGAACCGCGGGCTCTGCAACGGCAACCTGGTGGACATTTTCTCCAAGGTCCGCATCTTCGGGCTCAAGAAGCGGCGGTTGCGGCGCCAAGGTGTGTCCGTGTGCCCGCGGCCCCCCGCGGGTGCCCTGCGGCGGCGGGAGGGGAAGGGGGCAACCTGTGGCGAGCAACCGCTGGCGGCCGGCGCCTGCCCAGCGCTGTGGGAAGCAGCCCTTTCCCGGGGGAGGTTTGGGGTGTCCCCCCTCCTTCTCCCTCCCGTCGGGCTCCCTCGGCTGGGCGGCTGCCCGCCGGCGCGCAGCGCTGCCGCGAAGCTCCCGCCCGCCGGCGCCTCCGAGCCCGCTGCGCGGAACGGGCCTGCCGCTAAGGGTCGTCCCCGGCGCCCGGGAGGGAATAACGCCGCACTTGCAAACAAATCCACGCGGTCTTGGAGGAGCAGTTTATTTGGCTGAGGAAGCTGGGGTTTTGGAGGGTTTTTTGTTTTGGGTTTTTTTTTTTGAGGTGACAGTAGTGAGTGGATTCCGTGGTGCAGAGAACTGCTGGCGATGCGCGTAGTAAATTGTGGTTATTATAAGCCCGTATCAATGCCTTTCATCTTTTCCTTAAAGGACAAACAGTGCAAAGTGCTTAAAGCTTTCAAGTGTCTGGCAAAGCAACCTGAGGGGACTGTCGCTGATGACTCCTTTTGTTAAGCTACCTGCTTGTTTCTTACACATAGGCTAGCCGTACCATAAGGTTTCCCCTCCTAGCTGTTGTGTGGCAGAAGATAGTAACTTAAGAGTTATGAAAGTAAGAAATATGTCATAGGTGGCATGTTCGGGAGTGGTGTTACATATTGGTGAACACTGCTTGCATATCAGTTTATGTGTCTGCCTTCCAGCCGCTTGCATGGGGTTAAGGCCTCTAATATGAACGAGGAAGTTTTGCAGACGATTTTTCGTCATAGTAGTTAATAGTCCGAGATGTCTAAATTAAAGGAGTAACATGATTGCATTTTATCAGTACTTTGTATTACAGCCCTAGAAATAAAAGGAGTTAAATGGTGTAACAATGACTTCTGTAGTTTTTTGCGACATTCAACTCAAGTTGAGTTCATTCATTCAACTCTAAAGTGTTCAGAACTGGTGAGGACCTTATTTTGTACTTATCCTCAGAAAACAAGTAGTTATAAAACAAAAGGATGCATCATGAAGATTGAAAATCCTAAGTATAGCTCAAAACATAGATAATATCAATCAATGGCCAAGTAAAAGCAATACTCTGTTACATTAGAGAATGCCACCATGTGTTGTAGTTTGGTATGTATATCTCCTACTTAATTTAGGTTGGAAAATAATTTTAAGAAGCATAATTAATGATCTGTCCTGACTGAGCTCTCCTCCATTTTTCCATGTTTCATATTTGAAATAGCATAAATTGCCAAAATCCATACAATCTTATTTTTACATGGCTTTATTACTATCAGAATTATTTCTTAAAACTTCTAATATGAGCTAAATCTTGCCATTTTTAGGTAGTACACTGATATAGGGGAAGATGAGATATAACATATTAATGGCAAAATCTATGCAGGCTTATTTTTAGGCAGTCTGCGTGTGTGCTTAAATAGAACATTGGAGTGTTTGGTTGATAATGATGGATTTAGCTGTGTGATACTTGTTGATGAAAACAAGTTCAGGAGGTTTGCTAACTGAACAATTGTTCTAGACCACCTGTGCAGTCTTGTTCAGGAAAAACTCTGTATTTGAACTGTGTTATGATTTGAGGAGGCGATGACTGCCTCGCAGCACTGAGGTGCCAAACATTTCCTTAGGTAGGAAGAAGCTTAAGAGACTTCTGAACTCATCCTTCTTCATTCATTCATTTCTCATAAGGCACCTTGTGACATTCTCAAATAAGGCAACTTAGAGTATAGCTATAGGATTACAGTAAACTTGACTGTAACTCTTACCACTGAAACAGCTGATTTCAGTGGGAATAATCAGAACAAGGGCTCAGTGGGAATAATCAGAACAAGAGCTATTCATGTAAACTCTGCGGTGTCAAACCCCTTAGTTTATTTTCTCTAAGAATCCTTCAAATGGAGACATGGCAATGTTTATCCATTCATTTATGTTAAGGTCTCAGAATTAGAATTACTGTTCATCCATAAAAATTCCTGCTGAAAAAATACAATCATGCCTTTTACTGTGAACGTTCATGATACATAATGTGATACATGGAGTACCTGTGGATTCAAAGTTGCTTGCAATTTAGGAGGGAAACTGAAAAAACAATCAAGCAGAAGTCATTAGTAAAGCATCTTATGCAGAACAATTTAGAATGATTAATCATTGTGAAAAGCACATTTTATTAAGTTGAATGTTCCTTATATGAGCTACAAAATGAACATTTATTCTAATCTCTTTCTAATTTATCTAAAATGTGTAAAGTGATTACTGAATTCATCACTGAAATTTATTGTTAAAACCTTTAAAATAAGTCTTTGCCAAGCAAAATAGAAGACATTTCAAAACATCTGTTGTCAGAAAAGTACTATAGAATATTTACAAATAAACCTTACATGAACGATATACCAAGTGTCATGAGAACCTTGTGAAAAATGTCCTAACGGAGATGCAATGAGCTATAATACTTGGCTTGTTCATACATTTCAATGGAAGAGTAGAATGTATATAAAATATTAGTTATGTGTAACAGCAAAATCTAGACTATATTACTCATGGAATAGAAAAGTGTTTTCCTTTGTAAACTACTTACTTATGAAAAATAAATGTCTTCTCATCTTTGAAATGGTTAGGCAGCAGAAATCAGTGATGCTATTTTTAAAAATCAAAATACATGTTTGCTTGTGCATATGCATGTGTACATGTGATATATATTTATATGTACATGATGTATGCATGCTTACAAACATGTTAGCAAACTTTTGAAAATTTTCTTTATTTTTATTCTTGTCTTAAAATGCCTATTAGTACTGCTCTTGTAGAGTGGCATTTATTTGTGGACAAATGAAGTTATTATGAATACATAATATGCTGAAAACATACATATTCTCAACTGAATATACATTTTTTCTAGAATTAGAAGCAATTTTATGTTCATGGTCCTTGCTTTAGGAACCTACTGAAATATCAACAATAATATATTTTGAGGGACTAACGTTCATGAAGGATGGCATTAAAGCATTAAAGATACATACAGGAGGTCAGGGTAAAGGGTAATATTTTTATTTGCTTAAGTTTGGTTTCAAAAGACAGATGCAATGGTGGTTTTAAACACCTTTTCTAATACTTTGATTAATGAATTACATTGGTAATCAAAGTGATTTCTGTGGGAGACTTGCCTGATAAGCTATTGAGTTGACAAAGCCACTTTCATGCACCAGACAGCTTTGATTCATATTGTTTAGTATTACAATATTTCAAATTTATTTCATCTTCATCTTATTCTGCCTGTCGTTTGTTAAAGAAATCATTGTCATTAATTTCCAGGTATTCATGAAGACAAAACCTTGCCTGACATTGCTGCCAGACATCAATCAATTATAAATCAGCCCATGTTTCTAGGAGGAGGTTGTTCAGTTCTAAGTGTTTCCCAGTTGCTGCTAATATAATCACAAATGTTCACAGACAATTGACAAGATTTTGAGGTCTTCATGCAAAATGTATCTCTATAACCTGGGACTAAGCAATAACAAGTAGAAAATAAATGTCAGGACCTTATCTCATGCAATTACAAATTATAGATTGAAAAGGTATATATGTCACTACTGCAGTCCTAACTTCTCTTTAGCCTGTATTTTCATGTAACAAATCTAGATTCTCTGCTAATCCAAAAAATTGGCATTTGGTTAATTAGGTCTCTTGAGATTATTCTACTGGAAAATGCCCAACATTTAAATGTATTAAAAATCAAGTGTGAAGTTTACAGTTTCTCTGTGAGTTCATTTCACATTTAGACTTCTAAATTTATACATACAGTGTATAAATTTTGAAATGACTTGGCTTCTGATTTTGTATATATTAATATTAATGAGAAAGAGAGACCCAGGGAACATGTTCAGAAAATGCATTGATTAGATTTTATTGCATCTACAAAGGTAATTTAATTCTCCAAAGAATGCATTTTTGGAAAATTCCTCGGTATATCAGATAATGTTTTGAGGCAGATGTGGGAGTGGCCCATAATGTCTGATGTAAAATAATTCCCCGGGTACATAGTGCCTTAAGTAGTTTTTAGTTCTCCTACATGTGGAATGATATAAATGGAACCGAGAGATCTATACATGCGTGTGTACATGCCTCACTTCCTGAAACTTAAGCAACTGTGTACAATTCTAGTAAGTTAACTCCACTCTTGGATCATCTGGCTTCAAAGTTTCAGTGGACCAAAACCTGTAGCTGGGCTTTCCTATGTGAGTGTCTTAGGAATTATTCTTAACAATTCACTGAAGACCACAGCTACCACACTGTCTAAATGCAAGACTGTGTATTATGCCAGGTGTTTAGCTCACATTGCTAATTCTCAAATATATTTTTTCAAATGAATATAATTCACCCTCAAACCATTTGGAACTATAAAAATAGTCTTAATAGTATGTGTAACAAAATTCATTTCAGTTTCTTTTTCTTCAGTGTTGCTAATCTGTTTGAAAGACGAAATGAAAATGTATAAATATGCTGTTTCTCATGTAAAATACTGTAAGCATATTTAAAAATAATATGTAAAATGTGTGGTTTGCTGGACTGAGTGTCAAGGTTTCTCTTCCAGGCAAAGTACTTCACATAGCATCTGTGCTTGCTAAGACAGCCTTTATAGCGACGGGCTGCAATTCTCTTAGACTGGACTGGTTTTGGTGCCTCTGAAAATGATGAATGACATGTTTTTGAGAGGAAATTGGAAAAAAAACTTTAAAATTGTAATATAATCTTAGAGACTATGGATTTTTAGGAATATCTCAAACATGGATGATAGAAATGTGGGCATTTAACATACAGTTAGTACTGTACTAACGTTATTTCAGGATTTCAGAATTCTTGTATTTTAACGTAAAGCGAGTATAAAAACTCAGTTGTAACCACTGTATATCTTAAAATATTATATTAAAAGTAGAAATACAATAATTTTACAGAGCAATATTTTAACATGTGTTTTCTAAATAGTCTAAGGTTAGTAATAGTTGCAATTTCAGATCTACTTTCTTAGAGGTTTCATAGTTGTTTTGGCTTGAATTCCTTCCTTGTTTTATCTGTAAAGTATTGGGGTTTTTTTGTCTATTCTTTCTTCTTCATAGGCATTGCTCTGCATTTATTTATCTCAGATATTTTTCACATCAGATTGGAGGAAAGAAAATTTCACTTTTCCTATATACAAACACTTCTTTTCACTCCCTTTCCATTGTAATTGCAGATTTAACTCTTCATTTGTAATAAATACTTTTTTGTGTGTGCTCTTACTGGAATCTCCAAAGTTTGAGCCTGCATCTAGTGATCTTTTTTAGAGGTGTATCAGTTATTGTAGCTATTAAACTTGCTATAGAACTAAATTATCTTGTTAATAAAGATATTAAGGACATTTCAGTGTAGAGGTTACTGATTCATAGTGTTGTAGTGATAGAAATGTTATAGGTAAGGTCAGGTTTCTATGCTGTATTTAAAGACAGAATTCTGTCTTTTTGCAATATATAATCTATTAGTGGACATTTTATTTTCTCAGGGTACCTAAGTCTGTTAATTTGAATTAAACTAAAAATGAGTGCTTAAAACCGTCATTTTGAATAATGACTTTTCAAGTCACTAGCCTAAAAACAGCAGTAATGAAAATAAATAGAGAGCTAACACTCAAGAAGTTTATTGCAGAAAACTTTACCCTTAAAGTCTTTTAATTTAGGTTCTAAGGATAATTTAAAAATGTGATGATACTCAAAACTGTGAGATTAGGGGCCCATTTTTCATAATGAGTAAACAGTGGCCTATCTTGCTTGGTTACATATAAGCTCTTTTTTAACTTTGGCAAATTTGAAATAGTTAACGGATACATCGGAAGATATACCCCAATGACATATGGTGCCATCAGCTTTTTCTGAAACCTTTTGACACATTCTTGTCCTCAAGAGTTAGTGCTAATTCAAATCTTATGCTCTGTCATACACTAAGTGGTGTGAAAATAGAAAGAATAGATGGTGCTATGTTCTCTGGTAGAAGAGGATGGGAAAATTAAGAAAGCTCTAAATTTCTCTGTTAGGACCTTAAATCAGCAACCGGTCATTACATTGTAGTTTCCAGACCATAACAGTTCTGTAAATTAGAGTTCAGTTTTTTCATTTCAGCTATATAAATCAGACAATAACTTAATAAGATTAGGTTTCATTCTTCCAATATAATTTTCTGTGGGAATGAAGGGACATATCCTTTCCTGGTGCTAAAAAGGAAACGAGCTGCATTTGCTGCCAGGATTTAGCAATAAATAATTTGAGCAAGTCAGAGAGACAGACAGGAGTCAATCCTAGGATTCATAATTTCTGGTTCTGTGTTATAAACTATAGACAATTTCAGCATATCCTGAAACAGGTGACATTATTTGTGTTTAAATAAATAAATAAATACATAACCAAATAAGGTGAAGAATTTTGGTATTTCAAAAGAAAGCTAATGAACATAAGATTGAAAGAAGTAAATGATAAAAGGTTGATACAAAATTTAAATGTCTGGACTATGTTGAAAAGAGTACAGAAATCTTACTCCCTCATGATTTTCAGGATTCAAGGTTATATTTTGGTTACCATTTCATAAGATGTTGAGTACAAGTTACATAAACATGATATTGGTTGTTTCAGTGGGTTTTTCATAATTGAAAACAGAGAAAATTGACTGAAGTGGGAATGTAAAGTATAGCCTTTCTCAAGGATAAAGGATAATCCTAAGGATTTAACTAGTTGAAACAATTTAATTAAATCCATGGTCTTGATTCTAATCTCTCTTGTCCAAGTGTAGATTTTTTGAAGGCATTGGAGTTACTGTGCCATAAAACTTCTATAAGTTGAATAAGAATTGGGCTCCTGGCTTGCAATAATCAACATAGATGATGGAAGTCAGCATTTGTTTAAAATGTTAAATTAAAGCATTTTCTTTCATATCAGAATAATTCAGCATTATGAAACACACGCACACAGTTTGTTTGTTTCTATAGAAGTTAAATTTTTTTAAAAAGTTAAAAACAAACAAAAAATCCTTCATAAGTATTTAACTGTCTATATTTATTTTGTAAACTCTATTGTATTGCTAAAACAGTAAGCATAGCTGCTGCTGCTACTACGTTGGTACTGCAAAGTGTGGCTCCAGAAAACATTCATTTGTGATTGCTAGACTATTTGCAGTGTTTTTTGGAAAAATGCAAATGAGAGAAAGGAAGTAGTGATTTTTTTAATCAGCCTGCATTTTTTGCACGTCCATCGTGTAGGTAAACCTGAATGGAATTTCATGTCCCAGTGAAAAGAGACTTTTCAGGCCTCAGGGCTTTTTTGTTACTGAATTTCAAAGTCCTGCTGCAAAGAACAGATGTGGTAGACTTCTCAAGAAAAGGTCACCAGATTTCTGCACAGTGGAAATTCTTAAGGAACCTAAATGTAGGAGCTGCTACCAGGCTTCTCCTTAATGCAGTAATACATTATAGGTATTTCTAGTCTGGTTTTGATGAGAATACACACTCCCTTTCTATTATAGAGAGGCTCAGTTCCTTAGTTTCCTAAAACTAGATCAGTAGATTTTTTGCTAAATAAATACTGTGCTTTTATTTGTAATATTTGCTGTAACCTGAACAAAAGCTGTCTTTGAAAGGCAACAATTTGCTCTCAGACTTCTATGATCATAAGTATTGTATTTGTGGTTTATATATACATACATATTTGTAAACTTGATACATCTAATGCCCATATTTGTGTAAGTGCTCTTCTTTAAGAAGCATATTCTATAATGAAACAGTGAGTACTTCAGTAACAAGAAGTCTGTTTAAGCATGACACATTTTCTTTGCAAAATCTGTAACCAAAGTTTTCATATAACAGCAAACTTAATTTTTATGAGTAGAACAATGTGTGTGACGTTTATTGATAATTCACAAATAATGGTCTGTTTGCCAGAGTATAAATAAATTGGGCATTAATATTTTTATTTATTTTGGGTTTTAATCCACAACCGTTTCTTCTTTTTGTGTTTAAGAACAATTTTATACTAAACAGGTATGTTCATGTGATGAAGCAGGGTTTTTTCCCGGTCTTTCTTGTAACCTTAACTATGTAGTTAATGGCTTATAGTTCATTACTTCTCTAAAATCTTGCACTGTGTACTGAGCTTTTAGTTATTCACACACTCACTGGTATATGCATTGTGAATGTCCCAGCTTAAACAGGTGCTCCTGTCATTTCCGTCTGTATAGTTTATGTGTGAGACGTGAGTTCCTCTACCTTAATTAGTCGTTTGTATCTCTTGTTCACTCAAAATTCTGATGAACTGACAAGTTTACCACTGTAATCTGTATGCCAGCGACTGTGAAATAAATGAACTATTAAAATTCATTGCTCTATTTTCTTCTTTCATTTTTCCTGCTATGTAATCTGAACAGTTCCTTCTATGTAATCAGAACAAATGCACACAAAGCGTAACTGTTTTGTTCCCAATAGCATTTTCAACAGTGTTATTTAAGCCAAACAAAAATAAAATTCCAACAACTATGTATAGAAAGAGATTTGCATTGCAGGATGGCTTTGCTGCAGCTTTTTGGATTTTAGTGAGGATCCCGTTGCATCCACTGCAAGTCTTGTCTTATCGAAGCTCTGGCCAGGCTTGTATCTGGGGGTATACTTATGGCGTCAGTCCTGAAGATGGCCAGTGTTTGCAGGTCTGTATATGTATGTTTATAGGATGAAGATCTAAGTACAGTTGTCTGTTTTTTCTTCTTGTCTTGTATACCGATATAGCGATAACGGATTCCTCCTGCTTCTAATTCCTTTTCAGTATCTTATCAATTATCTTGGATAATGATTGTGTCAAGAAATAGGATTAATTGTAAAATAGCACAAGAAACTTTAGTAATTTTTATATAGAAGAATAACCCTAGGATCCAAAAGTTGAGAGAGATTCACTCATGTTGATGCAGGTAGTCTGAAGAAATGCAAGCCTTCGATGTTTTTAATAAATATTCTTGAACTTAGCTTGCATGTGTTTTGATGACTTGAACATATATATGTATTCCTCCTAAGGAACTCATTTGAAAATTATTAATAGTAGACAATATACATGATAGCAGTTCTCCCTACCAAGCAATTTATTTTTTGATCTCTGTAGCTTTATTTAAATACTTGGTTTTTGTCTTTATCCCAAACTCAAAACAGGGTCTGATGCACAGATGATTTATATCTTTTTTATAAATGTTTAGAAACATAGACCATAGTCTTGACTTCATCACTAGCACAGTTTGGCTTACCTAAATTAACAGTCTGGATTCTGAGAACTCTTTTCCTGTGTCTGTAGGCTTTTCCTAAACCAAATGAGAAACCAACTTCCACCGAGCCTCAGTAATGACTTTTTTATGACAATGTTTAAGGAAAAGGAGATGAAATTCTTTTTGAATTCCAGCTCTAAAGGTTGAGTGCCCCAACATTTGCAATTTGTGTAAAAATAAAAAAGTTAGCATTTTAATCCTTTTGTGGATGTAAATTTATTCAGCAAATTCTGTTGTCTAAATAGCTTTTATGTGTTAAACAACTGTGAGGTTGTCATATTATTAATCTGATAACAGAGAGTTTTTGATGTAATATAGTATCTTCTTTATCTTTTCATCTTAGCACATGATTCTGGAAATCTTTATAAAATTAATATGTAATGCTACATATAAAAAGTATTCTGTTGCTACTTTTTTGTAAAATGAACAAAAAAGTTATGCATCTAAATAAATCATAATAAGGAGTGGATGGCTCAGATTTAAATGAATTACGACATTTAGAAAACCTTGAATATTACTAGCAAGCAGACATCTTTGTTGAGAACTGGTTAAGATATCAATCACTATAGAGAGCTGACTCCAAATCACAGAATTAAAAAAAAAAAAGGAAGACTAAGCCACACAGTTAACCATACTGTCTAGTTCTCTACTTACAGGTATTTACAACAGCACTCTCAGACTTTTTTGTGTCAAAAGTTGTTAATAACTGAGAAACAAAGATACATCATGTTTTCCACACAGTTAAAAGATACTAATATCTAGTGTAGGTTGTTTGAATAATCTGGTTAGAGTTAAACTAAGGTATGAACAATCAATTTTATCTCACAGTGATGACGCGCTAGCAGAATCAGGCCAATAGCCCATCTCAGGGCCACTGTAGCATCAAATATCATTCAATCAGTCTGTCATCACCCTGCTTACCAAGATCTTACATTGCAAACTGAATGGCTGAAATGAACCAGTGACAGAATCAAACATATCTGTTGAATTATTAGGGTAGATTACTAGTTCATTACATGTCCCTGGGCAGTGCCTACTCTTAAGTTTGTCATGGGTAAGCAGTTAAAAATTCAGGGTCAGACTCACTAAAGCTCGCTGCTTCCTTGCGATGTTCCAGTAATAGCAGCTAACAAAACCATGGCTGGAGCAGCCCAAGTGGCACAAGTATGAGGAGCGTAGTGAATCTTATCTTAAAATATAAATTGTTTATGCTTAAAGATTCTTAACACTGTATTTTTTTGCAGCTTGTTGTCAGCTTCACACAGTACCAGTGTTTTGGTTTCCATATTTGGCATTTGTTTTAAATATAGTGAAGGATCTATCTCTCTTAGGAAGATAAACCTGTTTTCTACTCTTAACTAATGAGTACTTAAGGTACTCATTAATATAAGTAGTTAAGGGTGGAAAGCATTGCTAGTATATGCTTGATGCTGTTATTCCAAAGGCATTTACTACAAATTTTGGCTAAACTTAAAAATAATTCCAAACATGTTAAGGAAAGGATAAGTTAAATGTACCTAAGTAACCTGACTAGAAAGTTAAGTATTTATAGATTAAATGGATTTGTAAAGAGAATATAATTTTTAATTTTTTAGTTTGTTCTCTTGTAACCTTAATTTCCATCTAGGACATAATTAAGATTGTTTGGAGTAATATCTTTGAATTTAGGCTTCCTACTCATGTAAGCAGTGTGATTAACTTCAGCCCCTAATTGCAGTGGGGAAACTAGCAACAGTTGCAGCTGAGGCAGCATAAGGGTTTTGCTTCTTTTTAGATATTTGTGTTGCCATTAATCATATCAAGGATGACACACACTACTAAAGGCAAGACTAAACAAAGAAACAGGCTTTAACTGGTGTCTAATTTGTTTTATTCTGTTTTCTATTAATATAAGCTGCAGATAGTTGTTGTTTGTGTAATCATTTATATAGGTAATGGTTCCAACTGATTTCTAGATAAGTTTGTGCCGTTATACACAAAAAAATTGGGTGTATGTTGTTTATTCTCCAGAGCAGTTCAGATGTGACACCAGAGCACTAATGGTGCAAGTCTCATGCTCAGTCCAATAGATTGTGACATACAGAGTTCTTTTTTAGGTATATGTCATAGCTGTGTAGGAGGTGAAGAAATGTTTCTTCACTTCTGCCATAGTATCAGCAAAGTCTCGCGCAGTGGCTCTAATATGTTGACAGCTTGGTGAATCCTGAGTCCCTCCATTCGGTTATGGAGTTGAATTTTTCTCCCCGTGAGGTTATTATTATTATTATTTTTAAGTAACATGAAAACTACTCAGATTTGGACTGTACTGCCTACTGCCATGGAAACAGAAAAGTGTCTTTAGGGGACAAACACTGAAATGCCACTTTTTTTTGGTCTTGTATCCCTTGTTGAGCCTTGAGGGGTTCTGGAACATTTTTGTGATGGTTATGAATTGGACCTTGGTCTTCCTGAGTACTGGATGCAATTGGACTTTCCCCCTTTTGAGTGTGTGTCTGATTATGTTTATTCTCTGCTTATAGAGAGGCACTGGGTCAGTGTTTTTTAAACAATTGTGAGGCAGTTGAACAGTGAGCTAACTTTGAACATGAGCAGTTTGGCTATTTATTTACTTGTATCTAAGCTTCTGTTCTGAGGGGATTGAATAGATTTTCTTTATTTGGGGTAATTCAGCCTCTTTATTTGGAGCAAGATAGAAATTTTGCTATTTGCATTCCTACAGGGGAAGGATAAATATGAATTGCTTTAGCTTTGAGAGCCCTGTGCCACCAAGTTTAGTTTACTTGCCTGTAAACTTTGGCAGAGATGCTTTTGCAAGGAAACAAACATCCAAATATGTAGTTGTTCAGTCTTGCCATTGGGAGTCATGGAAATTTATGCTGTCATTGGATATATAAGGCTGAAGGAAGGCTAGCAGTGACAAGGTTGGGCTATCGCTGATAGCCTTGAATCTCACCTCTTGCTCCAGTGGGAGCCATGAAATAGATACCATGTAGTTTATATGACATTTAGGCTTGAATAACTATTTGTCTGCAAATTAAATCAGATAAACAGTAGAAGGGAGAAAAGAACTCATTGTGACTTTGCTAGCAACAGGATGCAACTGTAGTCTGTAACACATGTATGGATGTAACAACCTTAGATATTACGGTTGCTTTGCATGTTTAGGTGACTGACTGGGCAAGGATGCAGAGCACACTGGAACTTGCCTAAAAGCTTCTGCTTGGAAATCAGAGTACAAGTAATATCAACATATTAAACAAAGCTGTTCAGAAAATAGCTTTTCTGTCAACTACCAAAACAAATTGACATTTAGGTTTGTGAGGTTTTTCACTGCAAAGTCTGCTATGCTTTCTATTTTGTCAAAATAGCATTTCCAGTCAAAACCTGTTTTGACATGCACATGATGACTGGGCTGTACAGTATAGCCATGTTGATCAGTTACCTCATTTTCTGAAAAAAATAGCTAGCTATACTTATTTTGCGCCATCTAGAAAACTACAATAGTTATACAAGACTTATTTAAAAAGTACTCTAACCAGAAATATTTAACATTTAACTTCTATTTGATTAGTTCTTTGATGCCTGTTTTCTGCCATGATCCTGCAATTTCATATATTAAAACACAACCAAAGGGAGTAATAGCTGGTTTGGGACTTGCTACCTAACAGCAATGGTGTAATTTCTGTCAGTAAAATACAGCTGGTAGCAAAGTCAGGCTTTGCTATGAGTAGAGAGACATTTAATGATGAACAAAATAGAGGTGCTGAAAACCAGACCAACTCTGAACTTTACGACCATCCCTGTATACCTCACTGTATTTCACTGGGTTTATTCTTCTTACAGCCTTCCACTGTTAAAATAGAGAGGTAGTTTGAATCAATTGCAGTTCCATAAAGGGAAAATGAAATGTGGTCAATTGGTTCTGGGGTTATAAGTCTGAAACCTGCTGATGACTGCAGCCAGCTTTTGTACAGATTTTGCTAAACAGAATCAGAGACTTTGGTTCCATTTCCCTGATTTCTGTACATACAAAAGATATGTCTGTCTTTAAAGACTGAGGTTTAAATTTTGGCATGTGAAGCTGCAGAAGTTGCTCCTCTTTCTGAGCTTATCACTGGAACTAACAAGCAAGGCCTTAAAAAAAACAATTATAGGACATTAGAAGCAGCACTGGCAGGAGTATCTGCATGAACAGATTTTCGATAAGGAAAAAATGCATTTTGCACTGTGCAAAAAATACATTTCTGTGCATTAACTGTCGATGATGCCCCTCTGGCCTTGCTTACATTTGTAGGTTTTAGCGGTGCAGCTTTAACGATGGAAACTTCAGTGCAGCTAATGCTCAGGAATGACCTTGTCCTCTATACCTATACCTGACCCTGTTCTACACTACTCCTAAAATGTACCAGTGAGGAATCAACCAGTAACAATTGTTAATATATGCTTGATATGGTCAATGCTGCTGAGTTTATTTTTATTTTTTAGTTTGCCTTAAGGCATACATGGTGAGCTAAGTGGCATCTTACATGAGGTAGGGAATATGGCACTGCCCAGAATTCCCTAATCATCTGTAATGGGTTGCTGTCATTTTCCATAATATCTTTCCATTTCCAGGCTTTTTTCTTCTCTGACTCCTTCTTTCCAAACACACCGGTCTGATATTAAAAATATACTGTTTGATTATTGATCGTCCTTAGTAGATGTGGGTTCTCTGTGTTAGAACATGAAGGTCACATATTTCTAGAGAGGGAAAACTGAGGGAAGACAGATAGATGTTGCTATAAATTGCTGGCATGGCATAAATTATCAGAGTGATTCAAGAATGGCGGCTGGATTCACTGATTCGGAGCAGGGAACCCCTGCAAGCTGCACAGTATGTAGTAAGTGACAGTAAAACCTGTACAATGCAGTGAGTATTTTCTGTAAGTCATTTATTTTAAAGGGAAGGGGGAAGGGATATTCTCTATTCTTTGGAGATTTGAAGGGGAAAAGTAATATCTGTGGGAATGTTTGCATTCTTCTATTTGTGAAACCAGGGTGACTGACCTTAGTACTAATTTTACAAACTTTGAGAAGAAAGTTATAACAAATGTATCTTTCCCAGTAATCTTGCAGATATAAGGTCATTTACTTCAAAATAAAATAAGACTAGAGATACATGCTGCTGTGATAAAAAGCAGAGATAATTCTGTCTTTCCAAATGATAAAAGCATCTCTGAAAATACTTCTTATGCTTTACCTTAAAGTTGAACTGAAAATGTGTCTCCTTTTAAGTTCACATTCACTTTGAATATAAGAAAAATACATGTGGGGTCATTAAACAGCTTTGGCCTATTGCAAATAAATGCTGGAAGGTTTCATTTGAACTGAAGCTGTTTATAAAAAAAATTTCAGTGATCATAGTATTATTTATCTTGTGAAAAATCAAGCTTGATTTAAAATATAATTAAAATCATTCTTTCAGTGGAAGTTTTATTGGATGGGTACTAAAATGAGTCATGTTCAGCATCCAAAGAAATTTTGGTGGATAACATGGGTTTTTTAGCATGTATTCTTAGAGGAGTTGTATTATCAAAGATAAGCAAATATGCTAAACTTTTAACATTGAGATACAAATATACGAAGTTTAACATCAAGAGTTGTGTTGGTTGGAATGTGCTAATCATCATTATAAGGAAGCAGAGATAAATATTGTACATGGTTTTGCAAAATGAGTTAAGAGTATGTTTTCACAAATTAGATAGTTTCACTGTCTAAGATTTATTTGGAGCAGCTGAACTGCAGGTAAATTTTATAGGGGTTTGCATCACTTTGTGTTTTTATGTACTTACACTGGAGTGATGACTGGAGATAAGTAGGCCTTACCTTTGCTGGAAAGGGTGAAAGGGCGCATGCACATGTGTGTTGCATTTGAGATTTTCTGTTGCTTTTGTAGCAGTGATGCAATCCTACCATAATGAATAAGAGATCCTTTAGAAAAACAGTAATTTATGTAGTGGCTTGTTGAAGTGACCTTCTGTCCAGATATGTTCAGTTGTGTTTTGTTTTGTTCTTTATGCTTGTAAAATAATTGTTTTGTTTTAAAAAATGAAGCAGTCCTTCAGGACTATGTATCATCAGGGGAAGGAGAACGTTTTTTAACTAGGTATTTTAGGGTAAGCTAATAAAGTGAAATTGCCATGTGTCTGCAGTAACACATGTTTCTAGACAGATGAGCTACAGCTTTACTGTCCTACTGGTACGGGTTGTTAGACTGATAACGTGAATTTATCTGAAACTATTTTACTATTCTGTCAGGTTTGGCCAAATCTCAAACTTCCATAAGAACAAGATAGTTTTGTTAAAACTTCTGTTAAAACTCTCCTACCATATAAAAGGTTCCTGTTCACTTTGATTCAGACAGAAAACCTTTAACTTACATCTGCAGTGAGCATACTGATCGCCAGGCCAATAGTTGTCCTTCGCGAGTAACTGATATTGTTTTACCCTGGTCTGTTCTCTTTCTTTAGGAAGGCTTTGTTGTTGGGTTCATCCTGAGATAGAACTGAAGAGCTTACGTCTAAAAAAGTATTTCAAGATAGGAAAGTTATTTCCTGCTTAATTCTAACCATGAAGCCTTTTCAAAGTGCTTTGCAGTAGTCAGATAAAAAGTGACTGATAATTATTACCAAAGTCAGGACATTACCAGAGAATGCATGGTGGTGTGGAGTGATGGCAGTTGTAGGACACAGCTGTTGCAGAGCTGGAAGCTCAGTCCTCAGTCTTTGTTAATGGGCTGAAAAGAAGCTGAGGATCACTGCAGAGTGCAGGAAAATTTGTGTTTCATGAGATGTTTCTGAAAATTTGCTAGATTTTTTTCCCCCAAAAAAAATCAGTCAGTGTTTTAGAAGTATTTTCTGCTAAACAAAGACATAGATTTCATCCCATTGAGGTTTACTTTATCTATTTTTCCATACCCATATGCTGATTTTGGACACAAATTGGGCTAGCTGAATACCTGTGGCACTATGGTACACTGTGGTAATGCTTAATTGTCTGCTTTATGCAGTCTGCTTGTTGCTGTCAAAAGATCTCATGAACTTGTTTATTCTAGGGACAGCATAAGATAGATATCAAGTAGGATCAGAAAAAGAATTACTCGTCTGGAATGCTACAGTTGAAGCATTAAAAGCAGATGCAGATGTGCAGATGTGACATTAAAAGCAGAGGTTCTGTTTCCCTCCAGGTGTATCTTCTCACGAAAAGTCTTAGGCCTACTTAGAGCGTGCAAAGACTGACATTAAAATGCTTTGTGACTTTCAAAGAAGGTAATTCCCCTGAGAAATTATTTATTCTGGACTACACATATCCAGTAGCTAGCATGAATTGGTGAAAGTATAATTTTAAAGTAGATTATTTTTTCTGTAATTGTTTCAAAACTGGTTACAAGACTTTTTTTTTTTCTTTTCCCCCAGCTGCCTTTATCAGTAGATATTAAAGCTCTGGGGGAAGTTGTTATAAGCTGTCACTCTGCTACACACATAGAAGGCTGACTTTTCTAATAAGTGATGGGTATTTTTGCTGTCATCTGTTTATTTTATTAATAGTGACAAGCCATTTCCTCTTCCTTTCACTTACCCTCACTTTAAATTCCTTCAGCAAAATCCTTCCATTTGCCTTAATACTTGGGATTAATATTGTCTTGTTCAGATAAATACACTCAATTTAATGTAAAATTCAGGGTAATAATTTGTCTCTTACATGCCTGTAAACAGTGGTTTCTGTCTATCCAGTTGTTATCTAGTCATGTCTTTTCCAGGCAGAGCAAATCCTTTTGTATGGCCTGGTAGGACCATCTAGATCTTGGATTAAGACACAGAAAACCTCATTTCTGTTGCCAGTTTGGACAAACCATCCCTCTTTTTTGCTTGTTTTGCCACCTGTAAAGCGAGGTGGTGCTGATCCCTGTTGTTTAGGCTTTGCCTGGAAAGCTGCTCGAGGCAGGGTGTTTCTGCTATAACTCTGCAATGTCAGGCGTGTGCTCGTCGTCCTCCCGGAAAGTTCCAGAATGTTCCGGAATAATCTGAGCCCTTTCCGGAAATGGTAACTTTGCTAGATTCCTAACATAATATTTATTCATTTAAAGTTTGCAGAATGTGGTGATCAAAAGAACACATGCAAAACCTTGTAGATACCAAGGATTTTGCCCCAGGTATACCAGAAACAACCAACCTTTATTTCAAGCCCAAATAATAATTTCAGTGAATAATTGCAAGCCCTTTAAGATGTTTTGTTACATAAAAATACTCAAAACTAATCATGTTCTAAAAACAACACATGCAAGCTGGAAATACAAAGGCCACTTGTTCTGTGATTTTTGCCAGAGATTAAAAGCTGATGTGAGGTTTTCTTTGCATCAGAATAGGACTTCTAGAGATTTCAGGGAGAAGCAATGGAAATTCTGTAGTGCATTGCTCTTTCTCAGTGTGTGACGCTTTCCCCAAAAGGAGGGTGTAAATTTTGTTCTTACGAGACTTTGAATTTGGTAGTAATATTCTGCTTCCTAAATATCCCTGTGTTTCAGAACAGGGCATACTTTATGATGAGTTCTTAGGTTTTAGGTCTTTTTACGTACATCAGAGCTACTCTGGTAAGTGAAACTAGATGCCAAGCAGAATTGGTCCCCTTAGCAGAACTCATAACAACAAAAGAGTCTTCAACAACATGTTAGTTTAACCATACTGCTCAGTGAAGAGGGAAGGGGGTGAATCTAGAAGCAATTGTGGGGGGAAAGGAAAGAAACTAGAAGCAATTCTGGAGTAAGTCTTTTATTTTCAGATAGATATTTTCCAATTTTTATTATTTTTCCAGATTTAAAGAACTTTTTATTTCAAATTGTCAATCAAGTTAATTTTAAAATAATACAATTAAGCATGTAGTTTACCATGAAATGAAGGGTTACAAACTATGTGACTTACAGATGATTTGTTTGTCTTTCGGGGTGACCCAATATTTTGTCCATTTTGGAATTGCCAGTGATACAGCATTGTTAGCTTAGGACTATTAGAGGAGAATGGAAAAGCTTTTAATCCATTCTTTTTTGCTTTTTATTTCAAGGTTTTTCTTTTTATCTCAGTAAAAATTTACAATTTTGTTGCTGTTGGCTTTAGAAACAAAGGCCAGTCCTCATGCTTCAGGTAGCTGCTGATGCTTTGAGGACTCGGATACAAGCCCTATTTCTGTTGCAAATATCTGGAGTTACGCTGTTATTTGCTTTAACTTGCCTCATCTCACTTTAGACATCTTTCTGATGCACTAGGTTCCCGGCATAGTTTATGACCTTTCTGAGAGCAAGTCAGTGCACTCATCTCAGAAACCTGAAGCTATTTGTGTCGGTTCTTATCTGTAGGATGAGCTGATAACAGGTCTCTACTTCGTTGTTGCAACAACACCTTCCAAAAGCCAATAAAAAATTCTGCGATGCTTTGATAATACAGCAGCAAAGGCCATGTAGCTACCTTAGATAGGGACTGGCCCAATATGTTCAGGTTTTTTATTGAAACCAAAGCCATGGCTCAGCTGCTTTCCAGTGTTTTGCACTTCCTTTGCTGTGTTACTATACTCCCTAGAAATTGCTGAAGTGATACTCTGATTATAAAGTGGCAGATTTCTGGCTTGTCCACAAACTATGCACCAAGAAAACCTGCTGTAAGTTTTGTATCGCTCCATGGCTGCAGTGCGAATGCAGGTGGTGACTGGAGAAAGAAGGGAGGGTGTTTGCTGCGCAGGTTGCTGCTGTCGTGTCAGTGGGAGCACGAACAGTCAATCAGTCAGGGGCATGAGAGCTTTTAACTTCTTCCCTTTCCTTCTCTTTCTTCTCCAGTAAATCCACACTTTGCATACAGCTAAAAATAAGTTCTTAAAAAAAAAAAATCAAGTGTAGCCTATTTGACAGGGCCACTGACATGGATTTTAATGAAGAACTTAATAAAGTGTAATCAAGGCCCATATATGCCCCTCCCATCTGTGTGCAGAGTAGGGAATTTGGCTTGTATGTCAAATATGAACAAGGTTAATGTCAGAGATTTCTGCTATATTTTAGTATAGAAATGGAGAGCTACATCAAAGGCCTCTGAAAAAAGAAACAAAGACTTCAGATGTAATGTAAGCTTTATTGCAAGGGGAGCAGATTCTTTTTGGACAGTTTTCTGAATTAGTAATAGCTTTTCTGTTTGTTTTTTCGGGCTGCACTTCAGGGCTGGAGAAATTTTAATTTATGTTATACCAGCAAGTTAGTGCTAAGTATTTTGTGGTGTTACATTATATCGCTTATAAGGTGCATGTAAATATTGCACTGGACATGTGTTATAATACTAAACCATATAATGTGTCATCTGTGATATGAAGCACTAGCAACATCTGTGGTTAAAGGTATTATGGAATAACCCTCAGAGGGTGCCTCCAACAATCCAAGTAAGAGCATGTGAGCATTAGGAAATGAAAACAGGGCAGGCAGTGCTTTTTTACACTGTGTTGAGTCAGCACAGGGTTTTGAAGTTAGTGTGCCAGCGTGTTACTGTGCTGATGAGAGCGCAGCCACACAGGTGTCAGCCGAGTTCAGCGCTGCGCTTTGGGCTCGGAGCTACATATCCCACGCTGAACTCCCCATGAGGAACGGCAAGCCGCGGTTGAACGTTCGAAAGTTGAGATGCCGGATCGTGAACCTGAAGAAAGCTGAGGGGAAGATTCAGTCAGAGGCTGTCATTAAGACATTATTACTGTATAAAAATTGCACCAGTGGTTATAGCTGCTCAGCGATATCCACTAATACCAGTACTGTCTCTGGAATGTCACTAGACACTAAAAAACCTGCTATGGAAATCCTGGGGATGAATTCCCAGCTTTTCAATCTCTAATATTTTAGCTTCAGATAACACTTAAGTTGTCAGTATAATAAATGTGCAGGAAGCGTAAGAGATTTAAAGGGAATTTAATATTAATATTGAGAAAGATTGTAATTTGTTCTTTAGAAGCATACCTGTTCACTCTCTTGAGTACTGTCTCACACAGTAGAGTCCCAGTCTTTGTCGGCGTAACAAGATGCTCCTGCAGTCTCTGTTGGGATTGCTGCTGTACAAATAACTGAACCTGGAGACATAGAACTGATTGGGAATGTTTTGATTAAAATATTTTTGATTTCTATTTAAAACATGCTAGTTGAATGTGCATGCTCTGTAAAAATGTTCAGGATGAGCTTCTAAGTAAAAAGGGTGGAATGGAAATGCTGGTAAGAGACAAGTCAATAGCTGATTGTATAGGATGCTAACCAAACCAGTTCAAAATCAGTTGTGCCCACACTGCTGCATTTTTGTAAGATAGGTGGGTCTCCTAGCACAGCATAAGAACCTAAGAGTGGTTGTCTGACTCAGACCACAAGTCTAGTCCAAACAGAATAGTCTGATGGAGGCTGAAGTTGATTCCTAGGGAGGAAAGGCTAGCCCAAAACTTGGGAACTTCAGTGTCTCCAGAGGGTGCTCCAACAGTGCTAACCAACCCCTGATAGATGTATTGAGTGAATGTGTCTTGCATAGCTGATATTTGTGCTTGTTAATAGGTTCTTCTGTGTGTGATTCACTTAATGCATTTTTGACCTTTCTCTTAAAATGAGTGAATCACACCTAGAACTGCCTATTTCAGGATTTCTAGTTCAGGTGCAGATGACCACACCTGGTCAGAAGAATCTCACTTGTTATGTCTTTGGAAGACACCCACTGCAACTTCTGGAATTTGCCTCATTTAGTATCTTCACACATGTAATTGGGCATCTACAATTGATTGAGAGATAATACCAGACTTAATAGGGAATGATTCTGATGTAAGTGGTTTTGGCCAAGTAAACAGTGAAGGGAGGCGCCATCATTGTGGAAGTGTTGTGGCTCAGCAGACATGAAGAATATGTTGTGGGTTTTTACTCATCTCAGGAGAAAATATACATTCAGAACTGCCATGGATTTTCACGCTGACTCACTACTCTGCAAAGTCCACATGAACGCTGATGAAGTTTCTGGTGGCTTTGGGATGTGCTGACACAGTTGTCCGTATACAGCTAGAAATTAAAGACTGCATTTTATTTTCTGGTAGCTACAAGGTGGAATTTGTATCTTTTGTGATGGCATGGTCAGCACACAGAGAATGTGAGTGTTTCCATAAGTTTCTGATGGGAGGATGTATGTGATTGAAGGCATATTTGTTTAAGTTTACAAGGTAGGTTTTTCATGTTTCAATAAGGTTAAGATATCATTTGGGAACAGGCAGGATGGCTACCTTCTTACGTCCTTCTGACTGCTCCGCATAGTTGGAGATGGCATAGTTGGGAGAAGATGCTGGACAGCAGAGTACAGAAGGTAGGGAGTGAAAGACAGGATGTGAGAAACAGAGCAGATATTTGGGAGACTCTTAAAAAGTTCAGGAGGTAGATGTATAGACAGTTCTCCGTGCTGCTAAAGAGGAATTATTTCTTAAGACCTAGAGGGTGCTGGCCTAGAGGCAAAGTTGGATGAAAAAAAAAGGTCATGAGGTCACCACAAAAACACAGTAGATAGGATGAAATATTTGTTTTAAAACTTATTTCTTTTCTATTTCACTTTCATATATCTATTTAAAAATTATTTGTTTTAGTTTGTGTTCTAATAAAATTCAACTTCAAAGATTTATAGCCCTTTTGATGTTTTTTGAGGTATTTGGGCAGATCTGCATCAAAACATTGACCAATTTAGAGCTCCTCCAAAATCTAGCAGACTATTATCTTCATGATCTTGTAAGATTTTATAAAATGCTTTCATTTTTTGTAGATGAACAATAGTTACCATCTTTATTTCATGGTGCCAGTGAGGGGCTGGGATCTTCCTCCTTACTGACTGTCTCTGTCATAACATTAAAAGACTCAGAATCAGAGGATTTACTCCTAGATATACTTTGTTTACGGATCAGTTCAGTTGATCTGGACTGTTTCTGCTTATTTTCCAGATGCTATGAATATAGTTCTGGTTAGCTTCTAGTTGGTAGCTAAATCACTTGGACTAAATAGTCTTTCCCAGAAAGCCAGAGTAATCTAGGTGGGACAATGCTTGATTTTTCTCTAGTAGCATTAGGTGGCCTCAAAGGAATTTGCCCCTTATATCAATTCTCTTGCTAAAGTCTTGAAGCAAGAGTTGCTCCAGGGAAACAAGGTGGCGATGCTTCTGCTGAGTTGCCTGGAAAAGAAATTGCTGAGTGACCACCTGTAGCAGTTTTCCATGCTCTGTCCCTTATCACCAGTCTCAAAACCTGCAAATTCCTTAAAGCCCAGCTCCTGGAGTCATCTAACTTCATAAGAGTTTGCTTTCTGCATGTTCCTAGTTACTCCTAGCAGGAGTAGCAGGGGAGACAAAAAACTCTTGAAGTCATGGCCCAAGTTAACCTTGAACTCAGAAAATAACCAGGAAGTACCTGCAGTAAAGAGATACTGCTTTGCAATACAGAAGAAGTAAAGTCCCTTTAAAAGTAAAGCCAAATTTTATTACTGAGTTCTCTTTTTCCAGGAAATCAACCTGCAAGATCTGTTAGTTTGGGCAGACAGGCTATGCCTTCTTTAGTGAAGGTGAAGCATCAGTCTAAAGAAAGGGTAAATTATTTTTTTTATTCAGAATATGTTTCTTGATGATGATAACCAAATTAGTTATTTAAGAGTTTCCAATATTTCTTTTTAAAATTAAACTTACACAAGAAATGATGTCATCACAGCTCCCAAAGTACCAGATATTTACAATTTTCTTGACCACTGTTTCATAATTGTAATTCTCAATTAGAAATGGAATAGACTATGTTCTTAAAGTGCAGGGGATTATTTTCTTGTCTCACTGGCTGAAGATCAGTTTTCAAAGCTGCTTCCCTTAAGACTTCCATTTGTGTTTAATACCCTAGATTATGAGGTCTTGCAGTTTATATGAGGTTTTGCATTTTGTATGTTGAGCAGGATTCTTGTCCCTTTCTTACAGGAAGGTGTCGGAAAACTTGATCTCAAAAACCAAAACAAAATGTGAATTTATTTCTTCCCTTTCCGTCCCTTTATTTTTCTGAATCTTTGCAAATACATGAGTGCACGAGCATATAGTAGAACAAAGTATAGGAAAATGTCTACTATTCTTAATAAGCCATTTTCTATAACTCATGACATTTATTGGTGTATCATCTGCAAAAAAAAATTCGGTAGATCCTTGATTATACTTTTTTGGTGATACTGCCTTGCTTTGCTTTCCATTGCTTTTAGAGATTTCAGAGATTAAACTGAAAATAGCAAGCCTTTGTGAAAGAGCAAAGGAGTGTTATAAAAATGTTAAATAATTATAAATGGTATTACATGTTTAATGATACACAAATATTTCTTAAAAGCTTCCACGTGAACTAATGCCAGTGCATTCATACTTTCTGCACAAATAAATATTTTTCTAAATAAATTAGATATTTTATACATGGACTGTGGTTTGCAGTGTTAATATCTGACAGGACCTATGCAATTCTGCTTTATATAGAAACAATAAAGTTAATTCCAATAGCAAATTTGGAAAGACATTTATTTCCCATTCAGAACTGATAATCTTATCCATTCATCCTGACCACATATCTTTGGAGTCCTATTTATAGTCTTCAGAAATATTATTGGTTCATGAAGAGGACTGAAATGCAATTTGCATTTAACAGTTTCCATTTTAACAGTTTAATTTAACAGTTATGTCTTTTAAATGAATCTGTTTAGACAATATTGGTGAATGATGTGGTTTCATAGCGAGGATTTATGTGAAAGCATAACGGTTAAATAATAACATGGAAATTGCTCAACTAAGGAAGAATTTGACTTTTCTTCTCTTTTTCCGAAGTTTTGAAGTCATTTTACTGATCCATATTTTTCATAGTAAATGCTTTCTGTCAGGTATAAAGAAACCAACTAAGCCATGTGGATTTTTGTATATTGTTTAAAGCTAAATTAAACTTTAATTTATCAGTTTTCTTGGTACTTCTTTAGTTCATTTTTAGTGATTTTTTCAAAGTATCTAGCAGGTTTATTTGTCTTTGTTCACAAACTTAATCCTTTTTTTATCAGCAGTTTACATTTGTGCTCTAAGTTGTTACTTCTGATGATAATGAACAAATAATCAAAACTACTGTTCTATTAAAAAAGGAGGCACAAGTGATTCTGTTGGCTTTCTGATTTATGCATTTAAATTTGCACTAATCTCATCTGAGTCTATGAAACTAGAAAAGCCTTTTATATTGGTCAGCTACCAAAAAAAATCTGAGTCTGCTCTGCAATGACTGTGACATATATTGCAATTCCTAGTTGTCACTTTGAAAACAGATAAAAATCTTCTTTATGCCAGTTCGTTGACAGTGCAATTTGTCTTTTTGCCTACACTGCTAATGCTAGTCAGTAGAAATAAATATAAAATTTCTTGAAAGTAATGCAAATGGTTGCTTTCAATATTTTGTGCTATTGGCATTAGCAAGAAATAAAAGTAAATATAATACATTGTGTTCTTGTAATGCTTCAGCACATTTCAGAGTGAAATTGTTGCACATCTAAACAGAGGGAATACACTACTTCATTTTGTATGCTTTTATGTATTTTGGCAAGGAGTAAATGAAGTTAATAACAAGTTAAGGACCCCTGCCACTCTGGATTATTGAAGAAGCTTCCTGTATGTAACAAAAGAAAATGAGTGTGGTTCAGAACTTAATACTTTGCTTTGCAAATTATCCTGCTATCCTCTCTCCAGTGAGCATTGCCATGATATTCTGGAATACTTTTAAATTAGGTTTTTGGTGCTTTCCAAATTAAATCCTAAGTCAGCTTGTAAAAAATTTTTTTTTTTCTTAAAAAAATTATTAGAATTTAGTTTTATGGGGTGTATTATGAGATATAGAAAATGTTAGTATTAAAATCAGAGAGCACTAATGTATATGTGTCCACATTGTATTATTTCCTATTGACCCACATGAGAAAGTAAATACAGCATGATCAGAAAATTTGAAACATTGACAGGCCAAGCTAATACGACAGTCACAATAATGAAGAAGTTAAGAGTATATAAGGCTTTTGAATGCAAGAGCTGTATCATAAGAACAGCTGAAGAGATCAACGTTCTAAATACAAGAGCATTTTGGCTTTAGATGCACACTGAGGATTTTATCACCTTTAAGTGAAGTACTAAGTTCTGCATTTGAATTTCCCTTTGACTACATACTTGTTTTAGGAAGCTTCCTTTTGTGATTGTGTAACCACCTAAGACATCAGAGGATCCTGGCCTACATTTTTTTCCTGGAATGATGATGCAACACTCATGGGTTTGCCTCAAAAACAGACAAAAGAGTATTTTATAATTCTTTGTACTGAACGTACCTCTTAGACTACTGCTGGAAGTAAAACATAAGCAGCAGGCTGGAGAAGAAGCAAGCTTTTGAAAACTGGGAAGGGAGTTGTAGAAGGAGCTAGCAATACTTTAAATAAAGAATCTAAAAAAGGGAAATGCGTTTTATGTAGGATTTGATGCCTTCTTCTGGAACCATGTTACCTAGTGGTAAAAGGTTCCAAAATACTGACTAATACTGACAAATATTATGAATAGTAAATGGTTGAAGTTATGAATCTTGTCATTAATGTGTTTCTGTGTAGAAGTCAATGAGGGGCTAGAGACTGACTTAAGCTATGATCTAGTGGATAGGCTCTAATCCCTCCCTTGGTGGACATTTAATTATCACACAGAGTAGAATGGCTTCGTCAGGAAAGACTGCAGTTCTAGTCCAAAAGACTAAACAACTGTGTTGTCAGGGTACTCCTCTGTGAGAAGTCAGAAAAGCACAAAAACTGGGCTTTTATATATACCAGACCAGTGCCCTAAGAATGAAGTGATAGATAGGTCTAGAGGGGGTGTGACATGTCTGTATTTTGGGTAGGTGTTCTGGTGTTTTGCTTCACAGCTTCACAGCAAATCTGTAGGAGGTTTTGTTTGTTTTTATCCTAATACTGAATATTTTTGATATTTTAGGAGAAGTTTAATAGAGGAGGGAGAAGGTTTTTACAAATATTAACCATAACATCACAGAGCAAGAAATGAGAGTCAGCCCATGGTGACTATTGAAGTATCAGAAAGCTTAAAAAAGATGTCTGATTTATTCCGGACCAGCAGGAATGATGTTTTTAGTACTGAAATATTGAAAGATAAAAACTACAGGGGGTAAATGCAAGAATAAATTGCAAGTAGAAGATGACAGACCCAGAACTTCCTGTTGTTAACATGACTTTGATGCTATTCTATATGGGGAGAGCGTACCTCTAAATATTATCTTCCCTTGGGTGAGGAAGAGGAGATGCTAAAGCCATTCTACTTGTAAACTGAAAATACGTTGAATTTAAAACATAAAGTGTCAAAGATTTTCTAAAGTGAAAGCTACACTCAGCCTGTCAAGGCTTAATGTCAAAACAGTTTTTGTAGCCTCTGTTACAGGGAGAAACAAAGACATCTTAATTAGACTCTCTCTTTGTTGAGGACACAAGGAAAGCTCCTGACAGAGTGTGCATGCTAACTATAATCATACATGCTGCCATTGTCACTGACAAGGAAAAAGAGCAATAAAGATGGGCTGCAAGTGACTGCTGTCACAGAGGTTGCTGTGGAAGAGACAGATTTGAGAAGGTGTTGATTTATTGATTCAGCAGAACATTGCTGAGCCTTTAGAGACAATCTCTAATAATTACAAGACAGAATAATTCTTTCCACACTGGGGCATTGCCGTATTATCACACTGAACTGTTCAAAATCGAGACCCAAAATAAGATCATGAAAATCATTAGGAGATGTGGAGCTGTCTTTTGATTTTGACCTATGTTGAAGGTTTTTTTCCTGAAGTCTAGATGTTTAGAATTAAATAGAAACTAATATTTTCAGATAAACAGATACCTGACTATAGGGGATAGGACTTCAAGAGAACAAGTAACATAAAATCTATAATAAAACTGTGAGAACTGGGAATTCTTTGGTAAAGGTCATCTACCCTCATCCCGTTCATTTGTATTTTATTATTTGGCTGTATTCTCTTGCCATTGCCTTTCTCTTTTATGTGCATTTGGTTTGGTGGGAAGAAAAAGGCATGTGTGGGATATGAAGGATAAGGGTAGTTGTTGGTCTGTCTGTATCACTATGAGGGGAGTTACAAGTATAACACATCCAGTTCACCTGCAGACAGGCAACAACAGTCTTTCGTTGGTGTTTCTGAGCATTGCTGTTAGCTCATTGTTTCCAACGGACAAGAAAAGAAAAGTGCGGTCAAGAAGGATTTGAGAAACTCGTTTGGAAACCTTCTGAAGCTGAGACCATTTCTATAATATTCTGAAGTGACTATGGGTAGACAAACTCTTCTACAGACTGTAGTTTCTGTTCAGAAACCAAAACACTATAAAAATGGATTTCTCTTTACTGCTTGCTGCCAAAGTGTCTCAGGAAGGACTTGAAAGGAATGTTTATCTTTCTTCAGGGATACAAGAGAAATTCTTTGCCTGACGAGACTGTCTACTTCTTCTTTAAGATGTATACCTTGAGTCCGTACAGAGCAGTCTTTTTGACTGCTGCTTACTATGAGTCGTGCTGAGATTAACAAATTGTTTTATATGACTCCATCACTAACTTTGAGTTGTTTTTTGGCTGGGATAAAAGCATCTCACTGTCAAATTCCCACAGTTTTTTTGAGCACTGTTTAGCGAAAACAATCAGTTCATCTTCTACTTTGATCTGTAGATCTGAAGTGCTGTGATATATATTGACTAAATACTGCCATCTAGAACTAGTAGAAAATATATGATTAAATTTCCTGTCAAGAATAAAAATTTTAATCTTCCTAAGGACAGGTAGAAAATATAGAATAGAATAAGAAAATGGAACATTACAATTCCTACATTTGATGGAAAAAAAGACTAACCTAGTCTACAGAAATCTACTTTTCACAATGAAAATATTGATTTGTATTATGCTATTATTAGTAAGTTCCAGTTTTAAATGAAACATTCAAGTGAAAGAGCCATGTTTGGGGCCAATTTTGTTTAGTTCTCTGACAACTGAAACCATTAAAACTCTATACAAATGAGCTAAAACACGTCTAAGATCCTCTGCTATCATGGTAGAATAGCTATTATTTTACTATATTTGAGCTTGAGTGAACAAATAAATGGGGTTTTCATACTTTGTCCCATCTTATGTAGCCTGAAATTCTAGCCGAATTGCACAGTTGTCCACCAAATTATTTTCATTCATATATAATTTTGGATAGCAGGTAAAGCAGAGTTAAATAATACTTCTGGCAAAAACAAAGACAAATAGTTGTATGATTCCTTGTTAAAAATGTTAGAAAGTAGATTTTATTTGTGAATTTAAAAAATAAATAAAACAGAATGATGATAAAGAACAACTGTGAAAGTCACTTCTAAATTTCACATTATTCCCTTCGAACAATGCATAAGTGTAAACAGCTGGTGATAATGAGTTGTCTGTAATTTGCTTTCTTATGAGATATTTCCTTGAAGCTGGAAGCTGATTTTGTTCATGTTTGGGTGTAGAAAGAGTTTTTCAAAATACTGATATTTTTACTGTAAATGCTTTCTAAAGCAATAGTTTTAAGAAATTTGCTTTAATTATTTTCTTTAGTCTTTTAAGATGCAGTTTTAATATGTATAAAGCAAGTATGTTTAAAACTCTCAGTTTGGAAATGTATATTGAAAGCATGCGTTATTGATAGGAAAAGCACCTGTGTAAGAGGAACTCACTTTTCATTTTTAAATAATGATTAAATAATGATTGAGACAGTACATTCAAAGAAAATAGAGTTTATGATATTTATAAATTTTAAAAGAATTTCTATGAATACAGGAGATTATATAAAAACAGAGAAACTTTTGCTAATGTAAAAACTCCTGGAGGGCAAAATTTGCAGGGGACAGCAAAAAAAGAAAAAAGGAAAAATTGTAATTTGCTTCCATGTTAATCATCAAATATTTATACTAGTTATTTCCCTGCCTCAAAGATTTTATAGTGTTAATATTTATGGTAACAATTTCTATGATATTTGCAGTTTATTTGTTCATCTTACATTTTTAATTTAAATGGGTTTATTGGTTTAATATGACTTTGTAATACAAACTGACAATTTCTTTTGAAATATAGTGGATATTCAAGAAAAATGTATCATTTTCACAATCATTTCATAGAACTGAGTCCTTACAGAAAACTTTTAAACATTCTGTTTAGAGACAGTTTTATTTATAAGTCATTATTTTCACCTTCCCTAAGGATACTGTAAGTAACCCAGCATGATTGATCATGAGAGCAATTATACACAAATTCAAGGAAGGATTTTGTATTCTGGCCACACATTTGCATGAAGGTAATTTCTGTTTTAACAGTTCATTTTAGTGTAACAGTTCATTAATTATCTATCTGAAATTCTTTATGATTTTAGTTCATTATTGTGGAGCTAAGCATGTTCTCACAGAAACACGTTTACTGCCATGTCCCCACAATTTGATATCTTATTGTACTGGCTACCTAGGGTTGTTGGGCCTAATAGCTGATTTCTAACAGCATTAGTACCAATATCTTGCACAGGTAGTGCTGTTAGGTTTTTTTAAGATGTGATGTCCTTTCCTTCAGCACTGAGCCAATTCTGCAGGAGGTTAATATGTGATTTGGTACAGAACCATCCTTGAGACAAATCATAAAGTTGTTGCTCCATAGCCTCTGCTCAATTGTTGGCAATTTTCCTAAATGTACAGTATTAAACAGGGTTGCTTAACTTTTCAGCTACCTAAATTTCCCATTTACTTTTAGCTTACTAAGGTATTTTCCAGTTATTTTCTCTGGTTAAGAAGGGCTATGTCTTGCCCTGATTGTGGTTGTTGTTCACTGGGGGATGGAAGAGGGCAGGTGAATGATATCTGGCTCTCGACTGGTAAAGTATTTGGGGAACTCTCCAAGTGGGATTATTACAAAACATTATAGTAGATAAGTTTATCACTTTTGGTAGAAAGTAAAAGGAGAGAGACATATTCATGCAAGTGTCATTACAATTTAAGTAAGTTACTAACATATATGAAATATGAGTAGGGTTTTTACATGTTTTGTTAGTTTCTCTAAGGCTCTATATTTGCTGATGTAGTCTAAAATTTGTTGTAGGGCCTAATCTAGTTTAAATCTTTTAACTATGTACAGTACTTGGGGTTTTTTTTCTTTTTTTTTTTTTTTCTGTTTTACCGCTGTTAATTGTAATGAAGGATGTTCAAGGCAGCAAACAGGACATCAACTGGAGCAATAATATTCTGCAGAAAGATTTTTTTTTTCCTCATCTCCATCAGGATTCATCCTGTTTAGTACTACTTTAAGACAGCCATGCTGCTTCAACCAACTTCCTTCTACCGTGAGAGAAATAGGGATAACTCTTGGAAAAAGTTTTGAGGCTAGTGACAAAATATGTTTGTCTTTCAGATCCCCAGCTCAAGGGTATAGTGACCAGGTTATATTGCAGGCAAGGCTACTACTTGCAAATGCACCCCGATGGAACTCTCGATGGAACCAAGGATGACAGCAGTAATTCTAGTAAGTGACTGCTATAGGGGAATGTATTAATCGCAAACACAGATTGACTCATTCACATATATACGCGCAGACACAATTTTAATGGGTTTTGAGGGTTTTTGAATGTATTTTGTCAAAAAAAAAGAAAAAAGTTTCTGTCAATTTAAAATCTAATAACCACCATCATGTCTCGTGCAGAATGTTGACCTAAATGTATTTCCACTGGAAACGAAGGTAGAAGTGCTGATAGACCTCACTGGTGAGACATTCAGAGCAATGTTAAGTCTTCTGATAATTTCTTCATAAACTTTTTATTTAAAATAATTTTATTATCTCTAAATAAATAAGTTAAAAAAAATAAAGAAAGCAAATTTTTTGAAAACCTGATAACATAGGCCCTGATTCAGCAAAGCAAAAAATGTATGTCTAACTATAACTGTTTAAGTCCTGTTCAAAGCACATGCCAAAGTACCTTGCTGAATTGGGGCTGAAGACACTGATCCTACAGTCCCTATACCAGCAAGAGTTCCAATGATTTTAATAGGATTTCTGCAAGTGTAGGGACTGCTCTACTAGGCAGTTCTGAAAAATATTCCAAACAAAAATGATGCAACTCTTGAAGGTCAGTGTGGATCACTGCTTTGCTATATTTCATTTCGTGTGATACTGGCACATATTTTCATTCAGTTAACATGTATATGTTTTATAACATGAGTTGCAAATGATAATTAAGCAAACCTATTCTTATTCTAGAAACAGTGGATTTTTAATTTTCCATTTAGCATAGAAAATTTGTATTTTTTTAATTCAATTATAGTTGGGATATTTATGTAAAATATTTCTATGTGGTCTTAAGTTCTATTTTAAGCATATTGAATATAAAACATCTACTTACTATGCTTATATAAATAAGCCTCTAGTTTCCTCAAGATTGTTGGAATCAGGCTACAGAAACTAAGGGATTTGTGGTTTCTGCTTTTATTTGGGGAGGCTCCCATCCCTGTTAATGCATGGGTATCATTTTTAACATATTTCATCAACAGATAGCATGATCCTCTTTTATCTTTCTAATTTGAGAAAATTAATTAATTAATCTATTTTGATATATATTTCTAGCACTGCTGGTTTTCTAGGTTCTTTTTTTTTCCCCTTCTGTTCCTTGTTGGGTTTTTTTTCCTTTCCTTTTCCTTAGTGTGTCTATCTCTCATGCCCATTCCTGTACTGGACCAGATACTGAGACCTTGTACAGATCAGATCATTACTGCTTTTCATAGAAGCTTTGACTATATGAGGTCTGAGAAATAAGCGTCTTAGAGTGTGTGTGTATAACTTCTTCTCTCTCTTTCTGTCTTTCTCTTATTTTCAGCTTTAGTGAGGAGGTGTGTATGGGCAGTAATTTTGGAATGTTTTATATTATTTCTATGTATTTATCTTGCAACTCTAAATACAGATTTGGAATCTTTGCAAAGCTACACAATAATGCCTTACTTTCCTCTTTTCACTGTTACCAACTTTACTGATCTTCCTTTCTTTCCTTACTAGGTTATTTTTCCCCTCTTTCCCCTCTTCCCTGCTCTTCTGGGCTTCCATCTATCTGCCCCTCTCTCTTATTCTTCTCAGCTGTTCCAAAGTGTAGAATGAATATTCAATATTCTAAATATTCTAAAATGTAGACATTGTCAAAAACCACACAAATACCAGATAAAAGTACTTTATATTTTGGATATTTACTGTTAGATAATATTATGTTTTATTTGGACATGACTCTTCAGCTAAAATGAGTTTTTTTCTGTGACGTGATTTTTTTCTCTCTTTAAATGGTGTGATTCACTGTTTATTTCATTAGTCCAATTTTATAGTATTGTTCGATAAAGAGAGGCTAGATCATAATGATGTAAAATCAATGTGTTTGGCAGGAAACATATTATTACCACCTTAAATTTTGCTAGTATGTAAGTATCAACACCTTATCAAGAGTTGAAAAGATTAATATGTTATATTAAAGTTTATATATTTGGTATATTCAAGAGTATGTGAATATGTGTCTGTTTCTTTTCTGCTGTCAGTCTTTCTCCTCAGTTCTTTCACCTTTCCACTCTGTTTCCTTCCATTTGCCGTTGAACTCTTGGTTTTCTGTCACTTTTCTTTATTTTACCATATTTTAGTTTTCTTTTTCTCTTTTGCTTTTAAAAATCCATTTTCTTTGGATATAATTTCTAGTCTTCTGATCTTTTCTTTTTTTGAGCTCCTTATCATGATAATTCATGTCCGAGGCTTGCTGGTAAATAAGTTTTGGCAGCCGCAGAGGAAGAAGCGCCATCCCAGTTGCAGCCTTGCCCTCCTGCTGGGCTCAGATTGGGAGGAAGAAGTCATATGACCGCTGAGTTTGCAGAGTGTCCATTTAATGCACCCAGTGTGGGCAGGCATGGACATATATTAGCTGTCAGTAGGAGAGACGGTACTCTTAGCTTGACAGCAAAGATAACTTTCATTCTCTTTATAACAGTTTTGAAGTGTGTTTCATAAAAACACAGGAAATTGAGGCTGCTGAAAGGCATGCGTCTCTGCCAGCCTTTCACATGTGTTCTGCACTGTTGATTGTCACTGAAGCCTGGGAAAGAGCCCTCCTCACATAATAGACCGTCTGAGTAGCTGAGTGTCCTGGAGAAGTCAGAGCGAGTGAATAGTGAGGAACAGAGAAGGGTTTTTTTGTTTTTAGTCAGGAAACTGTTTGAAGTTTAGTCCTGCTACCACTTTTTGCTGCTGTTGCAATTTATTCTGTATCCATGTGTGTCAAGCAGTTAGAGGACTGCTTAATATAAAAATTCAATCAAGAAGTGCACATGTCGTTTTTGTACTCATTTTATATGTACCTCAATAAATATGAATTGCACACTGTTGGAATTACAGTGTTGTAGAGGAGTAGTGCAAAGTGAGTAAACTGGAGTCTGTTCAGTTTGAGTAGTTCTGTTAACATCCATTCTTTATTTGTCTTTAAAGCTTCTTGGTAGTCTCTCTAATGTTGGCTTTTTGCTTCTGTCTGAAGTCGAAATGAGTTTTACCTGAGGTTTCAGTGAAATAGAGCTGTCAATACAGAGGTCCTCAAATTTCCCCCCTGCATCTTTTTATAGGACATCTTTGTCAACTGTTATAGTGTAAGTCATTGTCCCAGCTTGTCTTAAACCTGAGTAAAGGCCAGGGTCTGCTCATATAGACAGCAAGATTTTTAATATATCATTGTGCACAAATCCTCACATGAGAAGAGGCATGTGGGAAAAGAAAGATCAGATGTGACTGCTTGTAACTGCATCCCTTAACGTAATTTTTTCTGCTTAGATACCATGTTGGTGGCCATGCTACCAGAACCCAACCTAAATAGAATGATGGGTTTCCATTCATTGTTGTCATCTCCTTTTTATACTTTTTTACAAGTTAGTAATGTTTTGTGATGAAATATTAACTTATCCAGCTGTTGGTTAATGGTACAGAGTTTCCATATAATCACATCATCAAACTGAGGCTGTTAGTTTAAACCATCCTGTGTGTACAGTCTGTATTTTTGCCAAACTGTAAGTGACATGTGAAAGAGGCTTTTTTAAATTACTTTTCTTCTTTTAGCTGGTTTTCTCTTTAAACTTCATGTAATGCCTTAGAGTTTCTGATACTTGTTTGTGACTTTCTTGTAGTGTAGGCAGGAGCAATCATGGCTAGAGCTGTGGACTGGGTTATTGTGATCCTAATAAGCCTAGCTGTTCCTCCCTAGCTTCTATTTTCCTGGATTTCACAGAAGTTCTCAGCATTACTTGGTGCAAATGGAACTTGCTTCAGGGCATAGTTGTTTGCAGGTTTTTTCCATAGGCCTAACCATTATTAATTTGGAAAAATGACCTACTATACAGAAACTATGAAAAAAATAGAAGGGATTTCCATGTTGTGCTTGTGGTAACAAATATGGCTCTATGTTCCCCTCCTGTCCTCCTCCCCACCCAAAATGGCTCATCATTGGACTTTGGACTATCTTCAACATTTGCTCTCATGAATGAAAGGTGTTTTTAGTAGGAAGAGTAATTTGGAATACAGGTGATTCAAATTCTTTAATTTTGGAGACTGAAACCTAGGATTACCCAGTCCTACTTTTTTTTAATTTTGATTCACTGGGAAAATATATCTTGGACAACAGCCATTGATAAACTTCCACATAAATGATACTTCCCTTGATGGGTGATAAACCTGATTTTAATACTGAAATGTTATTCATGTCCCTCATGAAATACAACATTACAGTTGTATTTAAAACAGGTTAAGAAAACATTGCTCATTTCTAGCCATATTTCATTAGCTGGTAATGCCAAAATTAAGCTTACCCAAGAAAATTTTATTTGGTTCTGCTGTGCACATCTCTTGTTTAATTACGCAACAACATGCCTTACTTCCTTCCTGACACTTAGTACCTAGAAGAGTTTGTGTTCAAGAAATCATGCTGCTATTTAACATTCCTTTATTTTCATCTTTTAATACATGCTCCAAATGCTTATTTATATCTTCCAAATTGAATATGGAAGTTTTAACTTTTTAATAACGTCTTTCTAAAGTACCTGCCACTAGAATATTTCAATTTGAAGATATTAATAAAAAAAAATTTTCAGAGCATCCTTGTAAGGCAAAGAAGGTAATTACCCAGAAATAAAGCATATGAAGATTAAAGAAGAACACCTGCACCAACTTGCAACACTGTTAAATTCGGACTATTTAGCTGAAATATGTATGGTCTGATTTTTCCACTGTTTTTTTTACTACAGTTTGTATTCAAAGAATTTTACAGGCATTTAGTCATTTATTTATGTCACCTTTGGGAGTTAGATAAGCCCATTTCTCCCATTTGCTGAATCTTTGTCAAGGTTGCATAATCAATGGAGTCCACGTTCAGCCATACGAAAGAGTACGTTTTAGTTACATCTTGTGTAACATCAGTCAGATGGAAATGGGGTTTGCTTCGTAAGAAATGGATGGCCATATCTTTGAATAATAACCTCCCTGCACTCATTACTCATCTAAAAGATGCTTTGATGAAGTCACCATTTTTTTGCTTTGATGAAGTCACCATTTTTGTCTTTAGGCCTGTAGATGGAAATAAATTAAACAGATAGTTGCCTTTAACCTATCCAGTACTGTGTGATGTTGTGTTGACTGACACTAGGGCAGTGTGCATGCAGAACAGACAGCAAGTTCATAAGCCTTAAGTAGCTGATCTCTAGCAAGCCGTACTGAGAAAAACAGTGATCTGTAATGGCAATTTTCTTGTAGCTACGAATCAGTCATACCTAAATAGACTTTGGCAGGGATATCAAAGTAATTTATTTCAGGCATTTCATATTTCAAGTTACTACATTGTGATGGTATTATATAAAAAAAAAGAGGGAGAGAAAGAGAAATATGGGAATTTTTTTGTGTGTTTGCTCAAGTACAGGAATGATTTATCAAAAAGTGGGGTTTCACTAAAACTTTGGCTTTGATCCAGACTTTTGGAGGATTCAGAATCCAGCTCAGATTTATGCCAGCACATCTCCTCCACAATCCTTAAAAGAATAGCAATGAAAATTCTGTTTTTTTTCAATGTAAGTTGTTATTGTAACCTGCTCCGCACATTTTCTGATCTCATACGTGATGGGAGTAGGCTTGCAAGCATATGAAAAGGAAGAGAAATCATCTACTTTATAGTCACAGTTTAGATGGAATACAAAACAGAGCTAAGAGACTGTGTAATGGGTTCAATGCCAGGGAGGAGAAAGGGTCTTAATCACATAATTTTTGCTGATTGGATCACTTGATTCCTCCACTGTTTCCATCTCTTATTTAGGTTTGGATTTACCAGGATTTATGCTTAAGTGTGAAGTATGGGAGAACTGAGCACAAACAAAATTATATTTTCTGGGCTGTTTAAGAGTGCTGTCTCTCAATTCATCTGTAGAGTTACTGAGCTGGGCTTAGGTAAATAAAGACATTCTGGGACCTCACTCCCCACTTATTTTTGGTGCTGGACCATTGTCTTAGAGATAGACAAGAGCTAGGAGCATGGGTTTTTTACACCCTCATTCAGGTAAGGGCATAGTTTTGGCTTTTTAGGTCTCATATGCCAGGAAACTCTGGAAAACTTTGTGCTTCTTTAAGGCAGATTCTTATTAGAGCGAGGGATAGCACAACTGAATCTTCAAAAGGTTTGAAATTCACAATTGGGTATAGAAATATTGCTCAGTGAAGAGTACTGCACAGCCAGGTTCTGGAGGAAATTGGTTTTCCTTTGGCCAACTTCTGAGCACATAAAAATTACTTGCTGTGCATTACTGGTGCATGTTTTGCTGATCTCCGTATGAAGCACACACTTTGGTGAGCATTTATGAATCAATAATTGCATGTAGACTAGCCTCCCTAGTTTCACCAAAGTCTGAAAGATTTTGCAGCAGATGCTGAATATTCTGTATGTGCAGAATTCCAACATTTGAGTTCTCACTCTAAAATTTTATGGTCTTAGACTAATTACAGCAGCTGTGACAATCTCTGCTTAAAACTTGGTAGCAGTAAAATATGCATAATATCCCCTCTACAGTGCTTTCTAAATTAACCAGTAACTATAAGCCACTTGAGTAATTTTATAGGTTGCATAAAACACTGTCATGTTAAAGGCCTGTAGTTCTGCTTCAGTGATTGCTGTTTTTTTCTAGTTTCGCTGCTTTATTTTTTATTAGCAATACATTAAATGAAATCCGCTTTCCAGAAGTTTGGACTGGACCACTATGATTTGAAGTTATTTTTCATTCAGCAGTTTTCTGTGGATGACTCATGTTTGTGTTCACCTTTTTCCTTATAAAAATATTGTTTGTTTTCCTTCCTTGTGTCTCCTAAATAAATTGCAGTGGAGGGCAAGGCATAGTTGCTGCCTTTCCTCTAGTATGGTTTTCATATCCAGATTTCCTCCTGGGATTTTTTTTCTTCTAGAAAAAAACCAAACTTAACTGCCTACTTGTCCATTTTTTTTCATTTATTTCTTGGTCCTTTTAGCCTTAGTAATAAGCCTTGATGGTCAATTCTATTTGAAACATATTTGTTCTGTGACAGACTGACCCTCCCTTTCCTTCCACCCACCCAGCTGGTTTTGCTGGCTTTGGCTTTGTTTCAGTTGAGGGTAATGGTTGTTTTAAAACTTCCAAATTATGTGGTACATTTGAAAGTCCTCAAATCATGCAGTCTATAGCCTATATACTCCTAGGATATCTTGTCCGTTACTGCCATATTTCCCTGATTCACATCTCCTATAGATTAAAGAGGGAATATTCTCTGTACCAAGTTTTTTTACAGTGACCAGCCAAGTAAGATCTAGCATGACTCAGACTTGAAAACTACAAAAATGAAAATATGTATTTGTGCTAATTCTTGTCTGAAGTCATCACTTCTATTCTCTTTTGTAAATCCATACATTTCTTCTTCTGTTCTTCTAGAGCTCTTTTTAATGTATTTTTGTTTCTACAGCTGTAGGAAGTACCCTGCTACAATTCCTAGCTTTACAGTGGCTTTGTAAATTCCTAAAAAGATCTTATGTTACACATTCGTTTTCTGCATGAGAATATTCCAGATGTTGCTGTTGAAGGAAACGATTTTTTTCATCTTTAAGTTCTAATAGCCAACATATATGTTTTTTCAGTTATGAAGATTTGATCAGCCTCATCACAAACTATCTGCATCTTTGTATCCTTTGACCAACCAGGAGTTTTCACACCTTGAGAATGTACCTACTTATCCCTTGCAAATACATTTCATTTTTTTCTTGACTTAGGTTTTATTTCTGACAATATAATTACAGAAAACATACACTATGATGCTACCTGATCACACTTAGGACTGCCCTCTCTAAATTTTGAGCAACTCACTGTAGATTTTACAGTGTTCCTAAGACTTGACTTGGTGGGACTATGATCTTCTATGCCTATGCTGAACACACAGGTTGCACTTCTGGTTTTCATCCAAGGACTTGTGAATCCATGACTCATCCGCGGTGTAAAAGCTGCTTAGCATGAGCTCTGGTGCATCCAGATCTTTCTTTTTTTCAGGGACTGCTTGATGTGTGGTTTGCCTCTGATTTTCTAATATGAGTCAGCAAACTTAATACAGGTGCGCTTGCTGGCATAATTTTTAGAAGAATTGGTCTCTGTCTCATTTGCCTAACACTAGTATTTCCAGTAAATGCAGTGGGCAATGGGGCTATTCTAAAGGCTTTTCTGAAGAATCTTCTAATCTTCTGTCCATGCTGCTAGCTCTGAATAAAAAATACCATTTATCTTCCTGTTCTTGTAGGGCACAACTGTATTTTTGAAGAGAACAGATTTTTAAATCTACTTGCTCTTTTTGCAATTATTAAACAATTGTTTTGTTGTAACATTTATACATAGAAAATAAAATGTACTTATATCACCTCCTCTTTTGTTGTTCTGTTATGAGGCTGGTAAAGTCGCCCCCTCTTCACTCTGGATTTTTTCAAACAGTAATCAAAGCTGTGTTTTTGTTGTTAAAAAGGTGGATACCATTGCTAGGGTATCTGCTATTGGCTTTTTTTTTTTAAATAAAAAGCATTTTTTTCAGAATATCAGTCTTAGAACATGTTCTAAATTCAGCTCAATAGGATTTATGCACATTTAGAGCTAAGCACATGTTTTAGTGATTTTCTGAACTAGAACTTAAGTATCTGCAGTTACCTGAAGCCTGTGTACTACTGTTTTTATCAAAGTTCTCATTCATAAATGCAAATACTTTTTTCAGTTTTGAAATCACAGACCCCTTGAAAGCAATCTTAATGAGAGTGCCTATTAATCCAATAACACACTGATGCTTAAAAAAATAAAAAGCTATTTGCCTAGTCAGAAAGATATCAGTGTCTCACAAGTGTTACCCTTATGACCAGTATACACTGGTGAAGGAAATGTTGGACTCTGACTCTTTTCAATTTACTTGAGATACTTGTATACATAGTGCTACATAAACGATTACAGCTCAGTGTGTTGTGCTTTGTGGTTGTTAGTTAGCAGTTGTGCCAAATACTGAAATATTGCAGGAATTATTGCTAGATAGACACCCATGCTTAAATTGTAAGTACTAACTTAACCAGTAGCAAGATGTTCTGAATTAGATTAATTTTAAAATCAGAAAAAAATATGAAGCCAGTAGCTGCCATCCTTTTCTATTAATACTGTTTAGAATATTTTAGTAACCATGATATGCTCATATCTGGTCACATTTTCTCTTCACAGCATTATTCAACCTTATACCAGTGGGACTTCGAGTTGTTGCTATCCAGGGTGTAAAGACTGGGTTGTATATAGCCCTAAATGGAGAAGGTTTCCTCTACACATCGGTAAGTACCATTCTGAGCTCTGTGTAAGAAATGCAACTGAAGTTGAAATCTACACTAGAATGAGATGCCTATTCACTTGTAAGACATCCTGTTATGTTTTGTCCTATGATGTATTATTTTTTATGTACATATATATGTATATGCATATAATACACACACCTGTGCCAGCATATGCAACATATCTATAAATGGGATATAGTAGAAATTACTAAGTACCATGTATGGCAACCTGTCCATTAAAAGTCCTAAAACAAATGTTCTCTAGAATTCTTTTTCTGGTAGAATATACTGATAGTGTGCAATACTCCACAAAAATTATAATTTTTGATTAAATTCTCTAGAATTTGTAAATAAAGACCTGCAATTATAAATTATAAATAAATCTTACTGATTTGTTGATCGGAATCAAAGGCTTCCTCAACAGTTACTTTTATTGGTAAGACTTACAAGTAAAGTAAATCCAAAAAGTCATTTACAGTCTTACAGTTTATCGTAATCTTGTAATTCTATGCTGATGACTATTGATTTTTATATTTAAGATACCAGAAAAAATAAGAGTTCTGAGAAGAACTATATCTTTGTAAAATGATCAAAGTTAAAGAGAAGTTATTTTGAGTCATAAACAAAACTGCTGCATAAAGTGAATGGAAAGTCCTCACATTGTCTAGGATATTCCAAATGATTTAATGCTAATCAGTCAGTGTGTTATTGTGAAAAGAAAGATCTTCAATTTTGTGTAAATTTAGTGTCTTAACCTCCTTTAAAACACAAGCAGATTTTTAACACTAACAGGCAGTTCTATCAAGTACTAACAAGGTGGTTTAAAAGATTTTTGGTTACAGTATTTTTATGGCTCTCAATGTTGAATTCGTTTTTCACAATGCTTTTTGCATTTCTTACATCACATAATACTTAATACCCCACTGAGTTACAATACGGTGCTTTGTTTTCAATATCCATTGAAAAGAAATTGGACAGATTAAGCTTCTGATGCCCTGAGGGAAAGTGTTATGCTTGTTTCAAATATATTATTGTCTTGGAAAAGTTAATTGGGAAGAAAAAATGGAACTAATCTTGAACGTCAATGTCAATACAAAAAGAAAATTCCTACTCATAAAACACTGTTGGAAACTCCAGCAGTATGATCTAAAACGTTTATTTTCTTCCGTTCAAAATAAAAATTCTGTCACAGGAAAACATCACATGTCGTGCAATATTCCCTGTCAGTGAAGAAAACGGGAGAGGCTGGTGTTAACACACTGCTGACTCCCCAGTTCCCCAGCATTTCATGTGTGGAACTCATATCTGTATGATGGTAGGCACACAACCTTTTAGTGTGTTGGTACAGTCAGAGTATATTCCTGCACAGTGCTGAGTCTGGAGAGAGTTCTCCTTCCTTCCTAAAGAACTATAAGGATTGTTTCCACCTTTGGAATGCGCCAATTTCCAAAAATTCCTGGTTCATAATTCTGCTCAGTGAGAGAACCTCTATGAGTAAATTTTGGCATTCACTGTGCTTATGTACTGTTCTGGAAATGACACAACTTAAATTAATGGTGTCATCTGAAAGATGAAGAAAAGTTGGCTGGATCCAAACTCTGAATAGATGTGGACCTGACGCTTAACACATTCTCAGATCTACCAAGGTATTTCCATGATATCAGTGAGAATCCAAATTGCTTTGCTTATATGGCTTGTTCTTTGGTTACACAGATTGCTTATGGTTATGATCAGTCTCATGGATATAAATAAAAGATCATGTACAAGGAAAATATAATATACATGTTTAATGTTTTGTGGGACTGCATATTCTTCATTGCCATTTAGTGTCAAGATTTTTGGACTTGATGACTTACATATTCCTTGGTTAAGCTGCTTAGTTATTGGCAGCTTATTATTTGCTTCTGAATTTTGTTCTGTGGATGTTGTTGTATTTTTAATGTGTTTCACAAAGATTCTTTGGGGAGAGTGTCTCAGTCTGTCACTCTACCTCATGTGAGGTAAGGAAGCAAATGTTTTTGGAAGGCATTGCTTACTCCTCCTCACAGAGAGAATAAAAAATTAGTGGCCCATTAGGCGACAAAGATAGGTGACACATTAGAAAACTGATTGGAAGCCTGTAGGTTTTATGTATCCACAAAATGATTTTAAACTTAAGCTTTTTTCAAGCTGAGAAGTAGTAACATTTGGTAATCTAATGCAAATGTAAAGGTAGTGATTTCAAAATATTAGTGCTGTAATTTGGTTTTAGTTATTTCATATTAATGTACTGAAAACATTGGCAGTATATTTTCATCTTAGTAATTGCCTGTTTTCAGCTTAGAGTCTAATTTGAAAATTAGAAGACAAAGCATCAGAGAGAAATATGTCTTCTTCCTGGGGGTGAAGATGAAGAAATACTGCACACAGAAGATTCTAAATACAGTCCTTTGTAGAAAACGAGTTTTAACCAATCTGTTTCTATTGTTTCTGTCTTATTACTGTCTTACTATTACTGCTGGATTTTTTGATTCTTTGGCAATACTGTGTATCTATTGCTCCTGAGATACAGAAGTTGTTTATTATATGTTTTTCCCTTGGCTATTTAGGAAGGCTGGGAGAAAAATGTTTCTCTTAAAAGCTTTGATATGCCATCTGTCTTCAGTGAAAATAATGGGAATGTGGTAATTAAAAGGTACATATATTTAGATATGTTACCAAGATATTATAAATATTTTGCAAAATAGAAGCATGAACTATAGACTAAGTGTGTATTTATGTTTTCTAAGTTGAGACCAAAGTCCTGTGTAGTCCTTCTCCACAGAATTTCTCAGTGTATGTTTTTCCATTCATGGTATATAAAACCTTTAGCTTGTGAGAATATCCTACATGTTGATGCCTCTCTTCAGAGTGAAATCAAAGGCCCCAGTTCAATTATTTCTGTAACAGATGAGCTTCACATGATGCTGGCTAATTAAACAACAGAACTGACAGGAAATGAGTTATGTTTGATCCTCCTTTCTCTGATATGAAGTATTCAGTCAGAGGAATATGAAGGTACAGTGACCAGTTTTACATGTAGATTGTCACATGAAGATATGCATTGTTGTCTTGCTTTGGTTTTTTAAAAACTTGTTTATGGTTGTTTGTGTCAGTTTTGAGTCTTTTCTATTTTTATTCTGCCATATTCGTGTAAGATTTTTCCACTAATTTACAGAAATAGAACTAGACACAAAAGTGCAGAAATATCATAGAAGAGCGTTATGACAGTATTTCTTTCTTAGGGCAGAAATGGAAGGACAGAAAATTGTGTAGGAAAGAGCTTTTCATACTTATTTTACCTGCACCAGCAGTTCAGATTTGTATTCTCTCCTTTGAGGATTAATCCAAGTCCGTGTCTCAATAACGTACCACTGAAGTCTTGTTAAATAAAGAAGAAAGAAAATCTTTGGAGTTTGATAGGGCTTTGCAGAATTCTTGAGAGAAAATACTTTTCTAAAATTATAACCTTATTCTTCAATGAATTCAAAGTCATTACTGTAATTCCATGATTCATTGTTTTATATGATACAAAAGATAAGAATAAGAGCTTATTCATGTTCTTTTTTTTTCTTCCTTGCACTTCCAAGGATTAGATCACTTACTAACCATTAACTCACATACTAACCATCAGCTTTTTTGTAGTTTTAGTTTATTGCATCCGACTTTATTTCTGTATATATATATATATATATGTACATATATATGTGTGTGTATGTGTGTGTGTGTGTGTACATCCAAATATGTCTTGTTATAGTAAGGATATATTTATTTAGTGACAGCTTCCCAATTGTAGGTGTATGTTAGTGACCTATGGGAATTATATTTATGCAACTTTAAAAAGTAAAGACTTATTTTAGATGGATTAATAAAGTGCGAATAAGTCAATATTTATGACAGACTTCATGACTGTGAAAGCTAGTTTGGGCAGGAAAAATTGGATTTTTCCATAAAGCAGCGTCTCAGATACTAGCAAGATTTCTGACTGGTAAAATATGCTAAAGTGCAAAAATGTGCCTCATTTCTGTCTTACCTTTGGAAAGGGTGGACAAGATAAGGTTTTATTTGAGGGGCTGATCCTACCAAAGTAAAAAGGAGCAGAACTGGCTCTGTACCCTGAAAAAAGGAGCACATTTGCTGGGATTACCTATCAAAAGTAGGTATTGCCTGCAGGAGGAAGATGGCAGTGCAGTATGTGACAGAAACTTTAGTGTACATGCTAATTTTGGTCAAGTCACTCTATTAGTTCTGTCTAGGAGGTGAGCTATTGGATATTGCAGTGAAAATGCAACTTTGTCCAGAGTTTTAAAAGAGCAAGAAATAAACAAGTGATTTTTTTCTTCTTTTTTTTTTCTGCAAAAAGTTCATTTGTTCAACGTTCAGGGCTGCAGCTTCTTGTTTTGCTTCTCAGATTTTCTCGTATGGTAACAGGATAAATTCAAAGATAAGATATACTGTATGTTTTTGCATTTTATGATTCCCATTTTCCTAAGATGAAAATGTGAGAATCTTTTTGGATGATACTACGTGATTTCCTCTCATGAAGTTACCTGATGTATCTGGGCAGGTTTTGAAAGGGTTAGTGGTTATTCATTCTAAGAGCAGTTCAGCGGAGTGTTATCAATATTTGTTTGCTACCAGAGTAGGATAAAGAATAAAATGTAGAAAGGCAAAAATTCCTTGTTCCAAAGCATCTCTACCTGCTTATACTTTCTTCTGTTTCCTTTTTACCCATTTCTTCTGCCAGTTTTCATTAAGACCTGAGATGTGGATGAAACTGGAAATGGAAGAATACTTCTGTGATAATGGCAGCAGTAAATATTACAGTCACAGTAATTCACTGTATGGTTTCTTAGTAAGATTGATAAACTGCAGAAATGTTTTAAAATATGAATGGATCTACATGGCCAAAGTCTAAACTATATGGTCAGCTCTTCTAGTTGGAGTCCTGAACTGCAGCTGCAGGCGAATTTTCAGTCCAAAGCTCCTGTTCTAGACATGGGGCCAATGAGAATATTATCAGAAAAGTGTATAGAATAATAGAGAGACATTGCCTAAGTTCTGGGAGATTTTATAAACTGTAAGTTCTTTAAAAGTAGAGACTATGCAATACTTGATTTACAGAACAGTCTTTTTGTAAGATGGAGGTTTGAGTTTGATCTGTCATGTTACACGTTTGAAGTTGGTTAGGTAGTATTTCAGTGGTGGTAAGATCACAGTCTACGTCAGAGCCTTCATGAATGAGAGAAAATGTCAATATGTGTAATTGGGAAGTGTATTTGTTATATCACCCTGGCAACTGTCAGCTGAAAAAAAAAACAACTTCAGCATAGAGGGTTTCTCCTGACATTTCAGCAACTTCACAGTGCTGATATTTCCACTGTTTCTCTAAGCCCATGTAACTGATCTCTTGAAGAAGAAATTTCAGTCTCAAGGAAACATATAGGATTATAGACGATACAGCTTGCAAAAGAATGAGAACTGAAGTTATCAGTAATTCTAGTATCTAAATTAAAGTCAGATGAAGAAGTTGTTTCTGTAGCTCCCATAAAACCTCTGTTTGTGCTTTGGAATAATAATGCTTAGCACCTACTGTACTTAGAAGGCTCAAAGGTGCAAAAAAATTGTAATACAAAGAAAAGAAGGAAGTTTAAACCAGGCAAAATAGAAGAAGAAATTTGTTGTTTCATACTTTTTCTTTTACAAGAATGGTTCAAAAGATATTAATGTGACATCAAGGCAGCATTTTTATGTTGTTTTTGCATTGTCACTGTGTAACAGTGGTTGACAGGTTTGAGCAGAGATTGTGCTCCGTCGTGCAAGGTACTGCAGAAATAGTTAAAAATATGTATATATGGAGAGATGTGGATAAATATGAGCCTGCTCCACTATTTTAAAGAGGTAGGGTTTTGTTTTAATAATCAGAAAAGGACTGAATAATAGAATAGGGTAAATCTTACTGCTCTTGAGGTATCTGTGGTTTTGTGAATGTAAATACATCAGAATGGAGTGGCTCCTCTAATAATGCTAATAAGAAACTAATGACTAATAAGAAACACAGGGTTTTCTTTCTTATATTGGCCTTATGCTCTAGGGTCTTAACCTGCTCCCACACTATTATTTCTCAGTGCAAGGGACAGGACCTTAGTGCACTTGTCATCACCTTGGAACTCAGTCTTGGAACTACTCTGGCATGCTTTGGGGAGGGGAAAATGGGTGAATCTAATTATTTGAAAATCACGGCTTTTGATAAAGACTTTTGAAAAATCGTTAACAGCAATATTTTTAAGCAAAAATAAGTAAAATACAGATTTTACACAAGATCCATTGGCTAATTTTAAGGCCTCACCACTAGAGTGCTTTATTATGTATGAATGTCTTAATCGCATGTTATCTTAAGTATCAATTGGAAGATAACCTATACTTGCCTCATATAATAAAACAAAAGTTTGTTTGAGAGGAGAGTAGCACCTTTTAGGGCTGCTTTCCTCTAAAAGTTGGTTTGCATCACTCAAAAGGTAAAAAAGTACAACATGTTCCAGAAGACATTGAAATACACTGACAGGGAGGAGGAAAACATTTGCATGGTTTATGCTTGTTTATATCTGTGTTTGGAGGTAGATAATTTGTCTCTCAAGCTGCCTGCCAAAAATAAATACAGAAAATTGCTAATGTATTTATTTATACTCTGGTGGCACTTCAGGAGCAAGTGAGAACAAAGCCCTGTTGTATTGTACAAAATAGTCCCTGCTACTGAGTATAGTGGAAAAGGGGTATAAAATACATACTAAGTGAACAGTATGTTACTTTTTCAAATGAATTAGATTTTCACTATATTTTGGGGTGGAATATATTTAAACCAGTGTTCTAAGAAGCAAGACGAGAAAAATGAGGCATACAAAGAAGCATGGGACTTTGATAAGATAGAGCAAGAGAGAAGTGAGAGGGAAAGAGGTGAATGGAGTGAAGCTGAAATGAGGAGACTGTGATAAGCACAGATTTAAGAAAGTAGAGAAATAGCCCAATTGAGCAGAACAGAACTGTAGAAAACCTTATGATGATACCATTGTTCCTTGATGTTTGTGTTGGCTCCTACCTCTGAGTCTCCAGCATGCAGGAGTGGTTACTGTTTGAACTAAAGTTCATAAACAATACTAATGAAAGAAAAAACACTACTTTGAATATACAACAAAGATAATTAGTACTATAAAGAACACTGTATCTTAGTGGCTTCTTCATCTGTGGCTGCTGTTTCACCCTGCTACCATTAATAGGCTATGCTGGGGGTAATAACAGAATTTGACTCAAAACTTGCAGTGATGTTTCTGGCCATTTAAGTCACATATGTGTGTTCTGTTTGGTTCATTTAGGTCCACAAGATCCTAACAAGACTTAGTCGTAGTTTTGTATCTGTAAGAAAAGCTATGTTATTTTTCATAATTGCTTGAAATCTTTATTTTCTTTTCTAATGTTTTCTTTGCATAAGCACATGCAAAAATCTCTCCATCTCCAGGATATGTATTCTCTTTCTCTAAGATTACAAAAATGCACGCAAATTCATTAAGGGTAAAAAAGCTGCTCTTCCAAAATTCTTGTCAAAGCATGGAAGATAAGAGTCAGCAGCTGTAGTTGGATATTTTTTAACTAATAATTGCGTGGCAAGGAATAGTGTCTGTATATAGGTATGCCAAAATGAGGGTAATCTAATCTCACGCTTCAGGGAGTAAGATGATTGCCACAGGGACTGAAAGGAATGCTTTCCATAATATATGGCATTGCTTACTGTAGACACATTGTGAGAGGTTTGCTTCTGAACTATTGTGCAATGGGCACGGCCAAAGGCTGGGCACAGACTTGATGGACCAGCAGCTTCATCTACTCTGTCAAATTTATGCTTCTAGCATTTCTGTCCCTCATGGTAATCTCCTTGTATTTTTGGCCAGTGTTTGTTTTGTTGTATAAATAGAACTACACTTTTCTTGATATTTCTTTATTCGCCACATAGTTATTCTTAGGGATTCGAGGATGTCTATAATCCTAAATTTAGAATGCTGTCTCACTGTGTATTATATATTCTCCCAGTACCCTTTTTGTCTTTTGCTCTTTTACTTCCATGATAACTGTCACTGCACAGGCCTATCAAAAAGACAATGTTCAAAATTTCTAATTTTCCATTCATTGCTATTTAATCTTACTCATCTATTGCATCAAAGTATGAAAAGTAGTTACCAAAGATTTAAAACTTCTCAAACAAATTTTAAACAGTTATCAAAAACATGTCTCTCATCAAAAGCTGCTACTTCTTTGCATTACTGATTGAATTGTTTGAACTGAATTAATATTCGAAATACCAAAGACAGTTGTAGATGGTGTTTATGGTAACTTTAAATCCCTTCCATAATAAATTTGATTGATATGATGTAATGAAGAGTGTTCTGTGCATCTTCAAGATTTCTAGATAAGAAACAAAATAACACAAGTAACTGTGTGGCACAGAATGACAGCAATTAGACAAATGGGGTGCTGTCTATCTATCACTACTTTAGCTGCATAGCTAATGCAGCTTCTGTTATTCAGAGCTCTTTCCAAAAGACATATGACTAGATGTGTGGTCAGATCAACAGAAATGAATTGTGAGTTTTTAAATATAAAGTTTATTTTATAAAAAAGGATTTTCATGGGGTGAAGAATGGCAAGGCAATGGTCTTTCTTTATTAACCAAGAAAAGCTCATTATTACCTTGTAGAAAAGAAATAGTCAAATATAAATGTTGTTAATTTTAATAATTAATTTTTAGTAATAAATAATTTTTAATAATTTCTATGAAACTTCAGAGAGGTTGGTAAGGCATCCTTCATGTCTCATGATATGATGTTGTGGGCTCAAGTATGTGATTATTAATGTATTGCTGTACCTTTGCAACACAATACTGTATAATACATAGTCCTTAAGACTGAGCTGAAAAATGAGTATAGTATATTTAACTTGCTAATGTACTATGCAACTCTACACAATAGTGCTTTGTATAAAAGATACATTTCTATCAATACCAAATATTGAAAAAAAACACAGCAGTGTTCAACACTGTTGCAAAAAGAAAGCATTATTTGCAATGCAATAGCCATAGGTGTTTTCTGTATTAGTTTTATATATATTAATGACTTATTTATGCATAATATTCATTACATTTATGGAACAAAAGGGGTTTGGTATTATTCATGATTTGTGTTGTCTTGTTTTAGCTTGTCATTATACACATCTATTTTCTTATTATAGCATATTCGTTTTTTCACTTTAATGGGCAAGTCTGTAGCTGAGATTAGTGAAAGATGAGATAGACGGTGGTAAATTTATATTATATAAAAGTTATATTCTGCTGGAAAGGGCAACTTTAACAGTGGACTGGGTTCTGCATGGGAACTTATCAGTCTGGACAGGCCTTACCCTGGCCCCATTTCTTGCGGGCAGAGCCTATTAATCTGGGAACTGTTCGAGGGTGTTTATAGCCCCTGTCTTATGTGTGTGTGTTGAAGGGGAAGAGGACCACTTTCACAGGCTTTCCTCTCTTGGATTTTCTGTGGTCAGGGACTTGAAACAGCATGTGCCAATGTGAAACTGTGATAAACTGTAGGTGAATATATCCACATAAACATCTCAGACCATCTCTAAAGCATTTCCATTCCTGTGGGAGTGAAGCTCTCAAAAGGGATAACTCAAGACAATTTTTTTCCTTTAGCTAAATATGTAATTAACTATTTCTGATTAGAGTTCACTTATAATGTAATTAATTGTGTTAGGAGTGATTTTTATGTGTCCATTTATCCAAAACATCCTATGAAAGCAAGCATCTTCTTGCATTTAGTTATAGCAAACATGCAGTCTTCATCTCGCTCTTGGTTTCTCATTTCAATTACCTCTTCCTTCAATCCTCCACTTTCTTTGCTGGCAGCTTTCCCTACCAGTGATCCCTGGGGTAATTCCATGTATAGCACATGATCATCTGTGCTCATCTAGGCAAGTATCATAGATCTTACAACCTTCTTTTGACATTTTTCGTTGTCAAGCCTGACTCTTTCCAGCGCCCTCATCTTTCCTTCATTTGGAAAAATATTCAGTCCCCAAAGAGGCAGCTTTATATAGAGGCAGGCAGATACAGACCCCTGGGAGCAGTGTGTGTACTACATCTGTCATGTTATATGACAGAGCACTGGCTGCGATGTAGTGTTAGTACAGCAGCTAGGAGTGGTGGGGCCCTTTGGAGCCCACACATTAGTGCAATCACATGCATCTTAAATCAAATAAAAGTTTCAGTTTCAAATTTGTAGACTATTGTCTGAATATCACAGTGCTCTAAGACACTTTTCAGAAGTACCAAGTGTTGGCCTAACTCTGCTAATTATAATTGCTGACTTCAGTGGTAGCAGAGCTGGCATAATGGAGCACTTTGAAAAGTCCTTCATGCAAGGGTTAAACTGGTAAGGGCTTTTTTGTTCAATGTTTATTCAAAATATTCTATTTGCTGTCAGACCAGAAGCTCTCTTGACTGATTTCTGTTGACTTGACAAGGATTCTTGTTTTTTAGGAGAATACGAACACAGCCTTGGGGAAATAATTTCTCTCCCTGAGGGCATCTTGAAAGGGATCATAAGTCTGTAGAAAATAAGCACTCAATCCTGAATCCTGCACTAAAAGCTTGGGAGTAGGGGTGAGTAGATGATTCACCCCATCATGTTTGAGTTCAGTAATGACTGTGCTCTGAATTCTGTTCTCATGATCTGTTTGTCACCATACATTTTGTAATGAAAAGTGATATGATACCACTACCTGTCAAAACAAAAACCTCTGGACATAATATGCAGGGTCTGCAGGACATGCTGTACTTTCAGTAAGCAAAACAAAAAGGTGAAGACTTAATTCCCAGAGTGCCCCTTTGGTTTCCTTTTTCCGATAGTATGTCATGTTGTGGATGGCTTTGGCTTACTAACAGGACAATAGAGATTCTTTAGCATTGACAGATATTTACATTACATTACTTAATCTTTAGTACAGTTGAGGCTGCAGAGCTGAAAACAAAGTGTTTCAACGTGAAAATGAAACATCAATATTATGCAGCTCTGCAGATGTATGCCTCTAAAGACTCAGAGTTTTCCACAAAAGGGATGTGATTGCCTAATTCACCATGGAATTGTTTACTTATTGCAGAATTGCCTAACAGCTGGTGAATTTTAAAAAGATAGGGAAAGGGCTTTATACCACAGGCACAAAACAAAATATAGCCAACATTTCAAAAGCATAATATGTTCTCTTTTTCATGTCCCTTTTGGCCAGCATCTGATTTCAGTGTTGTGACTGATGTCCCCTAAGTAGTTATACCTTGTCACGTTGCCTTTCAGGCTATAGGCCAAAACCAAACACACTCCAGATCATCAGTAAAGGGAATAATAATATGAAAAGACCTGATCCTAAAAATAGTTTTGAAGACATTAAGAACATGTAGAAGAGTAAATTTTTTTGATTCATTTGCTAAGTGTTGCTACTATTTCTCCTACCACATTTGTACATTAATGTTTGAGCATAGCTTTATTTTCACAAATAAGGTTTTTAATTTTAATGAATTTAAATAAAAAAGTAGAACTGTTTATGATTAACCACATTACACAATATTCATTGGCATTTTATTCTTCTAAAATCTGTTTGGATGTTCCCTACACAAGATATAATACCAAGGGAAGAGCAAGGGACATGTCACTGAAATAATGTGAAAATAGACTGGTTGGACAAAAAAGTAATATATAACTAGTTTTAAAAGATCAGGAAGTACTGTCTCCATAAATTATTGTTCTTCTCAGGGAGACATGAACTGAAAAATATATTGCCTGAAAACTTAGTGGCAATTGTACTTTAATACCTTCATAAGAATTACTTTTCTTTTTATAATGACATAGAACAATTTGTCAGATTTTGTAGGAATTTTTCCATTAGTTCTGGTGGGATCTTTGTTGGACTCACTAGGTACCAGAGGGACTTGGATAAGTGTAAGCATCATTCTTATTCAGCTTCTTCTTGAACAAAGTAGAGGAGGGAGAATCCCTCTGTTTAACTCAATATCCAACTGCTGTTAGTAAAAAGTAGATTTAACTTCAACTTTTGCATATGGTGGGTTGGTTTTTTTTTCTTATCTTGTCTGGAGAACTCCTTTCAAGGTTTAGGGTAAGATAGCAGGAGGCAGCATTTAATATTCTTTTTCAACAGTCATGTTGTTTGTGAGGGGGACTGAATTGACTATTTTCTTCTTGACATTTGAAGATCAGGAGTGTGCCCTTGTCTCTTCATTTTCAAGTATCTGTTGGCACCAGCAGCAAAGGAAATGAAGGAATCAGCCTTTCAGGCATTCGAAGTGACAACTTCAGAAGCATCGACTGAGGCAATTCTGTCACCCATTTAGCATTCATTTGAGGATGGAGGGTGGCTGTAGAATAGCCTTTGAAAACACAATAGTAGATTAAATTGATGTTGCCCCTAAATACTTGCAGATACTTCACTGTATCTTTGACGACTGATAGCATCCTATCCTATGCTATCCTACTCAGAATTTTGAAAAGCACTTTTCTGAAGTTGATATGAATAGAGTAGAAGATGGATCAGTTGATCTTTGATTTTCAAAGATTTTTGTATGGAGATACCTGGTCTGTAGATGATATCTGAGGAATAGTGAGATAGTGTCTAGTGCACTGTGTCCCATTCATGGCTTTGGGTATGTAAGTAGGGCCTTGAGAAAGAAGAATACAGAAGAAAGGATTAGGAATAGAGGATTGACAGGTAGGGTCAGAGTAGGTTCACTTCATACACTGCCAATCATATGAAAACAGTCTCACTGGTAAATTTTGCCTGAAACTGCTCAAAGTGAGAATATGCTCACTAGAAACTGTTAGAATTACACTGGTAGGAAGTTTGGGGTCACTGGGCATGCCAGATGCAGACTAGATGCAAAGTCCCTACAAAGTGTCCTTTTATTCTGACAGTTGACAGATTTTGTTATCTATAAATAGGCATGGTCAGTTTCATTATTATGTAGATATGCCAAACTCAGAAACATAGCATGGAGTCCTGGTGTCCCAGTCTTAGAAGTAAATGTGCTATAACCTTGTTATCCTCATGACTTCAGTGAAACTCTTTTTGTCTGAGCCTACAGTAGTAGAAGTTTCTTGAACAGATTGGTGGAACCAAAATACTTGCCATGTAAATCTGAAGAAAATATTAATGTGTTCTTTAATTAGAAAGTCACTAAGAAAGTCCATAAATGCAACCATTAAGATATATTATTGAATAAGAGAATGATGAATAAAAGTTGTGAAACTATTTGCAATGCCATTTTCTGAAAATTAATGGGAGCAGAGATTAGTTGATTGTGCTCAAACTTCACATGAGCCAGCAAAAAAGTGGTTTTTAACATCTCAATGTAGGGTAAAAATGAAAGACATTATTTATCCTAATAAGTATTGTTTGTTGTCTAAATTCATGGAATTTAATTAGGGTATTGCAAAATTAGTGGTAGAGTACATATGAGAAAATCTTGTTGTTTGGTTAAGAGTTTTCCAGGACAGAAAGAAAAATGTCAGCTTCTGAAAATGAAATTATTTTGATTTAAAATTACTTTTTTCTTCAAAATTTAACCAGTTAAGATGTAAACTAAAGATTAAAAATGTTTTTAAAGAGATACTTTGAAATTATCCAGGTAAACAGTAGACTTTTTTTCCAGAACTAGTTACTCATCAATATGTCCAGGATCTTGAACTGTGTTCCTATTTAGGCTTGGAGAAAATGTTGAAATCTTGAGTAGTCTCATGGAACAAGCAAGTGCTTTCTCATGCAGAGGAAGTTTTGAAGTTTATGTAATATCATTCTCATGACAGGTAATAATTGCTTGTGAGGTATTGTAGGAGAGATGAATTACCCAGCTAATGAATTTTACCTCATGTGATAATTGAAAAACATGCATATTGAAGATAAGGGTTTTTTAGTCAAAATTGTAGATAATCACAAGGAAATAACAAAATAATCAAAACTCATTTGATAATGCTAGTACCTCTTATATATGTAAAGGGGTGTGTGAGTATATGTCCCCACACATATGCATAAAAATCATGTAAATTATACATAAAAGTGTAATTTTATTACGGACATTAAAGTAAAAAACCTCCTATTATGAGAATGAACTTATTCTCTGTTAGCATGTCCTAAATAATCCAAATTATTATCCAGTTTTACAAGAACTGAATCTTTGTATTTCAGTGGGTTTTGGTGTTCTTCTATCAATAAAAGGAAAGTGTTGATAATCAAATCAGGAAGTACTGCATTCAAGTGTGTATATAACAATAATTTTATAAAAACATAGTGGAAATTGGACCGTTGTTTTGTCCTTTTAGCTATTACTATCTCTTGGTAATTCCAAATCAAATTCTGTGGTATTTCTGTTAAAGACGTTGGCTTCAGAAGTTTGCTAAAAATGTGCATGTGTAATGTTTTTTTCTCAACAAAGATGTAACAACCTTTTTTTCTTCACATTCTTCCATTCAGCAAAGCAACAAATACTGAAAAATGTCCACTTCTATTTTCTCTCTTTTTTGTCAAGTCCTATTTGTTAAAGTCCAGTACTCTTTTCCTTTATGTCTGGATGGAAAAAGAAATTTTATTTGGCATTTCATGGCCTGCTGCTTTTTCTAAAGGTTTCCAACTCAATTCCCTTCACTGGTAGACAGCAGGGGTTTCTCTGTCTCATGCTTAAGATTGTTAGTAGTGTCTTCCTGTTAATGTCAGATTGATATCACTCTGTGATTGGAATGACCTGGAAAGCAAACTCCGCTGGAAAGACCCCTATTAAGGTGATATACTGTTCCTTTATTGTGAAGTAAATCTCCAGTTCCAACTAAAGAACAACAGCAAATATATAAGAAAAAGATTTATTTGTTTATTTTACAGTATGAATAGATAAAAACAAGAACACATAAACATAAGTGAATATTTGCACTAACGGATTTTTCTTTGGTGTATGCATTGTAAACATTAGTGTTGAAGCATTGAGAGGAAGAAAGGTTTTTCTAGGACAGGTTGGTGAAAGGATAATCTTATATTTTACTAGTGAAAGAATACACCTAGGAATTCTCATATGCCTCCCTAGTTCCATACTTCCGTGTGGTCTTAGTGAGGGTTGAACTCTGCTGCTTCCGTGGTGAAATGTTTATGAAACCAGAGCCTAAGCAGTGCCAACAAATATCCATAATAATGATTTGAGATTTCCAGTGTTGACAGTGATTGCTTATTTTGTTAATGTCTTTCACCTGGGGACCTCAAGAAACCTAACATATAGAACGCTAGTAAGCATCCTCATCTTCCTTTTTTTTTTTTTTTTTAAAGTTTATGAAGCTGTTCAATTTAGAAAGTTAAGTGATCATGGTAGCAGAAATCTATAGCAAGTATTAAGCATATAGCAATGATCTGAGATATATGAACATGTAAGAATAGAAGCTAGTCTGCCTATAGCCTCTGGTTCTTTCCGTGGACTGTTTTTAAGCTAGGAAAGGACAGGTCTGGAAAATATGGGTGTCTGAATCTCTCATTGTTTTCTTGAATTCGAAAGTCATAATAAATTAATAGTAGTGCCATAGGAAGTGGCATGAATGCAGCCACAGAGTCTTTTGTCATGTGGAAAAACTGTACTCCTAAAATGATTGCCCTAGATTGAAATGATTTTATGGTAGAATGAATTTAACTAATCTTTGAAATCTTTTTGCAGCAGGCCTGTATGTGGGTTGTAGTATTGAACATCCTAATTTCTGCCACTAAATCATTACAGCCAAATTACATTGATCATCCATATGCTCTCTCTAGTAATGTCTCTTAAGTAGATTCTCTAAAAATCCTGTCTCTTAATCATTTTAACTAAAATACAAACAATGGCAGAACTGTGAGAAAGCAAGTATCCCTCCTTCATACAGCTTGTTAGCCATGAGCTAAAACCTCATGTCCAAAGTTGCTTTCTAAAAGGAGCTTTTTTGCTTCTTTTTTTTCAGTTTCTTGTGACTGTTTCTTACCTCAAGCTTATTCTGTTAATTAAATGGACTACCTGCATACCTGAACTGAGATGTAATTTGTCCTGGGGGAATTTTATATAAAGCCTCTGTATCACTACACAGATGAAACTTTACTTCACAACCTGCTCTGGCTTGTTTGGTCCTCAGGGTCAAAGTCTCTTAGTTGTCCTAGAGTAAGATAAAGCAGCAATACCAGTAGCCCAGCTACTACTTGAAGTATGTTCCAATAGTTCTTGAAAAAGTTTTGCTAAATATGCCTCTATTGTCTTCTGGGTTTAACTTCTACAGTGGAAAATAGTAAAAGAAAAATAATATTAAACATTAAACAGAGGTAATCATTTCAGATGTCAGATTAAGCATGTGAGCTGAACAATCCATGATGATTTAAAAATCCCATAGCTTAAAAATACAACATCCGTGGTTTTGCAGGTAACTATTAAATGTCAAGCACTTCAGGCCACAGTCCTGTAAAATGCTGCTCCTAGATTGAGTCCAGACTTTTTAGTGGTGTCATAGGTGATTTGCACTGTAAATATCACTTGGAAAAATAGCTATACTTTTATACAATTCTCTCTACTTAAGTATATGGTATCACTTGTAAAGTTTTTATGCTTGAAAGGAGTTAGGTGAATAAAACTGGACAGCATTCTTTCTTTTTTGATGGGTTGTAATTAGTAGTCCAATTTCCTGTTTCCCTTAGCCTTAAAGTGCCATAATAATGTCACATCTTAGGCTGAAACTGAAGGAACTCCTTTGTTTCCATTTCTTTATTTTAAAATAGTTTTAGTTCCATTTTGTACAAAAAAGCTAATATCACAACAAAATATTACCTTAGCTTTGAAGTTACTATTTTTTTAAGATGCTGACCATTAAAATTAAGTAACATCTAAAGTTAAGTGTTAGTGTAATATCTCAAGAGACCAGTCTTCTCATTTGTCAGAGCTTCTGGCCCTAAGGAGCTCAATACAGATCCTTGACTATTCTTCCTAAGTGCAGCTCATGATGTGTATAATGTATTATATGACTGCATTGTCAAATATGATCTCTGCCTTTGGGCTTAAAGAGTGCTTCTCAACATTTTTGCTTGAAGCCCACTATAATCTGTTTGGGTTATAGTTCTCTCTTGTTACGTTTTTGAATGCTGTATGCCAGGGCATATGTATATATGTGTGTGTGTGTGTGTGTGTACATATGTATGTATGTGTGTATGTATATATATGTGTGTGTGTGTGTGTGTATACACATACATACACACACACATATATATACACACACATATATATATATACACACACATGTTTATATGCCAGGGAATGTAATATATGAAAATACATTTTGCATCTCTCACTTCTCCTTCCCTTTCACTTTAAAGATTACCTTCTGATATTTTATGGATGGTATGTTGAAAATTACTGGTCTAGAAGATGGTATGAACATTTTTCCTAAAAATGGCCTGGAGCATGCTAATATTAAGAAAGTCAAAGACAAGTTGTGCCTTTTGCCCCTCCCCCCCAAAAGCCCAAACAAAAAAACCCCAGATCTTCAGAGAACTATACAACCTAACTTATATGTGTGTGTTTTCTTTTTTTCCCCTACCTTGTTTAGCAAATTGCTAAAAAGGTAATCAAAACAGAGGACCTAATCATTACCCGTTTTTGTCAGAAGTGGTCAACCTTAGAGCCTAATTGACAGCACCCTTTATTGTGATGAAGACATGAGGATAAATCCATCCTGTAGTATTGCTGCAGTGAGAATTGCAGGTGCTTAGGGCAATGGGGTGTCAAGCTGAAAGCAGAATGTCTGAGAGGTCAAAATCAGTAAGTACTTTGCAAGTAGTTTATGCAAAACTCAACTACAAATGAGTTTCCTAGAAAAGTGCTTCATGTGTAGTAGTTTCTAATGTCCAGTTTTCTACTTTGTTCATTAAAACTGCTGTCTGCTTTCCTGAAGGATGTGAAGGGTGCATTAAGGGTGGCTATACTTTTCATTTTCTATAACCCAAAGTAAGGATGGGAGAGTTAAAGAGAAATGCGTTCTTCTGTAGTAGAGTTAGCTAAATGTATATATATGGAGTTAGCAAACTTTTAATCTAAAGTATTTTGATGAGTTTTTTCTATTTTTCATTATGTATAATAATCATTTGCCTTGCTGTTCAGAGAAAGATTTTTGTATCAGTTCTAAAGGGAAAAAGGGAAAAACACAGTTTTCTAATGCACATCTCTGGGTGGTCCAACAGGTTAATTTCCAGAAGGATGTAGGAAGCAGACGAGTGCACCTGAATGCCCATATATATGAAATAGAAATTGCTGCAGAGATTGTTTTGAAATGAGAGTCCCGCGTGAGTAAAGAATACTGAACCAGATCTGTTACTGTAGGTAAATAGAATGAAAAGCTGTGAATAAATACATCATATTGTAGAGAGCTGAAAGGTAATTTGTGATTTTAATCTATGGGATAGAGGTTTGTAATATAAGCTTGAATGCTGTCTGTAACATAAATAGAAGCCTTACTATTATGTAATGAACCTTTTCTTTATTTCTCCCTTCTTTCTTATATACTGTTGCTGTAACTTGTTACACTCAGGAGGCTATGTTCCTTCTTCACTGGAAAAAAGAAGAAAGACCTTGGAGGGCATTTTGTTGATGGGAGTTTTAGGAATTTATGTTTTGGGGTTTTTTTTGTTCTACAGTTTTCTGTACATGAGAAAAATGTGATATTTTGTCTCCCATTGGTCCTTAGCTAAGAACTAAATGATACATTGCAGCAGTACTCATCATTTACATGATTCTCATTCTTTTCCTCTTTGCTGTCAATTCTTCTAACTTGGCTAGTTAGTATGTGCATTTTGTCTCTGAAAGCATATATATAATATACCATATATCTGTTAACCTGATTTTTTGGCATTAAATCAAAAATTCATTAAATAGAATATACGTATTCTTAAAGGTTAAAGGAGGTATAAGTATATTGTTCTGAAGACTCAAAAACATGAGTATTTCCTTTTTTCCACTGTAATCCTTTGTTTCTTAAGCATGCTTCCAGCTAAACTCTTCTTCTGTAGCAATGAAATCATTCAAATGAAATATTTTCTTAAGGCAGATCCTTGGAAAAAAAAGTTTTCTCAGATATGCATGATGTTTGAAGATCTGCCTCAGACCTTTAAAAAAGCTTAGTAGAATATTTGAAGAGTTTCTGGTAACATATGATGTTTGGGTTTATTTCTTTTAGTACTTCCATTTCAATGTGACACATGCTAATAAAAACAAGGTAAGTAAGGAAACACTTTCAGACAGGTTCTTTCTCTCAGTGCATAAATTGGAATGTAGCACTATTGTAGATTGCCAGAGTTAGGGAAAATCTGAATTTGAAAATCTGAATCTGAATTTGAAAATCTGAATTTCCATACTTTCATGGAAGTCAAAAAAGATGGAGTGAAAACAAAAGAGCTATTGAGTTCAGGAGAGCTGACAGTTGTTAAAAGAGACAAAATTAAGGAAAAACCAGCCAAACCACCCTAAAACAGAAAAAAGTAAGAAAATGCTATGACTATGTTAGGGGTTGTTATGCTTTGAACATTGGTAAGAAATTGTAGAACAAGTGGAAACAGAGTATGTGACTAAGGATAGGTATAAAGGAATAACAGAAGTATGCAGATATATGCATGGTGTGGGTGGTAGGCTGGAGGGAGGATGTAGAATCTAGCAATCTACCTAGTTCAGGATCTTTCCAGATATCATAGTTAAATTCTTAAAAGAAAATATTGTATAAGCATACAAATGTTAATATAGTAAGAAACAGCCCATATGAATTTATCAAGAATTGATTGTGTGAAAACAGTCTCATTACCTTCTTTGATAGTGTAGCTGACCTAGTGGTAAGAAGAAAGCTTTGCATGTGCTATATCTTTTGTTTAATAGGGTTTTTATGTTGAGAGAACTGAGTTGTGTTAATCTGTACAGTAGAGGAGTGAGGAAAGCATAATCGATTGTATGTGGCAAGCAATTATTTTTATGTTCATCTAGGATGGTACAAGAGGTAATTAGCTTAATTGTCAGTAAAGACAATGTCAGGAGAAAATCTTTAACTAACTAAAGGCACTGGGACAAGCTAAAAACCTGTTAATCATCTCACTGGAGGTTTCTAAGTATGAGTTAGACAAACTCTTGTCAACATCATCTGGATTGACTTTCTTCTGATTCAGAGCAGGGAACTTCAGCAAGGTCAATAACCTCACTACCAAAAAGCCTTTTCCAGTCCTACATTTACATGGTTGCTCAGATTTACACAGTCTAAGGGTCTGGGTCCTTCAGAAATAATGTAACACAATAATTACTAACTGCAATTTTTTTTGCCTTGGATGTTTACTGTCATTTGGACTGCTATCCTTAAGCTGTCAGAATTGAAAAAGAAACATTTAGGAGACTGTCCACTGCAGGATGTCAGTAAGTCCAAGAATAATGAAAAGGTTAGAAGTTGATTTTTTCCTTCTAGTAAACTTAGTTGATTGGAAATTTAAGAAATTTATTGTCATTTAGGAAAGGTAGCAGACTTGGATTTAAAAAAGTAATAAGTGGCTGCCTTTATCTCTACTAAGGACTGTATAACTCTGAAAGTTAGGTCTGATTTCACTAGACTGATGAGTCCGAGTCAGTTATTTGGCTTATTTTCCCATGAAGTTTTGTTCAGGTAACATGCATGTGTAGTTCATATAGTTCAATATAGTTCATTGTAGTTTCTGAACAATTATTTGGGAGTCCCTTGGATACTTCCCACTTAGAAAAATAAAGAAATAGGAATCTGCTGTGATTGCTTACTTCTTTACAGTAAATCCATTAACTGATTTACTGAAGACTGTGAGAGCCCTGTGGAATTCAGACTTAGAGGACTGAGATGTAGAACTTTTTGCCTGTTTTTGTGTGAGGAGTACTTTTCCAGTACTTTTTTTGTCAGTAACATTTTACTGTGCCATATGAATTTGGTTGTGTTAGAGGATTTGCCACAGGTGTTGCATTTGTTCTAGGAGGCTTAAAGGATACCAGTGAGTTTAATAACTGGGGATGCTTCAGAAGCTGAGGTGATTTCTGAGACTTCTCAGTTCCACATTTTGCACACCAGACAGACTTTTCAGAAGAAAAATTGTTTGTGTCTGTTTGCAAAGAAGGAACACTGTAATTACATAGCATTGGCATGTACAGGGTAGTGCTAGGTTGCTGTCCATTTTGTGTAAAATACAATTTTATTATTCAATACAATTTTATTATTTTTTGTTACTTGGCCATGTGAGCTGATGGTGGACTGGTCTATCAGAAAGGAAAGTTAACTTGTGCTCCAAAAACTAGCACTCCTCATCACAGCTTTCTTTGCTTATAAAACTCAGAGCAGTCCAGTTTCTAAACATTTCTTGCATGTCCTAGTCCCTGATCATAGGGCTTCACAGCCATCACCACCCACTTCTCTCTCCTTGTAGGTGTCTCTTTATTCAGAGTTTTTGCAAGGTTCTTTCTTCCCACTGGGTATCTATCTCCTTTTAGCCTGCTCATACTTTCAGAAGCTTCTCCCTCTCTCTTTCCCAATTTTATTGTCATCACAAAACAAGATACTGTTATGTTTCTGTTTGTCTTCTGTCCTTATGTCCTGTTGAACCATGTCCTACATAAAAACAGCTTGCTTCCGTTTGGAGATTTCTGTTCTGTACTAATGGAATCACAGTTAATTGGTACAGCAAGGACTGCAATTGCATCTAGTCTCCCTCAAGAGGACATTTGTGATGTCCCCCCACAGCAATTAGCCAAAAAAAAAAAAAGTACATGATAGTGCTGTTATTGTTGTGGAGAGAACAATGTCTTCTTATAAGGCATTGGATATACTCTTGAAGCTCTTCTGCATGTGTTTTTCTTGTTTAACATGTAATTTAAAGTTTTATATTAATCAATGGAATGTTAGTTGTAATAGTGTTTCACTGAATTCTGAAAGATATAAATTAAAATCTGTTCTACTTTGTTTAGGCTTTAAGCTAATGTTTTAGCTAATTAAGCTTTTAAGCTAGTTTAGAGAATCCTGTGCATACATGAATATATAGAAAGCTAAATTTACTCTAAGGTAGTAAGGTGAAGTTGCTTGATTTTTAAGATATTATTTCAGAAAAAAGTCAATCACTGTAATTGGTGGCTGTCATCATTTTGCATGATATGGATTTAATGTATGTAATTCAAAGCAATATTTATACACTGCTTTTAAAAAGGACACACATTCGTGACATGACAGGAAAGCTGTTGAATTCAGTGACCGTCAATAAACAAAACATAGTGCTCTGGAGATTTGTGATGAGACAGTTACATCACTAATATCATTCCCCACATTTCTTTTCCTGATCCTTCCTTATAAAATACAGCTAGAGTTTTATGATAATCTTATACAGTATTTGAATGGTAACACAGAAAAAGAAGAATACAGATGAGAAATTGTGAAAGACTCAAAATGAAAATTAAATTCAGTTTGTGACAGAGAACATGGAAAATCTTTCCACTAATATTTTGTTCACTTCCTTCCCTTTTTGGTTTATTATTTTCAGTGTTGAAATAACCAACAGGTTCCTGTTGGTTATTTTTCTAGTTTCTACTAGTTTTTTAGCAGAAATTTGCTTTTATTTAAATGTGAAAAGCTAAAAATGAGTACAGAAAAATCTTTTCCCTTAAATGCATTAAATTTGAGCTTGAAAACTCTGGTCTTCAGTGTTAATCCTTTTTTTGTATGGAAAGAAGTCATCTGTACCTTCATCTTTGCCTCAGAGGAAACAAAACAAAAGGAACTAGTCTAAAATATCTATCAGAAAACAATGCATGCAATGATCTCTGATTCTGCTGGCAGCGCTCAAAGAAGAAATATTGTGTGACCTCTGCCCCTAGCTGAAATCTTAGGACTGCATAGAAGGACAGCACAGTTTCGTGGCTATAGTATATGTAACACCTAACCTCCTCCTGTAGCTCCAATGGCCCGAGTATAAAAATGTTCATTTGAGCATAAAACTCTCACTGGATTCACTTGGAGCAAAACTCAGATAAGAGTGAATACTTTTGAAGACTGTGCTCTCCTTTTCCTTAAACAGACTGTTGAAACAATTGCCTATTTTCTAGTGTAATTATGTTATCACAGAAAATGGAATACCATGCAACAGGACTGGCAAGTAGCTGAACTGCTAACTCTTTCAAAAAATGCATTAATTTTGGTGATTAATGTTTTTCTCTTCCAGACATTAGTTTCATTGAGAATTGTGGTCTGAGCAGGTTTAGATATATTCTTGAGGGGTGATATTTTTATGGAGTGAAAGACAATTGTAGCAGTTCTTAATTAGCAAGTTGTTTAAGGCCCTTCTGTGTTTAGGGATAGTTCATATTTTTCTTCAAGATTTTTAATAGCTTTGTTCTATGTTGTGCTGTGAGTATTATAGTCTGAGTTGCTTTTCACTGTAAGAAAACAAACAGAATTCAGGGAGAGAATGGCAGGAAGACCAAATGACAGTTCAGAAATGGAGCAGTAATCCTAAGAATATTGCTAATATGATATTTCATACTTTTGAGAGGGGAGAAAAGTTAGGAAACCACAGGAAAACAATTTTGGTAAAGTATGCTGGGTGTAAAGAAATATTTCTTTTGAAGTCATGGATGAAACTTAAGTGCTGCATACACTTTCATTTTTCTACCTCCTCAAAGAACAGAAGTAACTATTAATTGCCAGCAAACTAAATTTTATCACAAGCAGTAAGTAAGTTAAGTTCCAAGAGGCCTTATTAGTATATTGCATAACAGTAATAGCTGAAGTATATATTCTTTGAGGAACTTATTCTGTAAACTCTAGACCACCTTTTTATTACATTCCAAAATATACCTTTATAAAAAGCTTCAATTTGTTAAGCTTGTAGTGTGCACTGCTGTTGCATTCTACAGCTTTCAACACTTCTTCATTCCCCACTTATGTTCCAGCAAAATGCAGAAGTGATTTTATATTTAGGGGTTCTCCTTGAAAGTAATTAAATTGGTGTGCAGTAGGGGCACAACCTTTAGTGTTTCGTGCGAAGGTAAATTATACTTTAGAAATATTACAGAGATTAGGAAGCAAGTTAACATTTCAAGACTTCAGCTTCCACAACACACACAAAAAACAAACAGAGTCTTCTGCTTTTTTTAAATTGCCCAGAATATTTCAGAATAAAATTATGTTGTGTCCAGGAGCTATTTGAATTTTATGAGATAGTTTGGACATATGCAGTAAAAGGTAAATAGCAGTATTTCATGTTTAGTCAATAATCCTAAGCCACATAAACCAGCTACACTAGTCTGTTTATTTCTTTCAGTTATCTCAAGTGAACCAGGAAAGATTTGAAGTAATCCACTATACTGCTAAAATTTCTCTAGATTTTTAGATTATTTTAGTAGTACAGAGGTATAAGAGACCCATGAAGTACAATTATGTAGGCAGTGGCATGGAATATAACTATTACCATTATAAAGAGGAGTCTGCAAACTCCTCTGGCTTTAGTACACTAATAGATATGAATGACGTTGACACACATTTAGCCTAACTTCCTCTAAAATACAAGAGTAATTTTCAGTAGTAGCCATGGACCAGGTCCAAGAATTTATGACTGAAAGAGTATATAAATGAGGGTGGCAGTTTCCCAGCAGCTTAATTATAGAGCATGAGGTTACTATGAGTGGGTTTGCTTAAGGAAAAGATCTAAAAATCTGCATTTTCTGGGGTGCAAAATGACTAATGACCTAATTATTCTCTGATGCAGACATAAATTGGGAGATATTTTGCTGAAATAACAAATAAGCAGTGTTAGTGCTATTAATCAGAAGCTATAATCCATATAATCAAACTCCATTTGAAAAATGCTAAATTTGAATGAAGTCCTAGTGTAGGTACTACTTACTACACAATCATTTAATCATTAATTGAGAAATGCTTCTGGTGTCATTTTTTGTTTTCATGTAGAATGTAGCTTTTCCTTAGATAATAGTTTATTTCTTGGCACACTAAATTACATTCAATGTCATGGTGGCATTGGCTTATAAAGTCAGTGCAGGTGGACTCTATGTTCAGTATAGTAAGTGATAAATGTAAGGCTGAAATTAAGCCAAAACAGTACAGCAAAAGCTAAATGTTTCAAAGTTTTTTTGGTAGAACGCTGTATTGTATTTGGAGTCATCACAAAAGAAAATAATTATATAGAGATTATGGCTGTCTATGTATAGTTCAGCCCACTGAATTCCCAAACCTCCTTCTCTAATGGTGTATGGCAAATTGATTTAAAAGTTTAATTGAAAACATGAAAACTCCACAATTAAATGTCCAAATTATAATAGTATTGTATTCTTTATCCAGAGAAAATCTTCTAGTTTATACCATTCACAAATAAACATGGCACCCAGTATATTCTAAGACATCTGCAAAGAAACATGTTCATATTTTAATGTTACACGACTTCACTGAAAGAATTCTACCTCCATCCTATCCCACCTCCCTTGTAATGCATGCAAAACATGCATATATAGTTGGTGTGCCTCTTGCAGGATAGAAGTGGATACAGTGTGCATAAGTAGCTTTCATTTTATATCATCTTGCTAGCAACATGCCCATATATGGCTTGCTTTAGTTTTTTGGTTTTCCTTTTTTTTAAGAAGCAGTATTTCTGGCTCCCTATGTCCCATATTCTTTTTTTACTCTTTCTTTAGGAATCTATTTTTTCCCACTGTTGGAGTTGGGTTACAGGGCTAGATGAACCTTATTCTGATTCAGTTCTTACCTATGGAGCCTCAGATTCAATGGGACGCCAAACAGGTGTACAGTTCTGCATTTCTGCAGCGTGCTACACTGTTAGTAGCTAAACAGAATGAAAAGGTAAGCCTAATACGCAAGGAGGAGTAAAAGCAATGTTTAAAGATTTTTGGAGGCCCCATTTAATTCTACAGTGACTCTGTGCATTCCCTTCATCTGTGTTACTAGTCCAAGAACACATTATCTCCTATTGTTATGTTCCCCCAAATTGTATACTTTCTACTCTCAGCAACGGCAGTGTTCCACGGGATTAATGGTGATAAATCTATAGTAATATCCAACAGCTGATGTGAAGATCACATGTACTACAAAATTATTCCTTGATGGTGCAAAAATATTTATCACATTTTGTAGGTACAAATTCACCATGTAACAGTTGCCCATGCCTTCGCTCTCAGAATGAAATATCATTGCTATTATGTATTTATTTTACATTAATTAACCTAGAGCTGCATTAGCATATAATTTATAGGCACCTATTTTAAGGTGATGCTTTCTCAACAGCTTGGCTGTTTCCATAGCCTTCTGAAGCTGGTGTCGTTACTGGTGGGAGAGGTTGCTACAGGGAGAGTTGAAGGTCTGGGAGAAATCTGTCTCTTATTAGGATCTGCCCATATTCATTATTCTTGTAAAATGTAGTCAGTGAGTGAGGGCCTAGCTGTGGACAAAGAGGGTAACTTAGTCTACAATCAGTCTTTAAGGAAGCTGTGTTTGTGTCTGTGGAGTATTTATTTTATTGAGACTGTGAGCCAGACAGAATATAAGAACAGAAAAACTGGGTGATATGTAGACAGGTTACTACTGTGTTTGCACTGTCTTGAGACACTTGTGGGATGCTTCGCTTCATTCCTAGATATAAATTGCAAAGCCTTGAAGTTACAAATGTGTGGGTCTGTTACAAAATCTGTTTCTGAGAGGACAGGTACCCAACTTATTCTGTCTAACCAGTCACAGATGGCTGTAAGCAGCTCATTTTGCTTTTTATTCCTCCTTCAGAGGAGTCATCATACCACTGTCAGAAGTGACTGTTTTACATTAAGATAGATGAGGGGTGTCAGATGCTTAGTTATAATTCTCTGTACTCGCTCTAGGAAATTCTGCTAATATTATCAAAACTTTGTGTGTGTGTTTTTGTATATGAACTCATGCAACAGCAACAAAGTGATTTCTAAAAGTGCTATACTCTTAGATCTAAAAGTGATTGAAGATTGCGTCCTAGGGGGAGGAGGGCTGTGTTTTTGTTTTTGTTTTTTTAATATAATGAACTTCTAGCTAAAACGCAGACCATAAAGGATACTAGACACATGTGAAATGTATATCATTAACCTGGGTTCAGTTCTTAATCAGTGGTTCATATAATTCTTTCTGACACAGAGCTTTGGCTGAAAACGTAAAACAAGGATAAAAGAACTGAGATGAAACTTAGATTATCATTCCATTTCCTCCCTCATACAGAAATAGAAACAAATGCTGTACAGTGAAATTGGTAGTCCTAAAAGTATATTCTCTTCCATATAGTATGAAATATTCTGTCTTAAATTGGCAAACACAATTGGAATAACAATAGGTATATATAACAGTATATGAGGAGGTGATTTAATCCATAAAAATGAAAATCATTAGCTCACAGAAAAAGAATCAGCACAGTTATTATGGAACTAATAAAAATCAATGTTTGCTTTTCATACATACAAAAATCAATGTTTGCTTTTTCTACATACAGAAATCAATGTACTATAGGGAGTCATTTGGATAAGGAGAAGTCCTTCTGATTCCCAGATTGGGATCTTCATGATAATGTTATTACTAAGCAGACACCGTAAACTTTGATTGGACTGAGGATCCAAGGCCACATTTTAAAGACTTTGCAATGGTTTTCTGAATTGCTTGCTGTTTAATGAGGTTGCTGTGCTGGTGAAAGAAACCATTATTACCATTAGTTTCAAATGGCTAATGGCAGAATTCAGCATGCAATTCAGTGAGCAAAATTTGCAAATCAGTGCTATAAAAATGATTTGTTGTGCTTGAGTTGAACAGCTGATGTGTCTGCTGCCAATAAAATTGAGATATAGCACATAGTGCAATGGTGTGTAAGTGTTATATAATAAGTACAGATATTTGTTATTTGTGTTCAGCACCTATTAAGGATGCATCTGGGTTCTAGGCAATAAAGACAGATCTCTCACGGGTATGTTTGTATTAATGATTTAATATTTTAGTCAGAACAGATTTACCTCAAGCTAAAATGACAGGTTATTGTGACATTTTAATAACAATTACTATTAGACAATAGTGTCACAACTAATTGTACATGTTTTGGAAGAGAATGTAGGTGTACAATTGGTGCAGTGAATTATTTTTTTTTGTATTTGAGGGCAGTGCACTCAATTGTTTCATATTATATTCATACTTTGCCTTGCATTTTGGTTTAAATATACTGCTTTCACATATAGTAAGGTTAGGTACCTAAAGTTAGGTTTTTCTTTTCCTTTTTTCTCTTGAGTTTTCACTGCAATGAATAACCAATGCAACCTCTAACCAATAACCAATAACCAACCTCTGCAGAAGGAAGAAGGAAGACTGGGTAGTTTGATATAATTTTAGCTTTTGATTTTGCAAACTCTGAGATGGTTCAGATTTGCTTTATCTAAGCTACCCAATAGAATCTTTTTCACTTCTGTCTATGTGGAAGAAATTCTCAGTATGTTTGCTTTTGTGTTTGAAAAGCATCTGTCCATCTCATGACTGGCCTTTAGAACAAATTCTGTTTTCAATGGTTTATCTATTTATTTTACAAACTATTGAAGTTGAAGATATGAAGAAGTGAGAAGAAACTCTTTAGATTTTGGCCCCCTCTATACTGGAATTTGATAACTACCGCTATTGCTTGATAGTTCATATTTATTTCTTTTCTTCAAAGCAGACTGTGCTCCAATTCTTTTCTTTCCCTTTGTTTTTTATTCAGACTACTATAAAGTGATGAATTGTTAGGTATTCAAAGGACCTGTTTTTGTCATCAATTGTGGCTTTTGGTGAACTGGATTTTTTTCAGAATTCGAATACTTTAAATCTTCAGTGTGCTTTGCAGACATGAGTGAATTAGCTCTAACAGTGGCACTACCTTCTTCATCACTTAGTAAGTACTATAAGTATTATCCCCGCAGTCTGAGACTCCAGACCTGGTGAGACTCAGATTACGGAGCCATGCCTGGTGCTGCTGGAGAAGGGGCAGGTCTCCAGGCAGTCCCGGTGGCCGTGCTGTAGAGCGCGCTACCGTGTTCTACACTCTACGAGTTGTAGGAGTTTCTTTCCAAAACTCACTTTGGCCAAAATATCGACAGCACCTGCCTCCTTATGAACAAACTGCAAAAGGAATTTATTTTGGAGATGGGATTAGTTTTAGGCTTGAGGAGAAAGGAAGTTGTTTTTCATTCATGGAGTCAGAGTTGATCCAATTTAAATAATTTGGAATATTATTGACATCATGACATTTGACCACCACATACCTCAGTCTGTGTGGTTTTACAGTTTTCTCCTCTGGCTTTCTATTTGATCTTAATCCATTCCTTGCCAAACTAGAAGAGCTGCTGTTTTTATTACAGTTTTTACTCTTTTTGTATTCCATTTAAAATGTGATTCTAGCCTAGTCTCACTTCCCAGGTTTAATGCACCATGAAAAATGGTTGCAAATCCACTGTGCAGTTTTGATATAGAGACTGTTGAAATTAAAAATGTAAGTCTCTTTAATTACAGATTTTTTTCAGTAGGCTTTCAGCACTGGTCCAAATCTAGAGAAAGGTGCCCATTCCAGGACCCATCATAATTGTTTAATAAAAGCAAAGAAAGGATATAGAACTGAAAGGTAGCTTAAATGTATGTAATAAAGGTAACAGTGTCATGCTTTAAGTACAAAACAGTATTCAGTTACAAGAAATAACTTTGGAGCTTTCATGTCAGCTTAACAAAACAGGTAATTATGAATTGTGATTGCATCTGGGCATTCTTTCTTTGCATGGAAAGCTCCTCACGAGTTCTGTATTTGCCTTAACATATAGTACTTCCTATAGGCAGTAATTTACATTGTTAAAATTCATAATTCCACAAATTCACAGGTATTGTGACCTCATTACAGCTATACTGAAAAGAAAAAGTGATAATAACTCATTCATATCTCTGGCCGCAGACTACCTTTTTTGTTCAGTCTGCCATGGCATGATTTTTTTCTGGTGTTCTGCTGTATTATGATTTGATATATTCAAAATGTTCATAATTTACAGCCTGCTTTACCCAGACCTTCTGTACATTCTGTAAGTATTTTTAATAATCTACCAGAATAATGTATTATTTTCTAGCTAAACTTCTTAAGGCATAGAGTGAAAAAGTCAGAATTGAGGGAAACACTGCATTTCAGCTGCTACGTACAACTAATAAATTAACAAAGTTGGAGAAGAATGAAAGATCTCAATGCAGTTTCAAAAATCTGTTTTGATTAAGAATTTGGGATAAAGGAAAGAAAGAAGTGTTGCATCAAATATGTTTCTTAACAGTTCATATAGTTTTGATCATAGCTATAGTGAAGTTGCCCTATAGATAGTTCTGATTCCCTGTACAGTCCCTGCAGTGAATATACAGGACAGAATTTTGCAGACTTAATGGTACATATATCTCTGTGTGTACTTAAGTATATCATTTATACACAATTTTTAGGAGTATTGTGCACAAATGTCAAAACGAACCAGTATGAAAAGAAGAAATCTCATTTAGGGTCTTTTGTTTAAAAGTTCACATTCTAGTTTATAAATATCCTTTTAAAAGATTTTCTTAAACATCTGTTCATCTTTTTATCAAGAAAAAGATTATAGAGAACTCCTATTTTTGCTAGGGGATCTGATATGCTGAGATTTCATTGTATGGCTATATTCTGGAGATGTTTGTAGAAGTGTACGCTGAATTTCACAATTGCTCTTTTGTGCATGATAAGTATTTAAAATCTAATTTAAACATTTTTCTTCGTAGCTCCTTGGGAGACTTGTTGCCCCAGTTATGAAGGCACACAGCTGGATTCAGCATTTTTAATCTCCAAGTCTCTAGCCTAGTGGTCTTCCTCAGGACTGTACCTCGGTAAAGTTCTCAGGGCTGTACCTAAACCCTGGATATGGATAAGCTAGAGCTCTCTTTGCTATTAATGGAAGAGTGCCCCATACATAGATGCTGAAAGGACTGTATGTGAATAGAGAAAATTAATTTTCCCAGAGCCTGACAGCCTCAGTGGCCAGTTAAACTACAGTTTTGCGGCTTGAGTTTCTGTTGGCTATTGATTAGCATAGTTTCCTTTAGCATCAGAAATTTTTCTGTAGCAGAGAGAAGTTACTAATAAGCAATTAACAGTGTCATAGCTACAACAACTTCTACAGCCTAAACCAGCTGGACTCTCCTAGTCTTTGCTCAGTCAGAACAAATGGTATCAGACACTGACTAATAGCAGGTCCGTGCCTGGTCAGAAAGTACACACTTCCAGTACACACTCATCATGCCATTCCCTCTCAGCATCCTTTAGTCATGTTTCATTTTCAGGTCTTCCTAAATTTCTGGTATTCCCTTCAGATGTGTTCAAACCTAGTCCTTAACCCATGTCTTATGACTTTCCTGGAAACCAGAAAGTTTAAAACTGTAACAATTTCAAACAATGGAAATTAGGAAAGACCAGTTCATTTCTTATCAAGGCTTTGGTCTCTTCTGTACTTGAACTTGATGCAATTATATATTCTTACCTTGTGTTTAGTTTATGTATGCCATGCCATACAGAATTATACGTGCTATAACACAGCTTGCTTCAGTAACTCTAGTCAGCTGCAAAAAAATCAATAAATCTTTTTACAGTTCCCCTTTAGGAAACATTATGCTGTGTACATTAATTGGTATTTTTACCATTCAGTTTTAAGAAATAACAGATAAGCTGGATCTTTGTTTACCAGCCTAATTCTCTGTTGGTTGATTGTGCTACATTGCTGTGAAATGTTGACATAACTAAGCCATCTTTAAACTAGGTTAGTTCAGATATCAGCAACAGGGTAGCTACAGCGGCACAGCAGTTGTTGCAGGCTAGGTGCTGAAATGCTGACTCCTTTTACAAAATTTTTTTTGTAGGTCTTTTTTGACTTTCATGCTTCCTCAGCTGGACTGTTAAGGATTCTGGTCTAGGTAACGTAAAACTGGCAGCTGCAAAAGAATAGATATGCTGTAATTTAGAGCTTGATCTTTATCACCAAGAAAGTTTACTCCACATGAATTGTGAGGGCTAAGTGCCTGTCCTTCCTCCTTGCAACTGTGACTGTGAAAACCCCCCAGACCAATTTTAAACTTGACATTTCTTGTTTGTCATCTCCTGATCCAGGTGCTCCCCCCCACATTCAAATCTGGTGATCAGTACATGCAGTTCAACCCATTTATCTGATTAAGTCTTTTTTTTTTTTATACCAACAGACAGCTTAGTGAAAAGTATTGGCATAAGAGATTTTGAGATATAAAAGGATGAAGGGCTTTTCTCATATACTCTTTTAATTTTTTACAATTTCCCAAAGTTTTTGTTTTTGTTTTTGTTTTTAAACTGCAGTTTTGCAGACCAGTAGTCAGTGATGTGGATTAGTGACATCCCCTTCGGATATTTTAGGAACAATGGAAGCTGATGATTTCATTCAGAAAAGCAGTCACTAAACAGTGCTTTATTGAACAATTCATGTAAAAGATGTAAATGTAAAGCAGATAACATTTAATTCAGTTGACAAAATAGCCAGTTATTTTATAGCTTTTCTGTGTGTTGATCCCTGAAACTGGGGAAATCCAACATGCAGTTTGTCCTAACAATGTCTATCACAAAGAAAAACTGGTTACATGCCTGTTTGCTTAAATGGCTGCTTAAAAGTTCTTTTACATATGTGATAATCTTAAGTACTACTCTTTTCATATGTTTGGGACGTGGTGCCCCAGAAGCTGTTACCAAAACCCAGTAATGAACACTAGAGGCAAAAATATGAGGCAAAGTCAGCAAGTGAGCAAAGTCCAGTAGTATAAAACAGAAGTCAGAAATGATCTTTGTTTCAGCTATTCCCTGCATGCTGAAGCAGCTTTGCTTAGATTTTTCTGTTAGCATCTAGGCCAAAGTAGACAATCTGAAATTGCAGTTGTCACCACTAACCTACACTTTTCTTGCTCAGCATGGGTGATGTTTACAGTCTTAAAATTGTTTAAACTTATTTATCTTTTCTGCAAATTTTTAAATGTGTGGCTTTGACAGGAATCAATACAACAGACAAAGCAACAATAGTCCCCTTTATTGACAGTTAGCCACAAACATAACTATATTTTCATGTAAACCTCTCTTTAAAGCAATGTGATTTTCCCTTGCCTTTGTGATTGTACTAAAGCTCAACATCTTTCATTCCTGTAATATGTTGTGTCAAGCTTCAGAAACATTAGGTTTACTGACATGCTGTTGCTGCTTTCTTTCTGACATATTATCCCATGAGGCAAACTAGTAAACTGCACTTGGCATATCCCCTGGTGGCTTTGTATCAGCATAATTAATTCTCAGTTTAAATCCTTTCACATATCATCAATATAGAAATAGTTAGAAAAAGCAGGTATGCCAAAGGGCTGAGTGAAGTCGAAATGGCAAAATGATGAGTGAAAAGGTTAAGGTACAAGTAGTAGCTTTATTTCTAATTGTGGTAAACTGTAAACGTCACTATCGGGAAGAGGATGTGCCCTAAAGCAATAGTCAGTCAAGTAGACTCAGGAAGACCCTGAAACACACACTAACCAAACTCTGTACCAAACTGGAAAAGTCCTGCTGGCTCTTCCTTAAAGGTCATCTGCGCAGATGACTAATATCCATACAACAAGATCCCAAGGCTCAGAAGCGAGGTTCCTAAGGAAAGCACTTTGGCATTTTAGTCCAGGTTAGAATCCTCTTTTCACATCTCCTGTGCACAGAAGCCCAGTTTGTTTTCTCTATTTTATAGATGTGATATAGTACAAAATCTAGTCTGTTCATGTGTCTAGCAGTACAACAGACAAAAAAAGAGGTTGAAATATTCCAAACTATCTTCTGCTTTTTATCTTTGTTTTCCAGCCTGCCTGCACCGGCTAGTTTTTGGTTTTTTGCATCTGCAGCATTATTGCAGCACTCCCTATTGGTGATGCTGGAAGCCAGACAGGGTATTCCTTGCCTCCTAATTCTGCTCACACTAGCAGAGTTGCAGCTGTTTCAGGCCAGGTTACACACAGATACCTTCTGTGATGCTTTCTGCAAATGCATATCCAAATACTCAGCTGCTGGTTTTCATCCAGACAATATTCCTTAGCAGTTCCCTGATGTCCATCTTTTAGTAATTAAGCCATCACACTATGCTATGTATTATGTCCAGTCCAGCAGTACAGAATTAATTCTTTTAGAAAATGATTTGAGGCTGATAAAATAGTTATAATTTTAAGGCCAGTTGTAGGAAGAATTGTTTTAACACACATAAATATATCCAGATTTATCAGAAATGTTGATTTGGGTGTGGTAGCCTGGTCTGCGTGAATTTTTCTTATATAACTTTTCTCATACACAGATCTCTGTAATGAAAGCCCTCTTAAATGAGCTCTGTAAGAAGACAGTATAGGTACTAAAGATATATAGAGAATGATGATTAACAGAATCTCCTCCTCTTCTTCCTCCCTCCATCCATCTGGAACAAAACTGTGGCAGAATAGAGAGATACACATTACTTATTTTCTGTCATTATAAACTTGCAGGATTTATTCTGAATCCCTGAGAGGTTTCAGAACAAGCACATTTTGATTTTTCTGTTTAAATCTGTCAGAGAAACATTTTCTGCTTATATCCCAAAATATGGATTAAGATTTGCCTGAGCCCTAGGGCAAACAGCAATCACTGTAGGGTCAATAGCAGCTTTTCTGTTTGTTAAAATGTCATCATTTCTAAATATCGTATCTTACTACCTTCCAGGAGTAGAATCTGAGGATTTCCAGATATTCACTAGATCACAGCACTGAATTTAGCCCTTAAAGGCATTCGATGTCATGATGTTTTTAAATGAAAAAGAGTATTGGGGTTCCTACTTGGAGATCTTTTACTGCTGATACTTGAGACATCGTACAGAAAGACGAGAAGCAACGTTCCAATACATTCAATTTAAAATCACTAGTACATGCTTGAAATATTTTTCCTAATAACAAGAGTTATACATGTCAGCTCACACAATTGTGAGGTATAAATATTTTGATTAATACCTGTATAAAATGAGGTATATAACTTAGGCATTTGTTTGACAGTTCTGAATTTAAAATGGGTATGTGTCTAAATTGTTGTGATAATTGAATTCCATTTTTTTACCTCACAGTTTTCTATCCCTTAATTTTTAGAGGAGTACAGCTGACTTATTCCTGAGGGAATGAGGAGGTTAATGAAACACAAAAGTAACATATTTTCCATCATTAAACTATCTATGAACCATGAAGCAATGAGCCAAATATTTCTACAACAGCTTAATATAGCAGTATTTATTCTGTACATATTTATAACAGCAATGTTGTAACCCCAGTGAGTTCCCTGTATTCAAAATGACTGCATGAAAGCTGTGATCCAGATAATTATTTCTCAGTGACTTTAAACTTGGGGAGTGTGCAGTCTTTGAGTGACTAACTACAACAATGTGTTTAGGAGCTGCTATTACAAATCTAGGGTTTATCTTCATAAGTTACTGGCTCTGTGTTATCTTAATATAGCACAGTTACTATGGAATACTATGTTACATTCTACTGAGTATATTAAAGTCCAGATTCATATTTTCCAGAAGTCAATAGCATCTTGAATTTGATATCAGGAGGCGTCAAACATGCTAATATACCTTTGAAAAATATTTTATTTTGGCAATAAATGCTTTTTGTGCGACCTCAGGTTATATTTTGCATCGTGTTACATAATGCCTGGATACCTCATGTTTATTCTTCTGGGATTTCTAAAGATAGGGACTGCATTCATTTTTCTGCAGTATGGAGATGAACTCCAAGCACTGCCACCTAGAATTATTTATCAGTGCACTAGAATGTTGCACTAATAAAATTTCTGCTAGTGCACAGCCTTTAACTTTGTCATGATGTTGGATTTCTTTCACTATTGATTCTTTTTCCAAGGCAACCCTTTCTCACAGCAACATTTTGAAGTGGCACAAGCTAACTGTGGCAGCATGTAGGCATCCTAGTGTTCCCTATACTACCTTCAGGCATACAACTTATTGGGAAATGTTTGCATTACCGTGCCAAACTTATCTTGTAAGCACTTTCTTAAACTGACCAGAAGAACCTACTTTGGAAAAATCAGCTGTGCTGCATTGTTCTAGAGTATATGGCCAATCCTTTAACGTTTCTTCATCCCAAGGAACTACCACAGCAGCAAAGGGTGCTACCTTGGAAATGAGATGAGTAAATGAAAGTCACCGCATGCTATAGGTATTTACAGACCAGCTGCATACAGTAGCGTAGTAGTTGTGAGCCCATAAAATATTCACTGGCAGGTGTTGCAATGAGATTGCAGTGGAAATTCCAGCTACTTGTTGATTGTTGCATGGGGGAATATCATTCCCGGAACTGTGCGTAGCGCTCATCCTATCCTTGCAATGCAGTTGTCTGTGAGACCAGGAAGAGCTGGTAACTCACCAAATACTGCTACTGTTGTAAGCCACCTCGAAAATAGTTATGTTTTCATGTGCCACTTGTTTCTTCACAGAGATGATCTACTGGAGCACAACAGAAAAGAAAGGCAGATACAGATTGACGGTGGCACATGTCTTTCCTCATTAGAGAATGAGCATGAGCACATTACATAGCACAAAAGTTTTGTGCCAGCACCTACTCTACTACCATCTGAATAAGAGGAGGATCTACTTTGCTTCTTCTGTGTTAAGACAAAACTTCTTATCTTAAAGTGTGAGAGATCAGATCAGTCATTACTTCATGAAAATTTAAATAAATGTGTGCTAGCAAACAAACGCTAAAATAAATCTCAGTCCCTACAGAGAAGAGCTGTTGCTGCTGTTTTGTCCTATTCAGTAATTTCTACCTGTTTCTTGAGCATAAATGCAGCACGCAAGCAGTTTTGTACTTGAACTTTTGTTCTTGAATAGAAAAAATTCTATTTTTGGATAAAATCACTACTATCAATGAGGTTGTATTAGTGTGTTTGCACTAGTGTTTAGTTCAAGTGTCCAGATACTGAATTCTTTCCTGATATGCTCTGATGTTTTCAGTACAGTTAAATTAGCTTGAACTAGTGCTGTTCCATGTGTATTTTACTTTGTTTTCTGTGTTTGCAAGTGTTTTTACTTTTCACTGCATTAGAAGTGTCTGTTAAAGTGGTTTCTTTGGGAATCCAGGCTTTTTGGTTGACTTACTTTCTGTTACTTTTTTTTTCTTAACTAGACTTCAGGGACAGATTTGCTGGGGACACAATGTTTTTGGCATGCTCCACATCATAGGTTGTGATTGATTAGCAATTTGTCAGCCTGTGTACCTTCTTTTACCACGTGCATGCCCCAGAAACAAACTGGCTACCTTGTAAAAGAATGTCTTAATTTCCTGGCATTTACAGTGGGGAGAGAACTGTTTGGGGGATATGACAGGACATAGAGAAGGAAATACTGGGGTAGTAAAGAATGTTTTTTGTTCTTTTTGTTTTTTCAACTTTTGTGGTACGGGGAGTTGTAAGCCCTTTTTCAGTGATTTCTTCTCCATCTTTCTCTATGGGTTTTTTTGAGTTTCACAGAGCTCCTGAGTCCTTGCAGGCTCTGCATCTTCTGTGTTGCCTTTCTCAGTGAACTCTTCCTTACTACGCAGTGTTAGAGTGCCTTTCTCTGGCCTTTGCAAGAGTCTTCTCCATTCATGGAATGCTACCAAGTCTAAGTACAAAACAGCATTTAACACCACACAATATCAGCATGTGACAATGCTGTCTCTTATCACTTCCTTTGTCTTATTGCTTCACAGCTATCCTTTTCCCCTGTTCTGAAGATCATTCCTGCATTTCCGTTAGATTTTGTGCCTTCTTTGAAATCTCCGAATGAATATCTGTATTCCCTCATGATTTCCTGCAGACAGACCTTTGTGCTTGTCCTTTTACCTGCAGCCTGAAAAAACCCAGTATCCAGGCATAAGGCTTATCTGGAGCACTAGTAAAGCTTTACACGGATGTGTATTTGCGCTGATAACTTAGGTGAAGAGGGGACACTTCCACGACACTGTGAGTCTTGAAGCTCACGAACTCGTAGTCCTGTAATCCTTGGGCAGCAGAGTTAGAAAATCTGACCAACAGTCACTATTGCAGAGACCATGGCCCTGCCCTGTTGGTGTTAGGGAGCTGTTTGTGCTGGCAGACTACCACAGTGGAAAAGTGCCAACTGAACACTCACATAACCTAAGAATTACTATTACTTTAGTTTCAGAAGGTCAGGGCTCTGCTGTTGGGGCTGACACTTGACTAGTACTGCACTGATATAAGATGCTTTATAGTGTAAGGCATGTCTGGTGTATTTTGGGGACAAAAAGTCTCTCTCAAGATAATTTCTCAAATAGTTCTCAGCCTAGATTTCTCTCTTTAGATGTCCTTGGTTCCTTCGTAATCTTTCTTTTGGGGGACTGTTTGAAGCCAGCCCCCAGGCTGCTTGTGTTCCTGTCCCACTGATGGCAGCTCTTTTTCAAAGCACATTTGTAGTAGCTATTTAATTCTGTGGGGGAAACAGAAGCCTTTGAAATGGATGCAGTTCTGGTGAACTGTCAGAAAGGAGCATTAAAAAAAAACAGTTTTTCTCTATTTAGAATATTGTTAGCATTTTACATAATTTAAACAGTTGGGAAGTCATGCTTTCTTATTTGAATGCTTCTTCCTGTGACGGGTCTTGCAGCAGAGCTGTGAAGGGAGTGGAAATGTTTCAAAGTAACTCAGCTGACTTTGGCAGTACTGAATTCTGTGAAAAGGAGGTGATCTGAGAGGATTAGATTGTGCTCGTGCATCCCTAAAAGTATTAGAGAACAGCAGCAGGCAGAAAAGTTAATTTAAGAAAGGCCTCCTTTCTTTCCTCCACCCCCTCTTCTTTTTTCCTCTTTGCCATTTCTGTTAGACAGGTCTACGCTCAAAACACTGCAGGGGAAAGTGAAGGTTGTCGTGGTTCTGAGGGCATTCAGTGTTTCTGAAAGCTGCGGGTGAAATTATGAGGAAAGAAGGGGTCCCAGGAATTTTAGCTCTGGGTGATTTTGCTAGAATTAAGAGTGAACATAGGTGATCTTAAAAGGACTGGACAGTTGCATAAATGTAGCTCTATATTCACAGGAGCTTGTTCAGCAGGACACAGAATCTGATGTCTGAGGGCCCTCAGCTATTTTTTGTGACTCAGTATGCTGAAGGTATTTGTATATGGACTGAAAGGCAAGCACTTGCCATTTTACTGTTTAAATATGCCAATAATTAAAAAAAAAAGCTTCGCCAAAAAACTACCTAGAAAAGGCTACCATCTAGTTGATTGATTATCAATTATGCTGATAAAATTAGGGAATCTTTTCCTCATATTCTGGTTATCTCTCTTTTCTTTGTGCTTCTTGGAAAACCTGGGCTGCCAAAGGAGAATGGTGACTTTTTACTGTGCTTTTAGAGATAGCTTTTGAGTGAGCTACCTAATTGTAGATTTACGAAATTACATTTCAGGTTACTTGAAGCTAGAATAATGGGCATACAATGAGTTTAAAGAGGAAAACCTGAACCATTTCTACAATCTTGTGAATTCACAAAGGTCTAGCTGCTGTATTTAGCCCAGTAGTAGAAGAGCAGTAGAGGCCCGGTGCCAGTCATCTACATCTCTTTAACTTTTTGTTTGTTTATTTGCTAAGATGTTAAAGCTGGGTACTTAACATAGAAGGTATACAAGAGCAAAGTAGAAAAAACGTATGTGTGGGGACTGGAGAGAAGGATAGGGAGGGTTAGTTGTGTAATAATATCCTGGAGAGTGTCATTTGACTCAAATCTATTATCCCAAATTGCTTGGTTACCATTGTGTCTCATTTCAAATAAAAGTCAGCAGTGAGCGAAGTGTGTTATTCTTTTCTACAACTGTACAAAGCATGGTTGTCATGTCTCGCACGCTGAGAAACAGCCAGGATAATGCTCAGATTCACCCCAGATGACTTCAGGTATCTAATTGGCATCCTTGAATTTTGAGGTTAGTCATCCTGTCTCCCTCTGTAGACAGTGGGATAGAGAACACAGGAACCTCCAGAACATAGCTTAATTAGGGTGAATTTGGTTTCTGGAGGACCCTGGCTCGATCAACTAGCCTTCAAATTAAACTTCAAACTTGGACATCATTGGTGGGATGAATTCTGGCATAATGAAACTTTTTGCAAGTGCAAGCCATTGGTAGTGCTGGGCATTGAGGTACACCCATTCAGCCAGCTTGTCCTTTCCACTTATCCATTTGGATAATAGTACAATTTAAATCTTTATCAATCTTTTTGTTAGTTTTTAACTAAAAACTACTTTATTTAGCCAAAATAAAAAAATGGATTTTTGACAGACTTTTTGCCCAAAAAAATCATTGATTAGATTTAGCTTACAAAAATGCGTCATGTTAAATTTCTTTTTTCTTTTTTGCAGTCATCAATTTCAGTATTACACATTCATTTGAATTACCCATTCAAAACAGATATACTCCCAGCTTTTAATGTTTCTTTGATGCTCTTTGTTCCTCTTTGCATAGTGGAAGAAACTGCAGTCAGTTATGTACAGTCTGATTTGATGGGGTCAAAAGCTTCTGAACAGATGAAGCAGTGAGCTGACTCCTCTCCATTACCTCCCTTTGTAGTAGCACCTGCCAACCAACTGTGCAGGCCCTCCGGTATGCAACTGAAATAACTCATAGATAATATTCATTTTTTCTTCCCTCATTCACACAGTCTCAATACAAGGACTTACATATTCATAAAAATGTAGATGTCAGGAAGTGGATTGTCTTAGCACTTAAGGGCAAAATATGACATCTCTTGCTGTGGAGAACTCAAGAGTTCCCATGTTCTGTGGTAAAGTGAAGAATCAGACTCTTATACTGACTTTCCTTTTATTTATTTTGAATACAGCTCTGTGTCATTGTTGGAGTTTCAACATAAGCACGAGACTAAAGTTATGATATCAAGTCAATGGCAAAATTTTCTTTGTGGAAGTCAACAGGCAGATTAGGTGCTTGGAAGCATTTTAAAAAGCGTAAATGAAATAATAGCATAACAATTCATACTTGTACCAAGAAACTCATATAAATTTAACAAGAACATTTATGTTAAAATAACAAGGTCTACTTTGCCTTCTAGCAGTCTGTCACAGTCCCATATCAAAATGTCTCCTTTTAATAACTACTCAGTCTTGCTGTCATTGCAACAATGTTTTTCTTGAAATAAATGTTTCAGGGTCTAGTGAAATAAAGAGCATTATGTTTTAATTTTTTATCTTTAGAAATTCATTTAGCATAATCTCAGATTGATAGATATTTATGATAAAAAGACCTCCTATCCCACCTAGTCTTTTCTCTTGTCAGTGTAGAATTATTGTTTGTTATTTGATGATACTTTTTTAAATGGACTAGGCTCGATTTGATATTTAACCTTAGTTTTCCTTGCCACAGTTCTTTCCTTTTGTTAGTGTTTGGCAGCAGAGAACAGATTAAATATATTTAGTATACAACATTTAAATAAAATAGGAATGGCAGCTGTCCAATGCAGCAGTGTAGCTTAGCATAATGAGCACTAATAAAGAAGATAACAAGTCTATTAGCTAATATTAATTCTTAGACAATGGATGCAATTAAGTTTAGCACACTACAGAGGGATTTAATGGCTTGAAAGACATTAGTCTGATAATAGTAACACTCTTTTTTAGTTTTAGAGATATGAATCCTGTTATTTTTAATTTTTAATTATGTCTACTTTTATCTCCTTAAACACCCTCTTTGCTACATGCATGTTTGGATGGTTTTACATTTGTAATGTCCTCTGCTAGTCACGATTGACCTTTCTAATTTTTTTTTTTTTGAATGGACCTTTACAACCATTTCTGTTAATTTTATTCTAAAATTTCTCAAATTCAGCAATATGGAGGAGCTTCAAATTGCACATGATATTTCAAGTGTAGTATCATCAAAGTCATATGGCTTAAGCAAATCAATTCTGTGAAAATAGCTGCCTATGACCAAAAATCTAAGAGCCTTAATAAAAGTTGTGCTGGACATGACTCACTAGAACATCACTTTTACCATTCTGTTCTCTTCAGGACTTACTCTTACTTTGGGAAAGTGTAGTCAGTATCTCCTACTGTGTGTTTTTCAAGATGTTTTCTCAAGATGTTATTATTTCACATATAGTGTATGTGAGACAGGCTTTCTTTCTGTTTTGGTGTATTATTGTTATTATTACTTTTTACTTCAGCATAAACATTTTTTAATAAAATATAATGGATGATGACCACAATTTAAAATCTTAACATTCAATTAGCTTTTAATAGGTTATAACAATACAGGAAGATATCCAGGTCTGGGGAGGAGTTCCTCTTAGTAAATTAATATTCCTTTATATTATTTCCCCAATCCCATTAGTGCTTAAAGCAACTTCCAGTTTGGTATTATCTGTGAATTTAATTAATGTTGTTATCCCATCAGATTACTTATGAAGTTATTAATTAAAATTGTAGTTAAAACCTTTGTCTATACTTCCTTTCTAAAAATCTCATGCTAACTAGGAATGTGTGAAATCATTGACCACTAAACACCAAACATATTTTATTTAAACGTACCATCTTGAATGACCTGTATTTTCCTGGAATTTTTTTAAATTTTTGAACAATGGCAGTTTTCAATCTGAAAGTGATGTGCAAGCTATTTTCCTGTTTCATTGAACAGTTTTGTTTAACATTATCAGTGATGCTACAATGGAAATCTTGGAGGACAGTTCCAGTGAAAAACTGGAATTATACAAATTTTGTGAAGTTGAAATGCTATAAAATTCATGAAATAGTTTATAGAAAGCTTTAGGGAGATAAATCCAGATAGTAAGGATGCTGTAAAATTAGATGAGATTGACAATTACTCTAGGAGGAAAACAGAGCGTTTTTTCACTTTATGAAGTTTGAGGTGTTTTTTCCCTGAATTCAGTACGTTTTAAACGTGATCTGCTCCATTGTTCTTTCTCTTTACCCCTCCGGATTCTTTATCCTCAGGAGCACAAAATCTCATATCTTGAAAGGCTTGTCAGAAAGCCCCCCTCTCTTTAGACAGAATGTAGTGGTTCTATCCCAGTTGCGGCTAGCTCTTTCATCTCATAAGATAACCAGAAAAAATAGCCCATTTCTGATGTTTTACACCCTCTCTGGGTTTAGTAAAAGTAGTTATTTTCTTGAATTTTTGCAGAACTGTATTTTTATATCATACTCTGTCATATCAAGTTATTTCTTGCAAAGCTATGAACTGCACTGGTTTCCTGGTTGAGTAGATACTGCATGCCTGCTTGAGCAGTTTTATTCAGAGGGTATTTGTCACTGTGCATGCAGTCAATTGTAGAAAGGTTTCCTGATTTCATGGTATAATGTCTGATGATAAGTCATGTTACAGTGGGTTGCTGAACATATTTTGTCACCTCTAAATGTTTTGTAGTCTTACAATAGAAACTAAAGGTAAGCATTCATGGCTTCATAATTGTGCAGTAGAGACTTAGCAACAATGGAGTAGGAAATTTTTTTGCTATTAATATTTTTGGCATTGCAAAATAATGTTAATACAGAAGTGTGCATTTTTAAGTTAAGCTTGTTCACTGGCTAACGAGGAACACTTCTTTACCTATCCATATACAAAAAAGTTAGGTTTAATATAGCTTTCTTTGAAAAATGAATATTTTTTCTAAGATATGCTCACCAAAAGATGCAACACATTAATTCTAAAATCTTTTATATTGGGAATTTTAGTTTTGTCTTGGAACAGAATACAGAAGAGTGAACCTCTGCTCGTGGTGTTACCACTGACACTCTGTGCATTTGCCTATATAGTGCATGGTGAATGGGCAAACTTGACCTGTATCTTGACGAATTAGATCTTGGCTATTAGCTGTATATCTTCATTAGCACCGTGACATGCCCAGCCAATATACTGTACTCCATTTCTCAAGGAACTTCTTAGCTTGAGCTCAGAACTGTGTTAACACACACCTATGGTTTGGAGCTGTCTTGCATAAGGCAAAACTTGCTTGAAATTACCCACAATCTGCCATGTATGCATCACCTTAAAGTTCATCAGTTTCCTCATTTAATTTTTTATTGGTTCCTCATCTTTATAATAAGATGATAACACTCCTGTAATCATCATGGGTATTGGGGGTGAGGGGGAAATCAATAACATTTTCTCTAAACTTAGGGCACAGTCTACAATGTGTAGTGTAAGACCATTCAGATACCAAAGCTAGATGCAAGGGAGCTGGCTCTGGTGCAACTAACAGCATTGTAGCTGCATCATTATAGCACTATGCCCATGCTAATTAATTTCTCATAAGAGTAATTAGTATGGATACAAAAATATGCTCATGAGGCTTTTCTCCTTCCCAAACCCAGCTTAGTCTCCCTTTATGACTATGCTTTCTTGTAGAGGTACACTGGAGGCTAGAAGTTATCTTGGTTATCTCTCTTTATATAGCATTACATTATAGGGTGTTCACAAGGCAAGGAATTTGTGTACAACTGTCTTAAATAGATATCATAGTGGTATATTATTCATATTAACTAAATTTACATGGACCTGAATTTGCAATCCAATCTTACTTGGAAACCTTACTGTGGGCTTAAATGACAAACAGCATAAACTGGGGGATATCTCATAAATTTTTTGTAGGGATGGTCCAGTAGACTCTGAAATACTAAGGTGGCTAATTCATCCTGACTAGTTTGTTTACCAACTTTCAAGTTTTATACATCCTGTATGCATTTGGAATAATCACCCTTGCCTCAGTCCCCAAAAATATGTATTTCACATCTTCCAAAAAGAAGCTCCACAGGTGTTTACTCCCATGCTTCCAAATTTAAAAATGTGGACATCAGAAAAACACTATTCCATCACTGGCCTGATCGTGCTGTATAAAGAGGTAAAGCCACCTTTGAATATTAGCTGATCTTTGGTTTATGACGTCTAGGCTACTATTAGCCCTGCTTGCCAAAGCAGCATGCACTGAGAATTCATGTTAAGTGGCTTGTCTCTTCTGACCTTCAGTCGTTTTTAAAGTTAGCATTTTACATAGTTCTTTTGCGTTTTTTTTTTTTTTAATATTACTGGTAACCTGTCCTTAAATGCCTGAACATCCATTTGGCTATACTAATGTGTATTTTGTCTGAATTTGACCCACTTACCAAGCAGTCCAGCTAGTGCCATTGGCTTGTCTTTCTCATTACCTAATGTTCTGTGGATCATTAATGAATGTGGCATGGCACCAATCTAGGGCAAGTCCTTAGAGGATCATGACTGAGAACGGTCTTCATTTTTTCTATCAATGTGCTGTAATATGACAAGTCATATGCTTTCCCAAGCTGAAATATGGTGTATATAAACATAGTTTCCTTTGTCAGCTACCAGACTTAAAGCCTTCTTGGAGAACGAAGCAGGATTTCTCTGACAAGGTATATTTTCCAAAATATCATGTTGAACTACCTTAATTAAATTCCTAACTTTTAATTCTCTACTAATTAAGTCCAATATAATCTTTTAGTCTTTTCTGTTTTCTGCTTTTGTTTGTTTTTTTGTTTTTACCTGGGATTGATGTTATGTTAACTGACATACAGTCGACCCATTTGCCCTTTTCAAATACTGGCTCAGCTTTAGAACTGGAATTTCCCCACTATTCCCATTTGTATTAAAAATGAACATCAGTGATTAGAGATTCTTCTTGGGCAGCTCTCTCACTTTTGAGAGAAATTATGCATGTTCAATTCTTTTCATCAATACCCCAAAATTGTCAGCTGTTTGTAGAGATTTTCTTGATGATTATTACTTGTTATTTACAGAACTTTGATAATGTAAAATATTGCAAAACATAGAAGATGTGGTTCTTGCTTCAAAGGTCTTTACAATGCACATTACTTGTCAGTCATGTATATTCACACATGTACAGTGTACATCATATCTACAAATATAACTTTTCTCATCCATGGGCAGAAATTGTAAAGACACGTTAGCCCTTACAAGAGATAAAAAGGGGTCTAACAATAGAAATTTCTTGCCCCTAAAGTAAATGGTATGCTGAGAACTATTTCAACAAACCTGGAATGATCCCTGTGTCTTAGTGGCCGGAGAAAGTTGTCCATTGCATAGTATTTTCTTGCCTACTTGGTAGCTTTGTACCAAGAGTATCTAGAGTTGTTAGCTGGTTTCTATGCCTTTGGAGTTGGGACTTTTATGGGCCCACACTTTCTCTTCAGCTGTAAGTCAAGAGAGACCCAGCAGCCCACTGGGAACATGTATATTTTATGTCTAGATGAAAGCAGGTTTCTTATGCATTTATTATGCACTTAATTTGCTGTGACAGGTTGCAGCCATTCTGCAGTTCTGATTTGTGTGAAAAGGAGCTCTTTCAGTGATTGCCAGTAAGATTTACATTTACATTGTACCATGTGGAATTTGATATAGGCAGTGCATACAAGGATCAGTCTGGCAGACATTGCAGAAACTGAACCTCTCTTGAATTTAGTGGAAGATTTGGATGAAAGGTGAATGCAATATCAGCCTTAAAATGTACCAAGTTGTGTCTAATATCAGAGCAGAATTAAATAGTCAAAAAGAGGTAAGCATGGTAATTAGAATTTGAGGGGATGAACTGTTACCAGATCCAGTATCACATGCAGTCTTTAAAGTAGTTCTAATTTAATTGATGAGATGGAAATTTCTTGGAATAAATGGATATACTATCCTTAATCAAGCATGGTATCCATAGTAATTGCTGTTGGGACTTATCAGAACAACAGAACATGGTCAGTTTTAAGATCCTCTTTAATAACAGAATTGACTCTTAGAAATTGTCTTTGAGGTCATATTTGATTGCATTTATGTGAAAACTATGAAAACAGTAAGATCAGATCTAGCACCTTAGCTTCTCTCTGAGCTCTCACATGTTTAGTTACTTTAAAACTTATGCAAGAGCCTCCTTCTTTGTAGTGCAAGCTTTGTGCAAACCCTGAAAAAAAGGAAGGTAGAGGAAGCTCGGGAGCATGTGTAGGAAACATTGCCCCATTCAGTCACCAGTATGAATTTTGCAATCTTTAATCTTCAATTCCTTACTCCATGTAAACTGGAAGTTGAGAGACAAATGTTGGGTTAAAGTGACCATCAACAGTTTTAAAAGAATGTGTAGATTCCAAATAAAAAGCAGAAAAACCTTTCCAAAATGAAATATTATTTATAAATTGGAGATGTGGATTTTATAATCATATAAAAAGTAAAGCGATTTCTTTTGGTAGCAAAATTTTTTCTGAAAGTTGCCTATATTCACATTTCTGTCAAATTTAGTCTGTTCTATTTTGGCATTTAAATTATTTCTTTATGTTGGTTTCTTCTTATTTGTCTAAACAAGAAGCAAATTGTTTCTTGTTCAAATTCAGAGAAATTATCTGGTATGTTATTCCACAAACTGCATCTCTAATCTTTCAAAAAGAGCTGTGTGGGCAGATTATTTCACCTAAATAGAGCTCTTTTTTGAAAGTCAGGGGACTCCACATGGGTGTAATGATCTACATTTATGCACCTGTGGACCTCAAGATGCAGGCAATTTAAGACATTAAAAGTTTTATTTGCTTGAGTACTTCAATTAGCTTTAATAAAGGTATTCATGCTAATAAACACTGGGCTCACAAGTGTTTGCACGATCAGCTCCTACAATATTTAAATGATTGTGCAATTCTGACACTTTGCAGCTGAACTTTCTCCTTTTTTCTAGAGTAAAAAAAATTATGCAGCTGCAAATCTGTGTCTAAATACACAGATTCTCGACTATATAAATATTTGTTGAGAGGTGTTTTACACGAAGAGGTGCTGGTTCTTTTTGGATCCTAGCGAAAGAGGCACAAACACTCTCAAGAAAGATAGTTATTTTATTAATATCACAGAAGAGGTGCTAGCAAGTTATAAAATCTTATGTCCCTTCTGGTGCTGGAAACCCCGAAATGATACAGCGTTGGACAGACCTCTGGTAAGGCGCAGCATGCTGTCAGACTTCCCGGACATGTGAGCGTCCCCAGCTCCACGCTTGCTCACACTCTTGCAGAGCCTGCTTATGATACAAATTCATCAGTCGTTGCTAACAGTCAGATCTGGGATGCGGACTTAACTTTGGAGGGTCCCTTGGACCATAAGCCCTAATACTCTCAACGTATTGATAGACATGCAGATCCTGGGAACAGCACATGCAGTTGGTGATCAAAGTCATAGCATATTTCAAGTGGGCAAAACAATACACTACACATTTCCTGATGATTAAATACACATCGATTAAATACACATCTCTTAGGTGTAATACAGATACACTTGCATTGGCCATTATGTGGATTGCTAACTCCTCCTGCAATAGTCTCCTGGGTCGACCACTACAAAAGGCACTAGACCACTGATATTTAGTGATTCACTAATTCTTCAGTTTCCTTCTCTGCTTAGGGAAGGCAACCAACAATGATTACACCAATACCTGTTGGTAAACAGATGATCGCCTAATGCTGACAGCAGTACTGTAAAAATAAAATCCTTATTACAGATAACCTTGCCATGTTATTTGACTTTGTAAGCAACATCTGTCCTTTTTTAAATTGAATGATTGGATGGAAATTGCCATTCTTAATATGTTTACCTTCCATTTAATGAGGAATCCCATTATGAAAGCTGAAGACAATAGTCTTATATTCAGGTTTTGTTCCAGTTCATCAAAGAAAATACCCCTTCAATGTCAGAATTCCTCCGTGGCAGGCGACACAAGGAGCTGCTTAACAACCATCCATGAAAGAGGGAATTGTTTAAAGTCAGTGAGAAAAGATTAAAGGCAAAAAATTTCAAACTAGGACTTATCTAAGGCCAGAAAGTGCCTCAAGGAACCATCCACAGGATTTCAGTATTTTGCCCTATCTGGTAATGTATTGTATGAGGTCTTCCAGTAATCAGGACTTGTCCTCCCCCTGCGCACTCCCTCCCTCCTTTCCTATCACCTAGGCTTCATTGTCATAACAGTCTAAAGACAATAGAAAGACATTTGCAGAGATTTTTGCTTTCATGAAACTTCTTTAACCAATTTATGTCTTTCCGTTGAAGTTAAAAATGCTGTTGGCAGCAAAATCTCGATGCTGACTGCAGATTTGAATGACCCACATTTTATTTGGCTAGCTGATAAATGCAGAGAGAAATCAAACAAGTATAATGTATAGACAAAATCAAACATAAAATGGTCAGGGTACATGTGATGACCTACGTTGTTGCCTGTCTTTTACAATCTATTATTCTAGTGTATGATTTGAATTGATAGAAACATTTCTACTAAATTCAATTTCATTAATAAACTGTGAACAATAGCATAATCATGAAAACAGTCTGGCAGAGTTTGTGGCCGTGGTATGTCAGGCTCTGCATACACCTTGTGAAATGCTGGGTCTGTGTGTTCTCCTGGTTTCAAAGGCGAGTTAGCTTTGATGAGCAGTTCAGTAAAGGTCAGTCCTGTGATTATTTTTCATCTCCTCTCATCTGGAGCTAGCAAGTCAGTTAAAAAGCCATATTTGGCTGAGATACTTCCACTGTGGCTACTTATTTCTTGCTCTCTCACTTTCAGAGAATTTCCGTGACTGCTCAATCTCATTTAATTCCTGACCCATACCTGTTTGCTTTATGTCATGTAAGAACGTGAAACCTATGTTGCATTTTATAGTGAAAAAGCTGTCTGAAATCTGCTTTCTTAGTCCTCTGGAAATCTCTCGATTTGTATCTTTAGAACAACATTTTCCGCTGCATTTTAATAGATGTACAGATAATTTTTAAGGCATTCTCTTCCTGATTATATGGATTGTATTTTATGGATTATTATATGGATTGTATTTTTCTAAGCTTTTTTAAAGCTTTATGTTTAATTGGAAGCAAAACAAATTATAGTACATAAGCATCAAGACCATAAAATCATATAACATCTAACTATATATGGTAAGATTCACACATTGACTGGAAATAAACACTGTGGTAAGTTTGGATCTGTATCTCAATAGGTTACAGTTTCCCCATGATTATTGTTGATAATATAGAGATCTTATTTTAACAAGGATAAACAAATTCACCAATCCTGTATATATTTAACTGCAAAGGAAAACTAGAAATAGAAATGTGTAGAAGTCTTTAAAAAAATTTTTTTGCTGTATTATCAAATACAGAAGGTGAAATTAGTCACTATAATTTAATATATTTAGAGACAGAACTTCATTGTTTATGCCTGCATGTTTTAGACATCTTTGAAATGCTCATTATTAAATTTTGATTTTATTTTCATCCCTACCATTTATTTTTAGTTTGAAAGAAAGAAGACACTCAAAATTTATCAAAAGACCAAGTTTGAAACAAAAGTTGAAATTACAGTGAAGAAGTAGCATGAGTCTATTGAGAACAAATTGAAATCACTTAAAAATGAGGACTACCTGTGCTTTTAAATTACAGACATAACATTTACTAGGAGTGTAACTGCTGGTTAAGCACAACTAGTTTGATATTGAATGGGAACAGTGTCTTTTTTGAGATTCTATAAGAATGCTCACAGTTGCTTCTTGGAGCTAAGTTATTTCTGTATTTTCAAGGACTACTGGAAATAGTAGAGACAGCCAGATGAAGAGGTTAAAATACAGATAAAACAATTGCTTGGTGAAGCACGATACAAAAACAAAAAAGAAATGTGTTTGTGCCTCACCCAGTAGATCAAAGCAGTTTCATGTTCAAGGCTGATGCAGAGAAAGTCACTTGTGGTCAAGAAGGTTTATTTCACATTCTGATGAGATGATGGACTTCTCTTTTTTTTAAGAGCATTGAAATTTCTATTTAAGATGCAATTTGAAGCAACTTAAAGCAGCTTACAATCCTTTACACCAGAAGACCAATTTATGTGTGGAAAAACTAATGGAACTGAGAACCATTCACCTTCAGGGTACCCAGTTTAGGACTGATGGGAATTTTTTGAGTGTGTGCATGTGTATCTTTCTGGTGCTATCTAAATGAGTTGTGTCACTCTTCTTCCAACTGGAAAAAACGTATAGAACAAATGGGTATATATAATGGGTATCCATTGGAAATAGTTTGCAGCCCCAGAGCTCAGAAATGTAGGGGCTTGAAGAAGGATCTGTTCTCTCATTCTTTTGAAAGCTTTCCTTCTCCTTCCTTTCAAAGTCAAAATTTGGCATAGAAATACTGGCAACCATTGTCCACCCTGTGCACTGGGAACTCCCAAAGAATTCATTTTCCAAGCATGGTTTTTCCCTGAACTCCTCTTCAATTTTGGATTCACTGTACATTTCAAAGATTGCTTTTTTTCCGAGGAAGTTAGCAGTAGATAATTAGCTGCTCTATGATGGTGGTGGTCTCATGGCTATATTTGCTTACTTCGTGTGGAGTAACAGTGACATCCAGTGGTTGGATATTTCAGCCAGATGTATAAATCACTGTACCAAGCAATATTTCAGTGAATGTATTCCTGCCAGTGTTTTAGCTAAAGCCCTTTCCAAGGTTCCCTCGGGTGGGAAGTGACGGGAAACACAAATAAACTTTATAGCAAAAGAGATTTGCTCTGGGACTTCAAGCAGTGTTGTGCTGAAGTGGACAAAAATTGTTTATGATTTTAAATCCAAAAAAGCATTTTTCTTCACATTTGCTTGCATGGTTTAAAATCTGTTCATGCAGCAGTGGAAGGTTGACACTCCTTGTGTCATGACTGGTTGAGTTTTACTCTTTGTTTCAAGTGCACCATGACCTATGCAGCTGTGCACATAAAAAGAGACATTTTCCTTTGCTGCCTGCTAATTAATATTCTTATAGTTTGAAGAGGGGAGAGGGAGAAAATAGAAGAATTTTTCATTTCTTTTATTTGTGATATAACATATGTTTATTCTAGTGACCAATTAAACTAAGGGGTCTGTTATTATAAAAAAAATCCCAGTAACTGCACTCATTCTATACTGTGCAACTTGTTGGATAGTTTTTTTTTGTCAAAGCCTGAGTGAAGCTTTTATATTGTTCATCTGAACCAGTCAGATTGGAAAATCAAGTTACCTCAAATACAGGTCCTTCCCAGCATGTTACTGTGCATTTTTTCCTTGCAGGCTTATTGATTTCTATGCTCAATAGTTGGCCTGTTAGCTAGCAATGTAAATCTAAATAATTTTTTATTATATAAAAGATTTCATTTATTTTCATTCTCATGGTTATCTCAAGTTCTGCCTCTTCATAAGCTTTCAGTATTAATGACTTCCCTGGCCAATAAGAGAAAAAAGCTAGTGGAGTTATCCTTCCACACCTTCCATACTGAATGTTAAAGAATTTTTGATCCACCCAGTAAGGAATCTTCACTCTGAAATGCAAAATCATTTGAGACTAAGTCTAAGCTTTGAAATGTTTGAAGTGCTTGTGCATTGCTTCTGAGGGATGGTGTTGGTCATTCCTAAAATAGTACTCGAAGCAATTAAGATAAGATAGGTGGCAATGCCTATGGAGTAATAAAGAAGTGTTGCTTTATGATCCTCCTTGGTGATGTAGTGGAAGAAGTCAACACACTGCAAATCAAAATAGCCAATGTTCCCATAATTTTAAGCCACATACAGGAAAAGCCTGTGAATTTTATTACCAGTTAAGGAAGTAAGAAACACTGTTTTCATTTTGAGAAAGCAGTATGTTTTTGTTCTCTCACTTTTGTGGATTTTCTTGCTTTTCTGTGTGTCCTCGTGCTAGTAGTTCTAGAGGGGATTTCCCATTGTTGGTTCAGCCTAGAGAGAAACTTTGGACGCAGATACCTCTTGCTGACCTTTCAAAATTTGGTGATTTGTTACCACTCTGATCTGGGGTTGATATGAGCATTATCTTTCAGTCAAAGGCTGAGAACCATAAGATTTCCCTTGAAGTCCCTCTAGGCTGGGAAACAGTGGTTTTGGCTGTGTGTGCAGTGAAGCATTTACTGTATAACATCAGAAGTGTCTGAGAAGACATGTCAAAAGTAGTTTGGGGCGATTGATGTGTCTGTAAAAGCCTTGGTAAGTGTGCAAACTGATTTAAAAAAAGCTCTTATTTTAACTCTCAGATTCACATGATTTGATACTTAGTTTAATAATTTTATAGCTATCTTTCCATTCAAAATTTAAGTAAAAAACAGTGTTCACTATTCATAGCTTCAGTATTTATTAGGGTGTAAATCATTCAGTGCAGTCAGGTAGGTGAGCTTCTGGGGAGATGCAGTTCAAGGCAGATTTCTGATTTGTGAAAAAGAAGAGGAGAAGTGATTGGCTTGCCCCAGTACTTCAGCTGTAGATGGAGACATCTGTCTAATGAAATTGTTTTAATATGAAATCTGCAAGGAGTTTCTTTATAAAGTACTTCAGAGTATATAACACATAGGAAGTATGTGTTGGAAAAATCTTTTTTTTGATTACAGTTAATGCAATACTATGAATAAAAATAGTTTTCAACTTGCATTTAATGTATTGCTGGTTAAGATTATGTTTTACTTAAAATGTTATCATGAATTCTCTTCTGATTTGGAAATAAATTACAACAGTCCAATACTACTATTCTTTCAAAGCAATTTAATTTAGGTAATATAGAAAGAAATCTCTTCAAACTTGAAAAACAATTTACGTGTTGCATTTAAAAACAAAATAAAACTGCTGTACAAGATAAAAACAAGATAAAAAATAATCCAGTTTCTGATAGTTTTACTGAAATAGCTACATTCACATATTTCCTCTAAATTTTTAAATTACATCCTTTATATTTTGAAGCACAAGAATCTTAGATAAAGTCGTTATTTGAGGAGGCTAAAATGCAAAGGCTAGAAAGATGATCTCCTTTGCCTCTGTGCACATAGGGTCCAGTCCCAAAAACGTTTTAGGGATGCTGTATGAAATGGCTTATTGTATCGCTTGCTTTTGAAACAGTGCCAGCACACTGAGCAGTCCAATTTCTACTGTAAAATTTCTGAAATGGATACCCTTAGCACCCCTAAAAGCTGCTGTCCTCCCATTGTCACAGCGACATATGCAAACACTCCTCCTCTCAGGTCTCTGCAAGTACTCTTGCTTGGGTGTGAGACCTTGAACTTTTATCAGCTGATTCTCCCAGCCCTGGGTCAAGTGATGGACCAAGTTGTCAGTATGTCAGTGAGCAGAACCAGGACCAGCTGAGCAAAGGGTCTCTGAGAATGGATCAGGGAGAGCCTTCAGCATGTCCAGCTAATCCTGCTGCTGATTTAGTGAATCACGAGGCATCGCCTTCGAAGGTGGAGTCAGGTGTTCACCCTCAGTGTTGATGATGCTAGAGTGTGTGGTTCAGCTGACCTAGCCTAGGGGTTTTATTCTTCCTTATGCAGCTGGACAGTTCAGTCAATTCTTTAATTCTTTAATCTGTTTGCTTACTAAAAAATGTAAGCAGCTTTAGTAAAAGGCAGTGAAATGCAAAAGGCTGTTGATGCACCAAGAAACTGACTTGCGAATTGTCAGTCCTCAGTAAGCACTGTGAGAATGGTCATTGTATTTCAACGTATCACTACAGTTCTAATCTGGTAAGCAAGAATTCTTGCCAGGCTATTTCATACCAAAATTCACTTGTCCAAATCTACAGAAGATTCAACTATCTTTCTTAGCATGAGACTTCATTTAATCAACATTTTTGGTGGTAGCGGATTTTTTTCAGAAAATTTTTGAGGTTACCTCAGTCTATTTAGCTGGGTCAACCTTACATTTTTGCAGTTCCACAGCATACAGCCTATTATTGATTATTTGAAACAGAGTGCTGCTTCAAAGTTGGCATAACTAAAACACAGTTCTGCATGAACCTTCAATTTTTTTTTTGTTGTGGTTGTGGGGAAGAAACTTCAGATATCCATTTCTTCCTTATTTTTAACCTTGAGGTTTGATCTTTAGTGACAGTTGAGATTCCAAATCACTTTCTGCTATATCACATAACTAGAGTGACTGAAGGGAATTGGAATCCAAGCTGTTTACTCACATAGCTGTCAAAAAGTTTCCCTTCAAGGGAATCATTTCAATTATTGTTATACAAACCACAATGGCAGTGGAGACAAGCCTCTAAGCCATATATATGGGTGTCAGTTAAATTCAGATGTCTAACATGGCTTTTAATTACAGTCCTACAGCTGCAAGTCAGTGGTGTTTAAAACATGCTGTAAATTTCAACTTTGCTTTAGAAATCCATTATATTTGAAAGCGAAGCAAGAATCTACAAGTAAAGGTACACACACTTGGAATTGTGAAATTAATAAGTTAAATAGACACATAGCAAATACATGTTTATTTTCTCATAAGACAGAAAGAATAAAAAGTAAGCCTAACTCTGTACCCTTAACCATATCTTCAAACTATAGGAATGGCATTCTGGAGAGGGTGAACATGGGGCAAAGATACCTGAGAGATTTTCCAGTTCCTGCAGCTGTAACCTGCTTGGGACTGAAAGCTCTCCCCTTGGACAGTCATTTTAGAGAGCATATTAATGTTTGCACGTCTTTTTTTATCTTTTTAATTCACCTCCTGGATATTCACATATTTCAGTATCATCCACAGAAACCCTCACTTCATCAAGACAAACATTTCCCAGGCTTCTTAGGATATTTTTTGATGCACTTACAGTATTGAAAAGAAGGTGGGACATCGTGATTTCCAAATGAGAATGAAAAAATCATCGAGTTGGCATTAATACCATGATGTGGATTCTTTAAAAATTCATTATTTGCATCCAATAAAAGAATGCCAGTTTACCTGTTCGATTCACTTGGAGATTTTTCCAGGTAGATGAAAGTACCTTTCCTTTCTTGTTTACTCAGTGCATGCTCACTTTTCCCTATAAGAAGCACCAGAGTGGCACACTACTCTGTTAGCTCAGTGATATACTCTGTTTTAATCAGTATTCTTAATACCAGAGAGTTTTCCTTTCAGTCTGGAAAGCAGAAGAAAAGCTGTTGTTCAACTGCATAATATTTACAGATAAAAATCTCTAATTTCCAATTGGAGGTAATTTTCAGTTTTTGTCTTCACAACCCAGAGGCAGTTAGACATTTTACATTTTACAGATTTGTCCTCTTCACTTATCCAAGACAAAAATAATTTCCCCATTGAATTCTTGCTGCAGTTCTAGGATCACAACAGCAATACATGTTAAATATTTAACCTTTTTTTATTGAAGCATTATTGCTTCAATTAACTAATTATTCAAGCATTATTGTTTCATTACTGTAGCAAAACTGTGGCTGAAAGCACAGAGTAAAATCAGCTTGGAACAGACAAGTTAACAAAGGTACCTGTGAAACATTGGAAAATGTAAAATCAGTTAGCAAAGAAGAATATATAGCTAAGAATATAGTAACATAATGACTAGAGCTCTACTTGAACAAATATCCAGAGACGTTTTTTCCTAACTTACTCAAAGATACTTAAGTCTTCTCAAGCCCTTCATGGCTCTCCTCTAACAGACCACCTTCCCTAGCAGTCCCCTATGTCACCTTAAGCTGCTGCCCTGTCCAACTTCTTCAGTGGTGCCCAGTCAGTTTGGAGCAGCCTCCCTACTAAGAAAGCAAATTGAATGGCTTCTGCTGATTCTTCTGAGCAGTGCAGTAAGTTCAAGTAGTCAAAAATCCTTTAAAAATACCATGTCGCTCTAAGCAAATGATGAAACTCAGGCAATTTAATTTGGCAGCCTAAAATTATGCTCCATGACAAACTGCCTAGAATTTTCATTGAAGTGGGGGAAGAAAAGGGGTCCCCCTTTAAAAAAAATTTGAAGGATTACAGTTGAGGGTTGTTTTTTTTTTGAAATGCAACAAAACTAGAATCATTTTTAAGGGGCTTTGATTCACAAGATGATGTGCACTTTGCCTATCAGAAGTTCAGATATGCTTAAATTCTTGATGTATAACCCTGGCAAGGCAAGGCAAGGAGTAATCCAGATCTAAACTACTTTAGTTGTGTATAAAGTCAGCAGAGAAAGGAAGACCTCTGCAGTACTTCGGCAGAGCACTCCTCTCTCCCCACTGACTCTAAATAAAAGTAATAAAAAATATATTTAAAAGTAGAACTTTCATCTTCTTGGGATCTGATCTGCCTTCTGTTTGAAGATAGGGGCCTGATAGAGTCAGGCTTATTTTTTAAAAATATATTGGCAGGATCACAAGTGTCCCACATTTTTCGCATGTAGGCAGGTGGCTAGGAAGCTTGCCCAGAAGTATGAATACGGCTTCTTGGTCCTTTTCTATTTGAATCCACTTCTTTCCTTGTAGCACAGAGTTTTTGGAAGAGACAGATACGTTTTTATCCACAGGACAGGTACTTCTGAATATTTGTAGGCATCTAAAGGAACTTTTCAGCAGGGCAGGCAAGCTTCTAATGAATTGTGGTATCTACAGACAAAATCATATTAGGCAGCCGTTGAAATGGATTTCTTTTCTAGTGGTAAAGAGATTTTTAAGCACAAAAGTTCAAGTTTAGATAAAATTTAGGTGGTCTTGTTCCCCTGCAGTGCATACTTTGTTCATTTTTAAGGCCTAGCACAGATGTTTGAACGGTAGTAACCAAACTGTCTCCCAAACACCCTATTTCTGGATGGCATGCTTTTGAAAATACTAATATATTACTGGGTGTTTTTTTCAGAAATGTTCTTGGGAGCACCTTTAAATTCAGGGGAGTGCATTATGCCTATGTTTAAAGATATAATAGTCTGTCTGATGCATGAGAACCATTTTTCTATTTGTATATGAGTAGGCATATATGTATGTTTACACAAATGTTTCTGATTGAGGAATGTACCTGTATGTGTCTGGACAGAAACAATCTTTTAACACTGTAAATTATTTCCCATTAATAATGGAAAAATTCTCTGTACTATTTAACTTTATCATTAAACACGGCTGAACATGTTTTCTCATTTCCTTTTCAGAACTCATTTAAAGAAGGCGCTGATTAGGGTTAGATATAGTGTTAATTGGGTTACATTGTACTTCAGAGAGTTTTGAAAAAAAGAAGGAAGGCAGAAATTCTTGCTATGATGACAACAGTGGAAGTGACCACATCTCCCAGAATTCCCGCTGATATTATAATGCCATTTATCCAAAAAGTTACATGGTATTTTCCTTAACAACAAACATTACTGACTCCTGTTCAAGCTCCTTTGCCCTGCTCTAATGATATAAAGACTCTGAAAAATAAGTTTATCTGTATTTAACTAGGTGTTTCTCTGCTGAAAAGCAAACCTTACTGGCATCCAGCTGGGACTGCACTGCGTGTCAGTCATTTTTGTCACTGGGCCACAGTGGCTTTGGGAGCAGCTGTGAACCCTCTGATGTACAGAGGGCCCGTAAGCTGTTGGACAGAAGTTAGATGTCTCCGGTCACTTTAAGCTACACTGCTCTTTAGAAAGTCTCCAAATTTAGGAACTTGAAGTCTTCATTCTGGTCCTTTGCTGAACGTGGGCTTTGTAGCAGCACAGTATCTGTAAGATTTTCGAGCCTGTATTCTGACTTGCCAGTGAGCTATGGGAATTTTTTGTTAAAGCAGAGTTGTTAAATTGTCAAACTATTTTAAATAAGTAGCTTACTTTGACACTGCTGTACTGAAATAAAAATTACAGCAAGGATAACATAACTTTTTTATTTCACAGATATAGCTATTTTGGAAGCATTTCTGAAAGGTTATATGCTATATAATATTTAATAGATATGTAAAGTGGAAAGGCTCATGATTCATAAACAAGATTTATTTTCTTCATGATGTTTCCACTCAGTTATGTTGTTTTCAGTTTGTTGATAATACTGTAAAGCCCCTTCCTGCTTTCCACAGACAGCTCTCAGATCTAAGTAGAAAAGCCAGCTTTAACTCTGACTTCTAAAAAATGCAGAGGCCTGCGGTTGGAAATCTGACTTAGGGAGGAGGGAAGAGGGCTCAGTCCACACAGCTTTTAAAGCGTGTGCCCATGTTTATACACCGCGCAGTCTGTCGTGGTGCACTCAGTTCTGGCAGGTGAAACACACTCTGCAAAAAGCAGCAATAACAGACTTCTATTGTAATCTCTGCTAGCAAAAATAAAATGCTCTTAGCAACACAGGCTTGTAGAAAAAATATTTGTTCCTTACTGACTATTTTGATATCAATGTACAGGATTTTCCCATACAGCACAATCTTATTACTGTCAGCTGGAGGTGGATACCGAACTCTCATGTTTTCTAAAACAGTCTCCCAGGTCATCACTACAGGCAGAGGCCAAAACTCAGATCCCTTATGTAAATTGTCCGCTATAGGTGCCAAGATGAACTTAGAGCCTTCGTTGTGAAGAGAAGAGAATAATGAACAATTAAGGACCTTAACTATTCAAGGCTGCTTCACCCTGTCTCCTGCTGTAGCCAATGGAAAACAGCATGGGCAGAACTCAGACTGCCAGTTACAGATGACTCATAGCTGAATCTGGACATTTGTATTTCTAGTTGCTTGTGGGAATTTTATCCTCATACTAGTTTCCGGTTTTGTAAGTAACTATATACTTTTACACTACAACAATTTCCTAAAACAAAAATGTTGTTCCAAAAGTGTTTCTGTTTGCACTGTTTTTGAAAATTTGGACTATTTTTTATGCAATTAAATATCAGATAAATTATAATATGTAATGCGGAAACAAAATTACTAGAAAATAGTAATGAAATTATTGAAAGCCTGTATTGCTTGGCTATTCCTAAAATGCTTCACCATTATGGCCCCAAATAAATAATTTGTTACTTGACAGCTTTCATAATAATCCGTATTATAACAGCTCATGTCTTCAAGAAGTACTTGCCTACTCAGTTTTAAACAGAATTCTTCTGTTCCATCACAGAAACATCCTTTGCCAATCTTCAATATTACCAGAAAGAGGCTTCTCTCTTTGATAAAGCAATTCTTTACCACTTTGTTTTAGCACTCTACTGATTTATTTCTCTACCAACAGAAGGCTCAGTTGTTCTTGTTTGGTATGGATAAGTCTATGTTAGCCAATTAAACTGAGTGTTGTCTGAGAATCCATTAATGGAAAGAATAATGTAGTTTACCTACTGGAGAGTTGGAATTAACACAGTCTTTCTCCTCCCATATTATTCCTGTGACTACTAGCATTCATGCTAATTTGCAAACAGAAAGAGATTGCTTCAACAAAAAACCTGTTGGTTCACACTCAGAGTTGTTAGAAACTACATGATCAAACCAGTGCAAACATTTAGAAACAACACATTAGATTAAAGGATTCTTAAGAGCTTCTTTATAGCACAGAAAAATAAGCAGTAGCCTCACTATCTCATGGACTTTCTATCACAAGTAGCATCCAAAAAAATTCATGGACACACACATGCAAAACTTTGTATGTAAAAGGGACAACTTAGGTGTTATGTGAAGCTTTGCTTCATACATTTACTCAGGCAGTAGCTGGCTAAAACCAAAATATAGTCTTTATTCCAGTGTTTCAAAAAATATTTGAGCTTGCAGTGTGAGCAGAGGGTCTGTGTATTTTTGTGTAACTCATGTTACCATCTTCCTCTTATGTGTGATCCACAGGTGATGTGAGTTGTTCTCCCTCCTCTCCCCCTCAGCTGCAAAACCCTATGTTTTGCCTTAAGATATACACATAAGCTTCAGACAGCTGGGTTCCAAATTCCATTTTGTCTCCATTCCTCAGCCAACAGGAGGTCATTTCATTTCCCTGGGCAGGGGGTGTTCCTCCAGCGTGCTAACTCTAAAATAGCAAAGGCTTGGGCTGTTGAATTCCAATATGCCAAATCTAGGCTTTAAATATGTACTTTAAATCAAGATAAATGGCTTTGTAACTAGGTGGGAAATTGATCTTGTACCACTATGAAGAGACTGTTCTCACTTGTTTGTCAATGTGCATGTATAGTACATGCATGTGCAAACATCCAGGATGCATGAGATTTATATGGTATCAATCTAAATTGAACGCCTGTGCATTGATCCTATGTCACTGTAGCATTCTCAGCTCTGGTGTAAATGTGAGAATGGATTAATCAAGGCTACGCTCCTTAAATTTTCAGACTGGAGGATGCAATTTCCAGCTAAGCCCCCATTAAAATTAACATGGAAGTCGTTTGGTGAAGCTTAGAAAGTTTTACAGTGTTACCAGGACAGCAGTCCCTGTTGTATCTGAATTGTTCTGAACTACAGTCTAAGAAACTGTCTCAGAAGTCAAATACTTTTCTGTAGCTTCTGGTTCCAAAACTTTACCCAGCCTTATCCCTCCTTCATGAAAGACTGAGGTGAACAGTAATATTCTGATATGCTAAGTAATCAACTGAAGTGGGTTTCTTGATTGCAGCTTCAGCATAGACTCACTAATCTGCTTCTTATGCTAGCTATGACTTGGACCTTTCCAATATTTTTGCATTTATAAATAACATTTAAGAAAAGATTGATGATAATGGCAAAGTAGTAAATATGTGGTAATAGCTGACTGGCTAGAGATTAAAGGGATAAATGAATACCAAAAGGATAAATGAATACCAAAATACTGTGATAAGTTTAGGACCAGATTACGAGGGTTTGTGAAGAGGAAATAATGGTAACCAGAGGTTATTCAAGTGATCGGCCCAGAAAACTACAAAACAGGAAGGGAAAAGGAATTGCTAGTAATGACATTAACAAAATAAGGTTACTAATGATATTGGGATGTCAAGTGAAATAATGTTTGCAGAAAGACCACAGTCGAATTAAATGTGATGAAAGAAAGTTTAAAAAAACAGTAGTTGTTTCTGTTGATGCTTGCTCAGTGGTTACCAAGATTGGTCATTGCCATGGCCTTTTGGAGGATAGATTTATTGTTCTTTTAGAATATTGTGTGGATTTGATTTATGCATGTTACCACTTCTCTGTGTATTTTACCATAGGAAATGCACACTTAAAAAGTGCAATGTTCTGCCTAAATTTTCGCTGCTAGCACTATTTTCTAAGTTAGGCTATGTTCAGCCAGGGATAAGGTGGAGGCGGAAGAACATACATTTTAAAAAATATATACATAAGCACATAAATGTGGCATGTAGAATATGTGTAGAGGAAGGGGAACCAATGAGGAGGAGGGAGTTTCCTTGGCATGTGCATTTTTGTGAGATATTTGGATTTGTCACTAGCTCTCAGTCTCTAGAAAACCACATGTACTTTAAAATATGCTTATTAAATTAATTTATCGACACTGCATTATTTGTTCTGTGAGCTAGAAGATAAACCTCTGTCCCTAAAGATTTTAGTTTCTGATGAAGTCATAGTATCCTATGGCTCTCTAAATGCACTGTTATTTGGGCATGTTAATTGCTGAAATATTGGGCAGTGTGTGGTAATGATTCATAGGGTATTTTGTTCCTTTAATAAAGTTTTTCTTTGCAGGGATTCTCTTTGTTATTATTAGCTGGTGACGAATTAGAGTGGCCTTCAGTTATAAGAGTAGAAATACTTATGTCGATTCCTGTTTGGTTGCTGGTTGTATACAAAAGCGCTAGTAATATCATACAGTTCTCGGGGTTTTTGATTATGTCTACTGATAGTTTCTTGAGATAATCCATATACTGTAGCTTGGGAGCCAAGGGGAGTAGGAGAAGACTCATAGCGTCGGTCATTTCAGTGTGTGTAGCGTCACATTCCCACTGGGAGCGGGAGCATGTGGTTCCCTTTCTATCCACAAGTAGTAACCAGGCTGTTGCTCAATCCTTTTTATTTGTCTTGGGTCAGCTCACAGGTTCCCATTCCTCAAGGAAGTATTGAGTACGTTCTTCTTCTCTTCCTTCCTAAAACTTACCATTACAGACATTTAAAATGTTATTTAATAACAATTTTAACAGTTGAGTAAATTATCCTAGAAAATTAATTGTGTTTACTATCATATTTGGGCTCTTGGGGTAATTGGCACACTCCATCTAACTCAGTTATTGAGGAAAAAAAAGACCAGGGATATTGTTTTACATCTCCTGGAAACTTAAGTGCTCTTTGTCTCTTGGAAACACCTCCCAGGCTCCAGTTACTATGGTGATAGATAAAGATGTAGATAGACTGCCTGAGCAGTATTCAGGTTTTACAAACCAAACAACTGTCATTTGTTCTTTCTGTTTTGCAAATTATATTAGCCCTGATCCTCTAACTGAAGCTGTGTGGGCAGATCCCTGGCTCCATGAGATTTAAGTGGCTGTTCATGGACCCTGGGGTCCATCCCTATGGCCACAATTTGGTGCAGAAGCCAATGGTTGTTAATTAAATATAACTTTTTTGATAATTTACTTATTCCAATGTATAGGAAGTATTCTCAAACATCCATGACATTTTGGTAAGTTGTACTAGCTTTGAAAGTGTCTTTGAGAGTTATGTATAATAAAAGACCCAGATATTAGTATTATTTATGCACACATTGCTGAAGATTCCTGAACAGCAAGTAATTCTCTCTTAAAAATATATTTTGCCTGAGACATTCCTTAGCCTGTTCAAGCAAGTGGGAACATGTGTAGAATTTTCCATTTGCTGTTTTTTAGTTAATTTTTGTTTCATGACTGAAGGGCACTCTTAAGACCTTTATATCACCCTTCTTGTTCTCCCACTTTCTGTAATTAAACTGGAAAGATGCTTGCTAGTCCTGTCACAGCTTCTGAGAGATAAGGGCAGAATTAGATTCTAATCACGTTGTTTTTCTGTAAGACAAGAAACAAATGGTCTTGGACATGAAATACTGTTATTTTTTTTCTATTGAAATGTGCATTCAGTGAAGCTGGATAGTAAACATCAGTAATGCTTCAGACCCTCAGGTCTCCTGGTGCTAATTGTGTTCAGATGTTCACCAGCATTTTTTTACAGAGACACCATCTCTGTTAAGTACTGATGGGGTACTGGCAGTATAGATTTGTATAATACCGAGTAATTAAATGCAAAATAAGACAAGTTAAAGATTAATTTAAATAAATTCTTAAAGTACATCCTTCTTACAGTCATAACATTTGGCCATATGTTTAGTATTCAGTATTTTTTCTCCACCTTAGGACTTTGGATTTTCTTTACCTAACTTGAGCATGTAGTATGGGATAAGTTCCCTAGATATTCTTTATGACTAGTGTAAGAGGAGCACCACAAGAGGGCAATTAGTCATACTTATTTTCAATATCATAGGATGGAATGGGTCACTGTGAAAGTACTTCTTTCTCTCAACTGACTGTATAAGAAGACTTAATAGCTAAACTTATGTAAAAGGAATCCTCTCTGTGTTACTGGATATATACTATACTTTACAATCTATGTCCTATGTTCCAGGATTGTGTACTCGCAGTTGTTGTTAAACCCTGAAGAGACATTTACACATATGTATTAGTGTATGTGCCCTTCTTGGTTTTTGTCCTTCTCACATGAGTGGAGCATTTTTCAGCAGTAACTAATAAAATGTAATTCCTTTCTTAATAATTCCTGAGAAATGTTTTGTTCAAAGACTTGGATTCTTTCATGTAAGACTGGAGGGGTCAAAGAGATTTCACGTGAGAAATAATAGCCAGAGTTGGAGCTCAGCGGGAGAGAGGTAGACACTACATTAAAAGGTGCTCCCTGCAGCTGTGGCAGTGAGTCTGCCATAATATAGGTCACTGACTAGAATGAAACTATTCCTTGGGGCATATGAGGGGAAAAAAATGACAAGGAGGGAAATGTGGCTGATGCAGATGTATCCTGAGGAAACGTGACATTTACATCGCCTGTCGTTGGACAGCACCACTGAAGGCCATCCAACAGCTGTCTAATATTGTGGTATAAGCAGAACACCAAGTGAGTAACTGTCCTGCAAAGATCGTAGTTAGCAGGACATGGAGGCAAAAAAATCATTTGGAGCAAGGTCTCAGAGCTAAAGCTTTTCAGGCATAATATGTTCTTGATATCTTTGCTGCCAAAGGCTTCAGACAGCTGGATAATGACTCATCAGAAAGCATCTTGGAGTGATTCCACAGCCCTGTGAACCTCCATATTTGTTTTTCTTTCACATAAGAAATGCTATCAGCTATTTGGTTTCACACTAGTTAGCCAAGCAGCGTGGATTAGCACAGGAAGAACTCAAACGATGACAACATTTTGTTTGTTTGTTTTTGTCACCACACTTGAGAATATAGAGCAGCCCATAAAATGTGTCAGTGTGTAACATTTTGCTCCAGGACTTCCATGAAAGTATTGTTCAGTGCACAGCTTTATAGGCGTTTGGTGAATCATTTTGTACGGAGGCCAGAATCAGCTGAACCATAATGAAGGTTTTAAAGAGAGGATGCTGATCCTTTCTAAAGTCCACATTTTGCGTTTGTAAAATTATTTGACTAAAACCAATAGCAAACCTGCTGAGCAGTGCAGCAGTTCATTTGCAGCTCATAGGATGTGAGCAATAATTTTCACTTCAGTTATTTACCCTAGTCTGCCATGAATGAGGTTTGAGTGATCTTTAGATCTGTGAACTAGACCTAGAATTGTTATTCTTGAAGAACACACTTCAAAACTGTCCAAAAGCCCCAGAAATAAATCAATTTTATGTCTTCATGGAGTTAGTAGTGTATTATGTACTCACAGTGATTATAGACTAGGGCAGGAGAGCTTGGATATTTGCAGGACAAAAATCTCAATGTGCATATCGAGTGCTGCTTGTGTACTTCGGCTGACAGTGGCTCAGTTTACACAATAACCTGCTGTTTTTCTATATCCTTAACCATAAATCCTGTACACCTGCACTCTGGTTTGCTTCTGACCTGAGAATTTTCTCCTTATGTGCTCCACAAAAATATGCTCATTTGCTACCTCCCACACTTTCAGAAAAACAGCTTTACCACTTCATCCCTGTTTTTGCTGTTGTCGGGGTTTTTTTAGGGAAGCTAAATCTGCTCCCAAGTGTTGTGGGGTGATTGTCTCAGAAACAGTCATTTTTCTTCACTCAAAAATTATAATAAAGATTGGCCATAGTCCAGGTCTCTGGCTGTAAGTCATTACAAAGCTTATTTCTCTATGTAGTGGAAATGCAGCAAATATGCTGATAAGTCCTCAACAGGTTTTGTATCCCAGGCTCAAAAATTATCACAATAAACATTTATTTCTTTGGTTGTAGAAAGACGTCAGGAAGTGTCCCGCACCTTTGCGTCATATTGTTACCATTTATCTGTTGTTGGCTGGCCTGGATCTGGCACAAAGTGATGGATAGGCAAGGAGAAGTTTGTACTTTCCTATCCATCTTATTGTAGAATATTGTTATTGATAAGAAATTGTAATTTAATAATAACCAAATTGTCCGAGAGCAATAAAATCAAAACCCTCAGTGTATCTAAGGCTATGTTTATACTGCTGATTAAAAGTGAGCAAAAGCTAATCCCCCACCCTGAGGCCAAGCAATATGCGCATGGTTTGCATGTGGCTCACGAAGCACAGACATCTTTCAGATGCTGCATGTCCCTAGCTGCAGCGCTGGCTAGTTGCCTCAACCAGACCTGGAGGAAGCAATAAGTTGAATTCTGCAGAGCCATGTAGAAAACTAGAATAATATTAAGGAATTTGATCAGAATAAGTTAGGAAGTGGTGTAGGCACTTAAAAGAAGCAAGTGTAGTGTAGAGAAAACAGTAAATAAAATAAAGTAATCACAGAATGTTAGGTAAACTTAAATAGCCAGTCTTTTGCAAAACACAAATAAGTCTTTGCTTTTACTTGTCATTTGGTTCTTAATCTGAGCATCTGCCTTTGCTTGTGTTCTTGTGTTCAGCAGGAAAATGGGACTAGTAAGGTTTGCTCAGTTTGGTAAAACAGCTAATAATGTATATCACAAAAGCCTACGTTAATGTTACATATTTCTAGTTGAAATGTATCAGAATACTGCTAATACTTTTAAGTGTAATCTAGACAGTGTTTAAAGGAAAGAGTAATTTAAGCTACTATTACATTTTGCTAAACAAGCAGAATTCTCAAAATGTATTCGGCTTTGCCCATATGTTGTTTTAAAAGTGGCAAGTGATTAGAATTGGAAGAGTAGATGAATTCTGTCTCTATTTTTTATGGTACTATAAAGGGTATTAACAATATGGTGAGTAGGAGTTTTAAGGCTGATATACAGAAGATAACTGCAAATCAAAACTAAGTGCAAAGTATAGAAAATGAGTAATTTACTATTTTTTCTACTAATTAAAATATTTTTAAATAATTATCCCTTTCTGATGGTATAAAATGAATACAGGCAACAAAAACATGAACAAAAAGCGGTGGCATGTCTTCTGTTGGCTGAGAATTTGGCTTCTGATAATTTTCTTCAGAAGTATTAGTAGACGTGTAAACTGTATGGATTGCCACAAAAAAAGAATAATTTGCAATTTCTTGATTAACTTAGTATTTTTTGCAGTTGGTTTCACCGAGCATTATTACTTTTCTTTTTTTTTAAGATTGAATCTTTTTCATTGTTAGATCCTGCTTGAATGTCTTTCTAATTTTTCCTTTGTTTCTTGATAAGACAATTAGAGGGGATATTTACTACTTAATTTGGGGAGAATTTCACATGCTTTAAAATGGATACTTGTAATTTAAAGAGTTTGGTTTTGTGTTACAGTAATTATCATCTGATAGAAGTTGATTTAAATATGGCCTGAGTTGGAAATGATTTATAAAATTCTTACTGCATGACCACTTAGTTATTGGCACAGTACTGTGCTGTCCATCCCAAGCAGTCAAAAATCATTCATTTAAAAATTACAAGATTTGAAAACAGATAGCAAATACCAAGTTTAATTTAATTTTCTCTTGCTTTCTGAGCACTGTGTCCACTTGTTCAAGATATTCTTGACAGTTGTGAAGACTAAAAGTTTTTTTCTTTTTTTTCTAATTAAATGAGAGTTGAAATTCTCCAGTAATTGCTTTCACCAATGTGGAAAAGAAATTAGTATCAGAAGACTTGCAGAAAATTTATAGTTTCATGTGCATGCAAGATAATCTGTTTATCTCAGTTCAGTTCCTAATGGCCTAAATGAAGGGCAATGTTTTGCTTGCCTTGCTCATGAAGGCTTTCTAGTCTAGCTTCTATTGCTTTCAGTCATACTCGTGAAACGGGAACAGTGTCACAAGATGTACTAGTGGGCATCTGTGCTGTCAGCGCTTGACTCTTAAGACTAAGCATGATTCAATATAAAAATAATTTATGTTTTTCTCTTAATCAGTCTCATCTAATTAGATTTAAGTCTAATGGAATTTTTACTCAAGATCCCATGATAGGGATTTGAAATCTTAAAGGGTTAGACACAGAAGAAATGTTTGTTGCACAGACCATGGCTGAAGGTGCTAAAGGGTGACTTATCTCCTTTAGTAAATTTTGCCTGATGTAGAGACTTTTGTGGCTCTGTTCCTGAACCATGGCCCAGCTCTTTAGTTCTATTCCTATGGCTGGAAACAAGTGGCTGTAAGATTTCAGTTTCCTTCTGTTACCGATTTATTTCATCCATGTGACAGACTAGGTTGCCCAAATTCTCCATGTTTGTTGCCCTTGTGCCCTTGGGCCTTTATGGCCCAAAGGAGAACACCATGTATGCAAAGCTAAGAATTTATTGTTTGTCTACTTAAAGATGCAACAGCTGAATCAAAGAATTGTTAGTAGTCAAGTAACAATGATATTAATGCAGTTCAAACTATATACACTTAAAATTATATATACACAAACTTTCTAGTATGCCCACCCTTCCACTGCACCTCTGGATCCTGAGGTTGAGGGCTTCAGTCAGGGTAGACGTCAGGGCAGGTTACAGCAACTCATCAGCATCCCGAGTCCTTCACCAGGAGTTATCTTGTTAGTTTCATACTCCTTACTGTCGGGTCTCCTTGGCATCATTGTTTTGTTTGTCAACACGGTCTATGCCTTGTTCATTCATCACTGGTCACTGTAGTTCCACATCATATCCAAATTTGCTCTTTATGGTGTGTTTTTCGTATGTTGGATACTTGTTCTTTGTTCCCTTTATTAATCCCTGGTAAGTTGTTTATGGTCCTGGGGCCTCTGGTATCACCATAGAATAATTCAGGTTGGAGGGGGTCTCAGGAGATCCAACCTCCTGCTCAAAGAAGGGTCAACTACGAGATCAGCCTGGGTAACATACTCGTAGGTATGGTAGGTATTGTTAGGTCCCCCCTAGCCTTTTCACCTCCAAGCTGAACAAGCCCTCTTCCCTCAGCCTCTTGTCATAGGGAAAATGCCAGCACCCTGACCACTATGGTGGCTCTCCGCTAAGCTTGCTCCTGTTTACTGATGTCTTTCTAATACTGGGGACAGATGGGAAGGGCGGATGACAACAACAGCACAAAATGCTATAAGGTGTGGTCTTGCTGAGTAAAGAGGGATAATCACTACCGTCCATCTCCTGGCTGTGCTCCTGCTGATACCGCCCCAGATGCTGTTGGCCTCCTTTGATGCCAGGGCACACTGCTAGCTCATGTGCAGCTCGCTGCCAGCCAAGACCCCCATGCTTTACATCCTTGAGGAATATAAAGGAAAAAAAATTCTCTGTGAAGATAATTAAGCATTGGGACAGGTTGCCACAAGAGGCTGCGCAGCTTCAGGCCTTTAAGGTTTTCAAGACCAGTCTGGATAAAGCCCTGAGCAACCTCATCTCATAGCTGGCAGCTTTGAGGAGGAGGTTGGGCCTCCAAAGGTCCCTTTGAACCTGAATAATTCTGTGAGTATATGATAGTTGCTGATACAGCTCAACAAACTAAAGTAAAGCTCCACACAGGCCAAGACAAGCCCAGGCAGAGCCTGACGAGTCCTATGCCACCGACCTAACACATACCAGGTGGCCTGTTAGAGGTGATGGGCTACAAGGCTACGCTTACTTGCTGACCACTCACTTCTAGGGATGGCAACTGGGTCTCTTCCCCCCTCACGGCAAGAAGAGGGAAATGCATTATTTTACTCTTACTTTTGTGTATACCTTCTTTGTTCTTCTTCCTGTGCCACAGAGCTCCGGCTGTTGTCAGACTTTTCTGAGCAGGTAGCTCTTCAAGTTAGCAATGTATTGCACTGAAATGATTCAGCTCACCTCTCCCAAAGCTTTTCTCACAATCTCTCTGTGCACTCGGATCCCATTTACTTCATCAGTAAAAGGATCCAAGGTGTTCTTACAGCTTTTCTTTTCAACTATATTGTCTAGAAATTTACCTCTGTAGGTGTTAAATAATGTCTTGATTTTACACTACTTTCTGCTATAGGATTAAAGAGAGGGTTAGGATTCTTGGTGCTCAATTGGGCTGATTCTTGGTGCTAATTGCATTAATTTTTTTTCTAAGACATAAAATCTGCAATGACTGAAAATCTATTCATATTGGGTCCTGATATGTATTTGCATTTGCAGACTGGTTCATGAAACTGTACCCTGCTACAAGACTATACACCTATTCCTTTCATGGAAAATTATGTGGGCATTCCTCAATTGTCAGCTCAGTCTTGCTGAGAAACGAAACTGTAGATGAGTGTTATGTAAATAAAAGTGCAATGAGACTGTAAGCAAATGCACAGTTGCAATGGTTTTTTCCTCCAAACCCAAGCATCTTTAAACTTGTGATTACAAAAATATATATATTTTTTAATTTTCTCCCTAGAATTGTAGAGAGACACTTGAAACTGGATATAAGTTACTAAGAAGGTAAAAAACTGAAAGGTCCTCAAAAAAGATCTCAAATATTTTTAATTATGATTTTGATGTTATTCACTGATCTTCTAGAGGCAGAAATCATCATGTTTTTAGATGTTCTTGTTTAGAAGAAGGGGGACAAGTGACTGAAAAATAATGTTATGCTTGTAGTTTCTTCAATGAAACTTTGATTCACGTTTTACAGTTGAGTGTCAACTTCTAAGCTAGAGGGATTTCTATCTCTGATTAATATGTTATGTCTGACTGCCTTTTCTATATTATTGATGTATTTAAGTGCTGAGTCACTCAAAATCCAAGGAAAGTAGCTCAGAGGGTCAAATCATTGAATGCTACAATAGTGTAGTTTTGTGGGTTAGGTAGCTTAATTACTGCCTGTTCCACCTTAGGAGTTTGATATGTCTTTTAATGAGTTCTTGGAAACCAGTTTTGTGAACTGGAACTTAAAATTAATGACTTTTTATGGTTACTGCCTGGTATCCTGTAGTTTTGGTCTCATGCTGTATCTTAGATGTTTAGTTTTGTATCATGAGAGACTCTGTTCCACTTCAGAAAATCAAGCTCACTGGGTTTTTAAGGAACATGCATGAGAAGCAAAGCACATTAGCATCCACTGGAGAGAGTATCTAATCTAATTCATGTTTCAGATGAACTCAGAAAGACAGTGCAGCCATGTTGAAGCTGTGTATCAGCAATATTTAGAGAAGGGAAATACAGTAGAAAAGAATAAAAGAAAAGTAGAAAGGAAAGTAGAAAAGAAAAATAAAAAAGAATAAATCCTTTTAGCAAAGCACTGTATTTGAGGATATACGTAACTTATAGCATGAAAGAAGTACTCTTTACTTTGCTAAAGCAGATATTTAAACTTAATAACTCACTGAATCAATGCTAATGCTGTTCTGTAACAAATCAAATTTAAGAGTTTTTATGAGGAAATAGGTATCTGGCCTTTCCCAAGAAAATAATGGAATCAACTTGTGGTTTGAGGAAAACAGAAATACAGAATAAAATATAAACTTAATGGAATGATAGAAAGGGACTTTTAAGATTGTAAAATAATCCAAGACTTTTTTTTTATTTTTAACTTTATTGTTTGTGATCTGGCTTTAGAACTGCTGCTGTCTCCCTCTCTTTTTCTTTCTTTTTTTCTTTTAATGGCACAGCTGACCTACTTCCATTCGCTGTCATTCACATCCTGGGTAGCTAACTTTCTTGTGCAGAGTAGTATTCTGTGAATGCAGTTAGCACTTTGGAATAAATATCTCAATTATGAAAGCACAGTAGTTTCCTTTCAGTCATGAAAGGGGGAGAAATGTATTCCAATCTTGGTGTTTTGTTTTAGTTTAGGTTTCAAATCTTAGGACAATAAATTTATGTGTTTTATGAGTTTTTAACTGTGATTTTGTCAGTGGCAGGAATAGATCCTTATAGGAACCTGAATTTATAAATACCTGAAATACTTCACAGATTACCTATCTGCATATAATTAATTAATTCATGAACCTTTTAAAAAGTTATTTATACATTTTAGTTTTAATATATGAATGTCCTCCTAATGTCAGCTATACTAATTAGAGTTATTAATATTTATAAGTGTTTGCAGGTTGAAGCTTTGTTATCTAAGGCACTAGTGAGTTTTTAAGACTGCTGTTTTATTCCATGTAAAAAATATACAACAAGCATTTTCCTGAATACTGTAAAGGCTCTCTATTCTTCATGACAATTAGTTGTTCTGAAAGTAATGTATCTGAAGCTTCCTAGCCTTAGAAAGAATTAGAGAGTGCCCAGCAATAGCGATTCAATTCAGATGAGATTATCCATAATAGTAATTGAATGTTCCTGATTTTCATTTTAATAAAATAAATTATAGCTCATAACATTTTATGTTTCATTAAGTAATTTCATAAATGAGAATCATAAATATTATATTTAGACAAATAAAACATTGATGATTATGAATTATGCAAGAGTACTTCTACTCAGCTTTGAAATATAGTCTATTTGCCATTCTGCTCATTGGCTCTGAGGAATGACTTATGGTAGAGGTTTGAGAAAGTCAGAAAAATGTTCATGCCATTAGAATAGAGAAGATTACACTAATTCTAGATATTAAAATTCTTGCACAGCTTTTAGCATTTCATTTAATGGCACATAAAACAGAGTATTATGAAAGAAGAATTCCCCCCTTTTTTCCATTTACTATTTGTCCTTTTCAGGCCGTGAATTATCAGGAAAGAAGAATATTTCATGAAATATATGTGACAATTTATTTACTTTTAACTGTGTTGATGCCTTTACCCTAAGAGATAGACAAAGATTGACATGTGAGCAAAAACATTCCATGCAAGTTAAAAGATGTAAAAATTCAATTGCTTGAGGATGTGATTTTAGAAAAGAAATTTAATAAGGGTTTAAAAAAGAAATGGCCAAGATGATGAAAGCCTATGTATCTGCTGAAGGGAGACAGATTCTGTTATAATATTCATAAATTGAGCTGTGACCCAGTCAAGAATAACTTACTTCACCCACTGATCCAGGTTAATGGACTCCCCTAGAAGAATATAAAAGTGAACGTTGTTTAACTTCTATCGTGGCTCATCATGTTTATCTAGGAGGTTCAGGTCACTGTTTAGTGCTGCAATACATGATGGCAACTTCCAGGCAGACCCCCAAATCTGGGGTCTGGCTATGTTCCCCTCCGAACCAGCCCCAGGGGCTGCGGCGATGGTGACCCCCAGGGAGAAGAAAGCTGTGCTGAGCAGGTGGGCACCTTTCCCTGGAACAGGTATGTGCATCCCTGCTGGAGTGCCTTAATTGGCTTAAGGTCCAAAGCCCATTCTATGAGGCCCCTTAAAAAGTCCAGCGAAACAAGTGTAAATGAATCAGGCAATATTTATATTTCCACTACATATGTAGCACTGGTTAATTTTCTCTTCCTCTCTTCGCCTCTCTTCTTCTCCTCTCCCATCTCTTCCCTCCCCTTCGCCTTCCCCTTTCCCTTCCCCTTCCCTTCTCTTTCCCCTGTCCTTCTCCTTCCCTTTCCCTTTGCCTTCCTCCTCCCCTTCCCTTTCCCCTCACCTTCCTCCTCCCCTTCCCTTTCCCCTCTTCTCATTTCTTCCATGAAGAAATCCGCCTGCACCTGCACACAAGGCTTGCTTTTTCCTACCTCTCTGCGTTTTACTGAATTCCTCCTAAAAAATGATGAGTGCTGATGAGGCAGTACTTGCTCCACATGTAGGCAATTGCTTTTAGGTAATTGCAAGATGTAGTTGCATGATTTGAATACCCAGAGAACCATGTTATATATTTATTGGTTGGCATTTGGTAAAATCTCTGGCAAGGGGTACCAGTGTAATTATTCACCTTAATCTCAATGCAAAATTTACAGTTTAACTAAAGAGAATGACACACCTTCAGTTTAAAAAACAAATATTTTTTTATTAAATATGCAGAGCTGAGTAATTAAAATGTTACCTGTTTTCCTTCAGTAAGGACCCCAAGTACTTTTATTTTCATATCAATATTCCAAGAGGTGTAGTATTTCAAAATTTTATATCTGTCTGCTTTGTAATCCAATGTAAATTAGGTTTGAGTCAGTCTTATGTTTAGTAGATACACAAACTGAGACACTAAAGAACTCTTCAGTAAAAGGTATTCAGACTGTGGGTGTTGTAAAAGTCATGAGCCTAAAAAGTGTCAGGCAAGAGACAGACACTATGTGGGTAGAGAAAAGATAATTTTTTTCTCAAATATTGCACTTCTTTGTTATTATTGATAAGAGCAAAATGTGAAACACCTGCAATAGGATTCTGAAGGCAGTGACAGCTTAGAAAAATAAAATAAAGGGTTTTTCCCCTATTCTTTGTAACTGTGAATCCATTTACTTAATTTCAGTTTCTGAAATAGCTTTGTTAACGTGAATTGATCAGTTGAGGCTGGGGGTGGATGGTACTCCTCTGGATTTCATCATGAGCAAAATACACTGCTCACTTTGGAGCTTTGAAAAAGTGGCTTATATAGGATTCTGCCTACATTACAGTCACAGGCTGCAAAACTTCCATGGTAACTTAGCTTGCTGCCTAAACATACTCTTTTTCACTTTCCCAAGATCTAGCTATGTGTCCTGCATAGGTCCGAAGATCCACAGCTTGAGAAGAGGGCTGCCAAACTGGAGAGATTTACATTACTTGTTTTCCCCCTGGAATCAGTGTCTCTGCTGGCATCACTTAAAGCAAACAGAGAGAATCATTTTTAAGAAGGGAGGAGTAGCAGGAAAACTCAGCAGCTAAAGAGAGTTCCTCTCTTGCTGAAGAAATGAGGCAGGGCCGCAGGGTGTCTGAACTTGATGAGGAGCAGGAAGTCCTCAGGCATAGTCCTATATGTTTGGCTGATCCCCGGTACTGTTTTTGAAAAGAGAAACTTCCATTCTGTAATGATAAAATTAACAGGAAGCTCTGCAAACAAACCCTAATACTTTTCTGTATATATGAAGGGGAGAGGCTTCTATGCAGAATATTTCTGGACCCATGCATTTTCTTCACAGCAAAGTCATCCACTGTGTCTCAACACGTGAACTTTCTTTCCCATTGTTCATATGTGACTTTTCCCCTGAATAGCTTTACTGCTTTTCCCTCTGAATTTGTGTAGTCTCATCAAATGACTTTGTTCCATGACCACTCCTCCTGTTTGTCCTTTTCCTCCTAGACCATTTCCTGACCATTGTTTTCTCTTTTCTATTTCTCTGTATGTTGTCATGCTTGCAGATGTCATACAAACTCATTTTGCAGACTGCCTTAAACACTCACTCAGCTTAAACACCAGCAGAAAATCTCTTCCGTTCCACAGTAAGTAGATTTGAGGGTTGATTTTCAGCCAAGATACCTTTGCATTTGATATGCATATGTGTTTAAATGTAGACTGGTTTTAATTTAGATAGGGAAGCATATAATTCTGCATTCAGTGTTGTATGATACATATAGGTGGGACAACATTTGGATAACCGTGAGAACCTGCAGATTAAAAAGCCCCTATCCACTTCCGGAGCTCCCTGAGGAGCCATAACATCAACAAGAAGTACATCTTACCTGTCTTGAAAGATAAGACTGATTTTGTGGATTAGGGGAAGATCATTTATAAGCATATTTTCATAGTTGTATATTTTAGGCATGTAAATTCTTGGCTTAATTTTCAGAAGTGGAGAGCATGCTGAGAGTAGAACAGTGGCTGTCCAGCATTGCCCAGCTGAATATTTGTCCTCCAGGTATAACTAATAAAGCAATGATATCAAAATCTGGGACTGTCTTTGAAAACGTCGGTCTTAATCTCAGTTTCCCGTGTTTTCCTGGCTATAAAATATAGTTAAAAGGTTTTTTTCAACCTATTTAATAGTTATGGTAGGTGGATTTATTAGTGCAGAACCTTAGAAATATAAAGCCCTACAAAAATGCAAATAACTTTGTTTGTTTGCTTGGGATTTTTGTGAAATACCAGTTTTGCTATTGATGTAAATCATGCACAACCTAAACAGCATCTTCCAATTGGTGGTGACCAGGAACCTCAGTAAGCTAGAAACTATGAAAGTGATTCACAGTGGCTCCATTTTCTATTTATTGATCTCATAAAAGGAGGTAAAAGAAATAAAGTTTATCCTCTGAAATTTGTGATTGGCATAGGCAAAAACAATCAATACCTCCAATTATATATTTGCTGGTGGCATAATTTTGATTGCTGAGTTCAATTCACTGACTGATAGTTTTCAAAAAAAATAAATAAACCTCACACACCTGCACACACACAGGCAGAGCCAGCTTGCAGCAACACTCATCTTTTCATCACTGACAGAGCATCTTATTGGTTGTAAAACTTGGCATGTTGTAGCAGAAAGTTCTGGAAGAAAGCAAGTGTCACCCCAGTCTTCAAAAAGGGCAAGAAGGAGGACCCAGGGAACTACAGGCCAGTCAGCCTCACCTCCATCCCTGGAAAGGTGATGGAACACCTCATCCTGGATGTCATCTCTAAGCATGTGAAAGACAAGAAGGTGATCAGGAGTAGTCAGCATGGCTTCACCAAGGGGAAATCATGCTTAACCAATCTGATAGCCCTCTATGACGGAATGACTGGCTGGGTAGATGAGGGGAGAGCAGTGGATGTTGTCTACCTTTACTTCAGCAAGGCTTTTGACACTGTCTCCCATAACATCCTCATAGACAAGTTGATTAAGCAGATGAACTGACAACGAGGTGTGTTGAGAACTGGCTGAATAGCAGAGGTCAGGGGGTTGTGCTCAGTGGTGCAAAGTCTAGTTGGAGGCCTGTAGCTAGCAGTGTGCCCCAGGGGTCAGTACTGGGTCCAGTCTTGTTCAATTTATTCATCAACGACCTGGATGAAGGCACAGAGTGCACACTCAGCAACTTTGCTGGCGATACCAAACTGGGAGGAGTGGCTGATACACCAGAGGGCTGTGCTGCCATTCAGAGAGACCTGGACAGGCTGGAGAGGTGGGCAGAGAGGAACCTCATGAAGTTCAACAAAGGCAAGTGCAGGGTCCTGCACCTGGGGAGGAATAACCCCATGCAGCAGTACAGGTTGGGGGTTGACCTGCTGGAAAGCAGCTCTGCGGAGAAGGACCTGGGAGTGCTGGTGGACACCAAGTTAAGCATGAGGCAGCAATGTGCCCTTGTGGCCAAGAAGGCCAATGGTATCCTGGGCTGCATCAGGAAGAGTGTTGCCAGCAGGTCGAGGGAGGTGATCCTGCCCCTCTACTCAGCCCTGGTGAGGCCACATCTAGAGTACTGCGTCCAGTTCTGGGCTCCCCAGTACAAGAGGGATGTGGCACTACTGCAGCAAGTGCAGCGAAGGGCTACAAAGATGATTAGGGGACTGGAGCATCTCTCTTATGAGGAAAGGCGTAGAGAGCTGGGCCTGTTCAGCTTGGAGAAGAGAAGGCTGAGAGGAGATCTTATCAACGTGTACAAGTATCTGAAGGGAGGGTGTCAAGAGGATGGGACCAGACTCTTTTCAGTGGTGCCGAGCGACAGGACGCGAGGCAACGGGCACAACCTGAAACACAGACACTTCCATCTTAACATGAGGAAAAACTTCTTCACTGTGAGGGTGACAGAGCACTGGCACAGGTTGCCCAGAGAGGTTGTGGAGTCTCCTTCCCTGGAGATATTCAAAACCCACCTGGACAGGGTCCTGTGCAACGTGCTCTTAGGTGACCCTGCTTTAGCAGGGGAGTTGGACTAAAGGTCCCTCCCAACCTCAACCATTCTGTGATCCTGTGGGAGGGAAGATGTCTTCTTCTTTCTCTGAACACTCTGAACACTTTTCAGGCCGTTACTAGGAAACAACCTACTCAGTCAGCACCCTGAAATTTCCCAAATATCATGGTGCTTCCTGCTGGTTTCTGAATACCGGCTGAAATACTGGATCTGCAGGGCAGTGTTATCAGTTAGTGATGACCAGGTATTAACTGCCAAACAGATACCTCATTGTCAAGAATGAAAGGAGATTGTACCACAAACCAATCTCTATTGAAATGGAGATTTGAAATGAAATTATTATCCTTAATATTAAGAATGTGTGTGATTGCAGAAAACAACACAATTGCAGCTGTCAAATTGTTTTAAGCACTGGGTCTGACAGATGGTCTTTAGTTAGTTAACAAGGACATAAAAGAATTGTCTTTCTTTTTTTTCAGCAGTGCAAGACCTTCAGTGTATAAAGAATTAGGCCTGGAACATGCCCTGACCAAAAAAAAAAAAAAAAAGACTACACTGTCATAAAATGTTTCATTAGCCAAGTGACACTTCTATACTAAAATGTTTAATATTACGTAGTACAAAGCTACTCAAACTTCCAAAATAGATGGATGTTTTGGCTTCCTTTCCTTTCCTTTCCTTTCCTTTCCTGTTCCTTTTCCTTTTCCTTTTCCTTTTCCTTTTCCTTTTCCTTTTTTTGCTTTTTTTTTTTTTGTTTTTTTTTTTTTTTGTTTGTTTTTAGTTAGGCCAAAAGTACAAACAATTAAAAAAAAAAAACGTGACTGGCAAACTGAAGAGGTGGAAGACGGGCATCACCTACTGTAAGTTTTGCACTCTCAGTTGCATATTCTGTTAGATGGTTTCTCCTATAATGCCTCTGCAAACCCAATTTTGATGCATGAAATACAGCAGCTCCAACCAACTCTATGAGCAGACCTGGTCTCCTAGCTATTATTTTCCCACATCTCTATACTCAACCCATTACACAAGTGAGACATTTGAACAGAATGATAAACAATAGTCCTTTAGCTCAGTGATTTTCTTCACTATCTATCAAAAGTCCTTGCAAAGGAGTGGAAGTGGTGTGAACAAAGTCCTGAGAAAATACCACTGATAAAACATTAAAATTCACATCTTGATTAGTCTTAAAAAAAATAAATAAATAAAAAAGGAAAGAAAGAAAGAAAACAAGGCAGCATAACACAGAAAATAGTTTGGAAAATCTTACATTTATTGTGCTCAAACCTCCCTTTCTTCACCCACCCTTTGATTTTTCCTTCCAAAAATCGTTGCTTTTATGCATTCTGAAATCTCTCTCTGTTCTGTCATTACTTTAGCACTTGGAGACTATGGGCACAGAAAGCTTGTTTCTCATTTACACTTCACTCCACTATGGAAAGAGCCACTTTTGCAGGCTTGCCCCTTGTTACAAGAGAGATGTCAGTGCATCAGAGGGCATAGTCAGAGACGTGGCAGTCTGACAGTCCCTCTGGGGCCATCACAAGTCAGCACAAATGAGAACGATCATGAGAGTCTTTCAGTCTAAGCAAGAGCTCACATCCCAGTGGAAAACCCATATTTGCTTGCAACTCCAGTGGACTTCAGCAGAGCTCATATGTATCTAAATCTCTGAGTCAAAGACTACTGCAATACTTAATGTATTCTGGTCATATAAGGAGGAGACGTATGTATTTTATACAAAGTGTACGCAATTGATTCCTTCAATCCCAAGATCTGGTACAATGTTTTAGTTAGGAGAAGAAATATATTTTTGTAAAATGAATGACATCTTGTGTTTTCCTATTATCTGCAAAAGAGAGATGTACTTCAATTCTGTTGAAAAGAAATTTAAAAATATTGCAAGATAGGAAAAATAAGTCACCTTTTTACTGTTCTGTCTTTCTTTTCATATGGTGAAACATACTCCTGAATCATAAGAATCCTGAATCATACATTTTTTGTACCATCTTTCACCCCCTCCCACCTAGAGAAGTGCAAATGCTTTTGTGAAAAAAGTCCAAGGCTTCATGTTTCAAGGCTGCCTGTTTTAACTTTCCTTTTACTGAGGTTATGTTTGAAAATAATTATTTGTAAGAAATTATGAGCAGCATGAAAAAATAGCCAGTGGACTATACAAAGGCAGCAGTACTGGGAATTTTATAAAAATCCAACTCTCTTTGTTTCTTTATTTAAGTCTGAGGCCACAATTAAGTTGTGATGAGTAAAGTGTTGAAAAACAGACTCTCTCCTATACATGGGCTTACATAGAGCTACATGTATCTATCCGGACCAATGTGAAAGGCAGAAGCTAAAAGAAATGTAAGCAAATTGCACACAAATTTAGCATGCATAACATCTTATTTGCATATTTGCCCGATCTTAAGAAATTGAAATTAGTGAACTAATTCAGTTGGTTTTAGTGGCCTTTGTAAAAAATAGCTCATTCACGAGAAAAATCCTTCATTTATCTACTTCTCATGCATGTCTGACATCTCTTTACTAAAGACTGTGTATTGTCTGGACAGCCAAGTGCTACATAAGTGTAGTTGGAATACACAATATTACTTTAGTATCTAAAACAATATTATACGAAAATTGTACATTTTCACTAAGGCAAACCTAGCTCCTCAGATATAAAAGTAATCTCTTAATTCACAAAAGCAGTAGGCTTACTCATGTGAAGCAAAGGGGATTGTGCATATGAATTATGGAAAAACAGCTCCCACTTCATATAAAAAGTTGTTAGGTTGTTAACTGATCAAAAAACAAAAGATAGGAATAAAACCAGAACATATATACAGTTTTGATATATTTTAAGAATGCATACCATGCAATGCCTTTGGGACACAGTGGGAAAACTAGAAACCTGGATAAAACTGAGGATAACAGAGGTGTGTGTTTGTAGCTCAGAAGATAAAAGTATAAGCAGGAAGTCAAATCTTTGCCCTGTTTGATGCCAGTTTAATGTGAAAGTAGACGGATACAGTCCTCAGTGTATATGGGCATGGAAACAGAAGTACAATCCTTGTGACATTCTCAGGAAAAAGGAGTTCGTATGGCCTGTAAAAACTTTTTGAAAATGCTGATGTTTTTATTTTTGTGGGAGAAGGAGAAAATACATTTCAAAATATTCTTGAAAGACTTGAGGGAAATGGACAGGAAAAATGGATCTTAGATCGATAAATATGAAAAGGCAAAAAAAAAAGATCCTGTAAGCAAGGACACACAATCTTGCAAAAGCATAGCTTGCACCTGATAATGTGGCAGTAGCCAATAAATTAGTTTACATATCTAGGAAAAGTAAAGTAAATCTGTGATAGAGGAATTAAAGCACACTGCTGAGTGGTGGGACACCATTGACTTTTCCTTGCAGAGAATTTTTATTTCTCCAAATTAATCTCAAAGTAACAAACTTGGTTTTTTGCCCTGTGATTTTTTTTTTTGTTTTATTTTGCTTTGTTGGGTTTTCTTAATGTCTGTAAGACCCAGGCACCTACAGAAAAAAAAAGATAGCCAGGTAAATATATATTAACAGGAAAATGGGAAAGAATTGGTGAGGAGAAATGACAGAAAGAGAGAATAAGGGACTATCAGATATCACTCAAAACCAAATTTGGTGAAATCTCAACTTCTTCAGTGTGCAGCCAGTCTCAGGATATATCTCTGTCATCTTTGGTGACTACACTGAAGTCTGGAATCAAGTTTGTAAAGGGAAAAGACAGGGGCCAGCTGCCTCTCTCCTGCACCCTGGGTCACGTGTGAGTGTGTCCTCATCTGAATTTCCCTGCTGGGGGACGCACTGGCCAGAGCAGGAGCCTGACTAAAGAGATAACAGGAGTTTTAATATGGAGAACCACCCAGGAACTGTACAGGTAAATTGTAAAAAGGGTAAAGCAAAGTTGTGAGAGTTGTCAAGGACCCCTGGGGTCTACAGAGCCAGGGACCAAGTGATAAATTAGTGCTTATAACATACAGGTAAAGTAACTGCTCTCTGAGAAGGCAACTGTAATCAAGGTAACGTTCCAGGCATCACCAGACATCAGATGGTGGTAACCTGAAGTCACTGGCCTAAGTTCAGCCTGTTTCCAGCCTTTCTGAATTATCCCTTAAATTTCAGTGTTTGTGTGCAATATGGCTCGATCCGTACGTTTCTTGTGAAAGTTATGAAAAACTGTCCTCAGCTTTGGTGAAACTGGTAAAGAATTATGTTTTCAATGGCTTTGAAATCAAAAAATCTGGTATTTCCAGCACCATGCTTCTTCATGCTTTATACAACATCAATTGGCAGTCTTTAAGGCCTAAAAAGTAGCCTTTTTGGCATTCAGCAGTTTGCCCCTGCTTCTTATGGGTGATGTATAGGGAACACATTTATTTGGGTATTGATTGTGTTTCCTCTGCCAGTCAGGTGGTGTCCCACCCAGGTGGGCTACAGATGGACTTGCTCTTGTGTAGGCTACAGTTTTGACCCTGATCTTTTGCCTCCAATTGTTTTTATACACACAGTTCTATAGTAATATATGCTTTCTCAGTTTATCTTTGCAATTAGCCACTCAAGTCAATAAAAAATGCATTCTTTATGTCATGTTGACATAGAGGAACATCTTCCATTTCTCATGAATACAGGTGATGTAAGTTCATTGCCAAGCACTAGTAAAAGCAAAAATATTCTCATACAAAACCTCATTGCTTTCTTTGAAACATATTCACTGCAGCTGAGCCTCTTTGCAAAAAAGTGTACTGCGCGGTGGTATGGTATAATGAATTCTGTTGGAAAGCAGTAGGATATAGAGGAATTAGAAAGCCCTCCCATTAAAGTGTCGTAGATTCAAAAAAAAGAAGTGCATGTTTTTTTTTTCTCCTTTTGCTGTCTGCATTCCTCAGATGCAGTTTAGAAGAGTTAAAAGTTCGATATTTGTACATCTCTTACTATTCAGCCAGATGTTTAATGAATAGACTGAAGCTGCTCTAGGATCAATATGTTGCTATCCATGCAATATTAAGCTTTGACTTTCCACAGAACAGTTAAAGGAATATGCTATAATAGTGAGTGAGGTAGAAGTTTAGGAACAAGGGGCTAAAATTTCTATTGGAAATCTTCAGATTTCTAACATCTTGAGCAAATAGAAACATTGATGTATCACTCAGTCACCAGCAGCTATTTATTAAAAAATTGCTTTGTTTATTGTTGTTATGAAAGCTATTTAGTAGGACTTTTCTTTGGATCTGCAATGCATATTGTAACAGTGAAGTGAGTAAAAAAGCCCTCATCCTTTGCTACCAATTTGATTTTATTCTTTTTTTTTAGTTCTTGCAACACATCTATATATTCATATTGTCAGTAATTAAAATTTATAAGCTTGTTGCTACAAGAGAAATTTTGTCTGAGCATGAAGATATATCTATAGTCATCCTACTGTTACCCATCCATTACCAAACCAAGCATCACTACTGACTGTATGTTAGGAGCTGCATACAATCATCTCGTATTTAAAGGGAGATGATACATTAAGCTTCTGCTTTTTTTTTAACATGTAAAGAATGATATGCTCAGGAGTGTCTAACTTGTTTGCTTTCATCACTTCTGACTGGTAAACCATGATGCCATTCCAAAAATACTTTTTTGTGGCTGACATTTTATTTCCCATTAACTGTTTAGTTAAGACAGGAGCCAGAATGGATTTTATTTTGTCTTTGGTATTGATTCACTTTGATACAGCTTTTGAATGTTTGGGTCTGAGTCTCTTGTACTTTAGGGTACTCTTCTGAAAAGAAATACTTGAATTAATAGTTAATTAGATGCTGGGTAACTTAATTAAATAATAATTGGGAATTATTTTGAGAGCTCTGGGTGAAGTGGAATTTGTTAAGTGAAAACAGCCTATTCTTATTTGTTTAGTGAAAAAGATTACATGCATGCTGTGTGTGTGTGTCTGTGTATATATAATGTATGTATGTATATGTATAATTTCTGTACTTTGGTTGCAAAACATCAGCAAGGAATTTTTGTTTGCATGATGGGTGGAGTAATTTAAGGACAGGCAAATTTGCTCTTATGTTACCATTTCTGGACAGTCATTATGTGGTTAACTAGTCTCCTATGTGGAAGGCACTCCTCGGTGTGTCTCCCATACTTCTATAGGCTTTATATTTAAGTGAAATAGTGCTGTAGATGTTTCAATGAAAGAATGAAAATACACAACATGAAACAGTACAGAATATTTAAAGAGTCTTTCAGCCTGTCAGGTTTTGGCCATCTTTCAGGTTTGATATCCATTTCTCATTGAAAATGGGGAGAGTAGAATGAAGAAGGGATTTAGGGCACTTTGTCTTCATACTTGAAAACTGTTTTCAAAGCAAAAGGGGAAAGCCTGTTAAATATTTACAGGGGTCCTTCCGTGCCTGAGGGTAAAAGACGAGACGCGCAGTGAAAGCAAAGAATTCCTCTCCCAAAATTTCTCCCCAAATGTGTATTTATTTGCTGTATAACTAGAGTTAAATAACAAACACCTGAGAAATGATCTCTGTTCCCTTTACATCCCAACCTTCAGTGGTCAACTGCAGCCTTTGTGAGTAATGAGACTAAAACAAAACTTATGTTTTTTTCTTAGAGAATTGACAACATTTCTTACAGAATGTTTTGCCTCGTATTAATCTCCTCAGACTGAAGTATGATCTGGGCTTGCCTCTCACATTCTCCTTATGGAGAGCCAGCATAAAAGAGGAAAAAAATGACAAAGTGACATTAGCATCCAAGAAAGAAGTTTGTATAATTGACCTAGCGTAATTGACTTTTATTCATTCCAGCCTCCATCATTTATAATAGTTGATTTTTAGGCAGTATAATTCATTCAGGGAGAGGTTATAAAAGAAGAATGCAAGCAGAAAAACAAGCTCACAACTGTAAAAAGAAGAGAAAAGAGATAAAATGAGTACACTAAAGTAGGCCACTTATAAGTTGAGTGTTCTTGCAACTGTTTCTGGCTCCTCAGCTTGTAAATGACACCAATTTAAAACTTTCATAAATTCGCACATCTTTTGGAAGGAACAAGTAGAAGTGAAATAATCTAAAGTATACCTTACAAAATACCTCTGCATTTGCCCCCCTCTTTATGTTTACTTTTGCATTTGTAGATAGCTAGGGAGATGTCATACCTGTTATACTCAGGGAGGTCTGCAAATACTATGTAATAACACTATAAAAATATACTGCACCATCCAATGTTGCACAACAGTAGCTAGTTAAAGCTAATGTACCAGTTGGTGGCAAACCCTAGAATCAGTTTTCTTTATCTAACATTACAGTGTATTGCAGAGGAACACCTATTTCATTAATGGTACCTGGTAAGAAAGAGTCATCCTCCTTGGTTCTCTTTTGGTACATGGTCATTTTAATAATAGCTTTGCTTCTTTTCATGATAGTTAAGATTATCTGAGATATTTGGATGACAGAAGATTGTTTCCAGTAATGACTGTAAATGGCTGGGTAAAATTGTGTCAAAAAAATCCACTGTCATTTGGAAAGATTCAGTCTCTATCTGAGAGTAATTTGTATTCCTCCTACGTTATTTACCTGTGGATGGAACAGTAGATCGATGGGCAGCTGGATGAGAATTCCTTCCCCAAACCATGGTGGCTTGTTTCTACAGCTATTTTGTTAAATCTTTCCTTTCGGCCTCTTAATTTAGTGCTGTCCTATTTTCCCTTGGTGCTGACCTTTGCTCACTGAGAACCTGGTGCTGTCTACAAGCTGATGAACTATGTTTGCTCTGAGTGGAAGTGACTGGGAAGGATGGGTTGGTTTCCTCACATTCTTCTCTGACATGTCCTTTAATAGTAGCACAAGAAAATATTCCCTGCAGAGCACACAGTTTCTCTTAGGGTATGTGCCTTTCTTATTGATACTGGGTTTCCTTAATCACAGATGCTGTAGAGCAGATAAAAGACATCTTTCTGGGTTGATGTGGCAAGAATTTATAGTTGGTGCTTAAGCTGAAACCTTAAAGTAACATTTTACTGCATTTAAATTTTAAGGGAAGCTAGGTGCTGAGGATTAGATAGGAAGGAGACTGCACTCTTAGAGAAAGAAGGAATATATCATTTCTCTGATATAAGGATTCTGACTGCATTTCCTTTAAACACAGCCAAAAAGTACACATTTCTGTGAAAGTTCACCTCAGAACTGAAACAGAAAAATAATCTCCTCCTCCCTTGTGTGCCTGCAGAGGATAAGGAGGATGTTACACGTGACCACACGCTAAAATGCATGATGCCTGTGGGTGGGCTGCAGCCCATTTGAAAGCCACACTTACAAATCTGGCTTATCGCTAATACTTTTAAACTTCATTTTCCTTCCTTTCTTCAAGGGAGGCAACACAAGGGAGGCACATAAATGCCACAAAAATAGTTTTAAGCTTTAGTTGCCCTTTCCAGGCTGCTTCCCCAAAGGAACCTTGATTTAGTTTATAATCACCACCCTCTTGTTTTCTTTATCTGAGAACCATAATTCAGATCTGCACTATGGGCCGTCAGCAATAGTTCACTTTTGGAGTCAAAACTGGGCAGCCCTAACCCTTAAAAACTGGGCAATCTCAGAGACACTTGTATCAAGAAAATTCTTTTTCTATTATTTCAAACGTTTCCCACTGAGTTGATGACTCTGAATTGTAGGTATTGATCAAAAGAACATAAATACCTGAGCATTGCTTATGATACAGTGTTAAGGTCTATGTGATGAGAAGAGAGATATATAAGACTTCTCCTGGCTAGTGTATGTAAGTAGTAATTTGGGATCACTCTTTATTATTTGAAATGGGCTATTATCTGACATCATTGTTTAGTCTTGCAAATACTATGTGGAAGTGAAAAGTATGTGCATTGCCTTCCACACAAAATATTATTCCCTGTAATCCGTTATATTTTAATATGACCGTAGCTGCTAGTTGTTGTAAGCAAAGCAACTTTTTGTTATGAAACAAGCAAGTTTTTGTAATCCAAGCTGTTTTATGTTCTGTTTCAATCTGGACAGAAAATGAAGCCAAATTCAGGCTGCAATCAATACCATCTCAAATAAACAGAAATCTGTCCAAGGGTTTTTTTTCTTAGTTTGTTTCTATGTGTGCTATGTGGGTTTTATTCATGACCTTATTATAAGAGCTCATGAGTGTACATGAATAAAAGAATTGCTACATCATTAATATTGCAAGTCATATCACTGCTAATTAGAATCCCAGTTAAGTAAGTGCTAATATTTGCAAGAGCATTGATTTACGTTTACTTTTGTCTAAATTTAGTCAAAAGTTGTGTTTCTTTTTTATGAGTACTGATAGTTATATCTTAAGATCTTTTAAGGGCTCAAAAATGAATGAAGAGAATTACACCTAGAAGTTTTACTTTGACATGCTTACATCCTTATTGCACTCTCAGTGATACTTTAACCAGCAAGAATCATCCCTTTTTATTGTCTGCATGATATCAGTTCCTGTGTTTAATTTTTTTTAAGCCCATATGTTAGGGACCTTCTGGAGAACAGAAATAACGCTAGCTCTGAAGAGCCAATATTGGTGTTCTCTGACTATTCCAGTCTATTAGGGAAATATTCTGTCTGAAGAATAAGAAGCTTATGGGCACGGACTTCTGAACATTTGCTGCTTTGATAGATAATCTGTATAATTGGCAGATTCAGCTATTTATTTTGAGGTTTTGTTAGTAAAGTCACTGAAAAGTTTGTAGTAAGGCAGTTAAAATCTCCTGGAGTCTTCCTGTTCCTCAGTATCTTAGTCTGCCAGTTTCCACATATGAAGTTCTGCCAACTTTATTTGTTCTTGCTTTTATGTGTAAAAACTACATCCCCGTTAGGGGGCTTTTAGACCCAGTGCTGCAAAACATCTTCCAAAAAAGCAGGGAAGGTGATATAAATTTCTCTTTACTCAAGAAAGTATCTAACCATGTGTCGATGGGTTTTCTGCTAATTGGAGAGGAACTCTTGAAGAGGATCATTTTGAACTGTAACCTTTTGGCCAGCTGAAGAGTTGGAAAAATTTGGTAACATGGATGGGAAATCCTGAGAGACTCGTGTGTGTGTGTGTGTGTGTGTGTGTTGCAAGTTACTAACAGTATTCTCTTACACCAAATGCTTACAAGCATTTGTCAAATGGGTATACTGTAAGGATGTGGTCTAATTCCTCTAAGTAACAGAAATATCACTCTAGATATTTTCTAGTTCTCACATGCAGGTGAAGCCTCCAGATCTTAACAGCTCTTGCTGCAGAAATATATCTATGATATGACCTCTTACCCTTTTGCAACACTAAAACTTTCACACCTCAATTACTCTAGCATCCTCCCCTCCTGCACTGACAAATGCACTACCACCCCCACAACTTCAGGTCAGAAGTCTGCCACAAAGTTCATTTCCCAGGTTCATTATTTTAACTGTATTTCTCTTCTCTTTTGAGCACCTCTCCTCATTAAAGACAAACTGCTTGTCTTCAGTTTTAGGGCTCTTCATGAGTCATTTCCAACCCTTTCATCCACTATCAAAATGTCAAATCCTCCTTTTGATTCCTGTGTTCCTAGCCTCTAACCCAAAAAATACCTTTGTGCTTACTCTCATGCTGCTTTTCTCACTTTGCAGAAGCTTCCCACAAGCCTCTGCAGAACTAATGTTGTCCATTCTCAAATCGCTCCCTAAAACTCATTTGTCATCATTCGTGCAAAAAAAATTTGATAACCAGCTACTAGCACACTGAGATCGTTACTCAGATGTGCCTAATTTTTTCTTTACATCCTATATCAGTCTCTGAGTAGATTGTAAGGTGTTCACATCAGGGAGACTCTGCTTGGTCTGTACTTTTAAAGCACTGAGCTCCTGTTCTATGAAAGGACTCCTAAGTGCAAATAATAAATAGTATTAAAACAGGATTCTTTAAGCTTTTCAACTGGTCTTGAATTCTGAGGAGGACCGGTAATCAGCTATTTTTTTACTGTGCTTGGTCTGACTAGCTCTTCTTTGCTTGGCAGCCTCTTTGCATTTGTCTTACTGTTGTGTGTCCTACTTGGCATCACTGAAAAGCGCTAGCTAGTCCAGGCTGCAGCTGTGCTTCTGCTGCGTGGTGTGATGAGCAAGACGTGTTATTCCCATCCCCAGAGGATTCCACTGGCTCCTTACTTGCTTCTGGCTTCAATTCAAGAGGGTGACTGTTAGCTATATCACTTCTGTGAGCTGTAACTAGAAGGATACCCTCATTTCCTATATAGCAGAATAAAAAGCAGATTTAAACAGATTTGAAGGCACAGGAGTAGAAGGTAGGCAACTTTCGTAAACACCTTTGTCCCTGGAACTTTTTTGATGACCTTGGTAGAGCCCTGGCCTTATCCTGTCCCTCATGATGTGCTTAGGAACATTATTTTTGTTCAGCCCCAACAGTTCATTATCGATTGATTATTGAACAAAGATATAGTCTAAAATTGCAGCAGGTGTTCATGTAATTTTAAAATAATATCTAGAAGCTCTGTGGCTAGCTGTCTTGTCATGCAAGGTTTTACTATTGTAACTCTATGACTTGTAGAGTAGGTATCTAGTCCACGGCTGTATAATTTAGTTCTATCTGAATGCTATAATAGAAAAACTCCATGCTTTGTGGGATTTTTAAGTGAAAGACAATGGCTGCAAATGGATATGTGTAATTTTATTAAGGCTAGCTAAACTGAACACACAACTAGTCAATACCTCATTCAGATATTTTTATTTACTCAACGGTTTTGGGGGCCAGTAAGTATAAAGTTTGCTGTGGTTTGATTTTGAACTGTAGCCTTTTGCTAGAGTATGTCATATTCTTGATTCACATGAAGGCCTAGCTTCATCCTGTCAAACTTTAGCCTGCAGTTGACCAAAAGGCATAGATGTTACTTGGTAGGGATTCATCACAGTTGTCTTCTGAATTGCCTTCTGACAATCTTTATATCTCAGTGTTGAAAACATCGGTAACCGGGCTATTGATTCAGGCAATCCTAAATTTGACACATAATGTCTCTTTTTTAATTTTATTTGTGCTTTGTTCTTAAATTGAAGCAGATTCTGACATCACCACATGACTCCATGAGTTAACACTTCATCAACCATGAGGTATTAGTAAAATATTAAGATTTGGCAACACTGGGTGGGGGACCCCAAAACTAAGAACTCACCAAGGGTAAAACTTTTTGGATCCACGAGGGGAACCCACAACTTGTGTGTTGTGATGCTTATTAACTCTACAGCAACTAGGAGAATTAAAACATCTCCAAACAGGATTCACATCAAGCAAAAGATTGATGGGAAGCTAGCAAAAATATCCAAATGAAAATTCTTCACAGCAAGGTGCAGTTTAATACACCCTACACTTCTGTAGGACACAGGAAGCTATATCAGATTGCAGTTTACAGCCAAACCCCTCTCCTGGGGTTTTTGGAAATGGGCAGTTGGCATACACTTTATTTCTAAAATGTTGCATTGGTAGGAGAACCCCACTGTTTATATAAGACTACTGGTTAAATCTGAGCACTGACTTTGGAAGAGAAGTCCTGTGCTCAAGTTCTTATTTGCATGTCATTTTTGGTTTTGCATGTCATTCATTGACCCTGTAATGTAAAATGCAAAGACAGTCCTGGGATCAAAACCCCAAAATTATTTCTTGCAAGGAAGATCTAAATGATTCTTGTCAGTCAGATGCAGATTTGGATTCTTTCAGGTTGCATTAGAAGGCAGGTAGCCTAAGGCAGTACCCACACCATAGAGTTCCTCTTATAAAATGCCATTGTCCTGCCTTTCCCTCCTACAATGGTTTTGAACAAGGCTGGCTATGGATTAAGTCAGTGCTGTTAGCACGTTAGTCATTTCTGAAGAGCTCTTACTGAATTTGGACTTAGGTATAAAAAGTTAGATTTGGCCTAGGGACATGCATAAGCAGAATTTTAGGTGCTGTGGCTGCTTTACTGGAGAAAACATAGGTGCTTTTACAGCTTTTTCAGCCAGCTGATATGCTGTCAGAGGCAAGGCTTTAGGAGTCACTCTTCAGCTTAGAAATATTCAGCTTCCACCTGGGCCCCGCTGGAGGTGCCTGTTTCAGAAGCGCCCTCCTGAGTAGTCCTTTCCTCAGAGGAATGGATGGCTGCAGTTGAGCATAGTAATCATCAGGTGCTTCATTTTCATTCATGAATACTCTTCTTCCACATCAGAGGAACTATTAGCATGTTTTAATATAGGCATATATTTAAGTGACTTTTTGCCTGAGTGATTATCCAAGGCAGAATTGCATCCTAGTACACTGGATGGATAACGTACCATGTCCAAAGCTGTGATACTATCAAGACATCTGGAGTAGAAGGATAGCTGGAATACTTTGGGGAAGAATATAGTCATTCAATTTTGGCTCTTCCAGTTATGCCAAAAAATTAGCAGATTATTGCTGTGCTTTTATAACTAAGAAATAGTAGTGACACCAGTTTGCCCAGTCTATCAGTCTGGAGGATTGGCTACTCAATTACTTGGCTACTTAGGAGTAGCCAAGTAATTGTGTTGGCATAATCCATTTTTCTGACTTGCTAAAGTACATACCTAAAGCTTCTTATGCTGTACACTGTCAGAAAAACTATGGTACATATGAAAGAGATGAGGAGAGAGAAGGGCCAGGTTTGGTTCAGAGGTGAGATACAATGCCCTTTCTAAGGAATCTTGTTTAAGTATCCTAATGGATATTGTTTGGGAAAACACACAAATACAGTTTATGGGCAGCATTAATGACAAATAGCTTTCGTTTATAACAAAAAGTGAGTATTGCTTCAGCAGTAGTGTTTACTGGGCTTTATGAGGAAGAAAAGCATGGTGGAGAACAAAGTGGGTAGAATTTGCAGTGAAGCAGGTAATAAGGAAATTTGTGGAGGCATTTCCTGATTAGCATCTGTTGTTTCAACAGCCCAGGAACATGACACAAATATAAATGGTCATGCCAGGGTTTAACCGGCATTCCCTCTAGCATGCAATCCTGTCTTTTGGTTTTATTTTGATTCTTGTTGAGCTCTTCTGTGATTTGAAATCACTGGAGGAGAAAGGAGAGTAACACAAATAGCAGACATCCTAAAGTCTTGGAAGAGTGAGAGAAAAAGCCCTGTGGCAAAGGAGAGGGTACAGCTCGGATATTTCCTGTCATTAGTGATTCTAGTATGGACTATATTTGCATTTCTTCATGCTCATACAAATTTAGCTGTGCACATAGGTGCTAAAGATGTGGTAGTGCAGAAAGACGGCCATTGCATATGTCAAAGAATCCTTTTTGCATCCTGTAAACCACTGTGACCTAGAGGCACTGTGAATATGCTTGCTCAAACAAAGCAAGCAACCTGTTTTCAGGCAAGTTAATAAAATATTACCCAGCTGCTTTTAGTCTGTTGCTGGATAAAATATGCTAATCTTTTTAAATTGAAGTTAAAAGTTACTTCACAAGTGAGCAAGTTAATAGTGTGCATGCTATCAGTTAAGACAGCTTTGCTTACAGGTGGTAACTTAAGCTGCTGCAATACAAATGCCTTATACCCCATAATAATAGAAGAAGAGCACTTGGTTCTGCAACCCTTGTTCAAGTTGCTGTGCAGTCCAGATTCAGAAAAGTGCTTCCCCTGTACTTTCTGGTATGGGGTACTGTGTCTTTAAGGACTTTGATTTCCCCAAAGAAGATCTGTTGTGACAGGAACAGCTGTGAACTTCTTATAATATGTCGGCAGCTGGAGCTGGGGCAGAGACCCTGAGAACACGTTACCTGTCTAGTGTAAACTCAGTATTGCTTCAGGCCAGGAGCAAAAAGAAATGAGAAAAAGAAGAATGCTATGAATGGAGAAGTGAAAATATTTGACATCCCCAGAACTGTATTTCTTGGGAAGGGCAACTGAAAGAAATGCAAATATTGGAGAAAATAATTCAGGGCTGAGAACTTCATGCTCTGAAAGCTTAGCAAGCCTCCTTCTACTTTCCCACTTCAACCCCCTCCTTTCTGTGATGGGAACATCTCCCATAGGCTTCTGTAGATATGTCCAAAGACTGAAAATCATTACCCTACATTCACACAGAATCCTTTTTTCTCATGGTAGTTTAAATCTAATTTTATTGGCTTATTAGCCCGCTGATTTTTTAAACAGATTTTGTTAAATTCTGCTGACACTATTTTATTACTCTATTACTAAAAAAGGTTAAATGAATTTGGTTACTGTGCTCTAGAAGTTTTAGCAGTATTGGAATGAACACTGAGGAGGTCAGTAGGAGCTATAATTTCTTAGTACAGATATTTGTGCATCAGAAGGGTGTTTTCCTGGGGTGTCTCAGGCCATGTCCACTCTAGGATTTATTTTTTAATATGTCAGTAACAGCAATTTTTAAGTGTCAAATATGAGTTGTTATAAGGCATGGGAAGACTTTGTCGCGTTTATTAAACCTGCCAAATATGTTAAAAATGAAGAATTGCTTTGTCATCAGTGCCGTTTTAACATAGACTTTCTTAATCTTTAAAAGGATGTCCTTGCAGAAAAATAAACACAATAATAATTATACCTATATTTTATATAGTTTTTTGTGCCTGTATTACTTCCGTAGTTTGAAAATATACTACCCTTGTTTCACAGATGGGAAAATGGAGCTGTCCACGGTAGGTAAAGTAACTTCACTTGGAGGTCATCTAGAGGAAGACAGATCTGCTCTCAAAGCAGTACCTTATTATAGGTCATATATTAAACTAATCAAAATTTATTTGTGAGTTAACAAAACAGAAAGAGAACTTTTGAGATATTATTTAACACTTTTTTTTTTTTTCCACAGGAACTTTTTACACCGGAGTGCAAATTTAAGGAGTCTGTTTTTGAAAATTATTATGTAATCTACTCATCCATGCTCTACAGACAACAGGAATCTGGTAGGGCCTGGTTCTTGGGGCTGAACAAGGAAGGGCAGGTCATGAAAGGAAACAGAGTGAAGAAAACAAAACCAGCAGCTCATTTTCTACCCAAGCCATTGGAAGGTGAGGTTCAGTCCATCACTGCCAGATGCGCTAAAATGTTAAGATCCTGTTATAAATATCACAAAACGAGAGGGAACGGTTTCTAAAATACCATTTCTGAATGTGCATGCCACACGCAGGAGCCATTCCAAATGACAGTTCCCAGGATTCATGGTGTGGTTTTGTGCTTTGGCATCGTGATGCTAGAAAGGGCATATGTAAAAACAGTCTTTCAAGGGATTAAGAGGTCGTTTTTTTACAAGAAAAGAAATCTTTTGTTGAAGTGCATTGTGCTGTTTTTAAAATAATCTCTTGGTAGGGGCAAACATGTGAGTCTTGCAGTGAGAGATACTCCTTTCATTAAGCAGAGTGAAATAATGGATATTGCAGGATAATTGGAGTTATAAATGGAGCAGATGAAATGCCAGCATTCCAAAATAAGAGCTTTCTAATACAAAACACAAAGGTCTGTTTATAAAATAAATTATACTGTGTTACTTAGCCAGGTGGTGTAATGCACATATCTTCTGTAAGTTGGCCTTTAAGCCAGGACAGAAGCAAATAAAAGTCATACTAACGTTATATATTAAAATGATGTCACCCATTCTCAATCTTGGCAATATAACTTTTGATTTATCCTATATATTCTACAAGCCTTCTTTTTTTCACCTGTGCTGCTTTTTGCTTCTCGTCCTGACAGCATTTCATTCAGATTATCGCTACACATAGCCTCAGTCATTCTGAAAATTGTCTCATTAGTTAACATCTTAAAACACACACCTGAGTAATGCTTTAATTAGCAGTGCCATGTCTTTCTTTTAACCTTTTAACTTTGAAGATTTTTGATCTAAGGGATCAGTTTGTTAAATGTTTTAGAGTTTCACCATGAGGAAAGAATCTGAAGAGTCCTGTGTTTTAACTGTATATTTGAACTCAGGTTGAAGCCTTTTTGCTTCCTTTGCTTTGCAAAAGTCTTAAGATTTTCAGGAGCTCTCAACAGTATCTGCAGTTTATATGTCAATCACTTTATATTAAATTTTAACAATTTGTGTGGGAGGAAGCCAGTGCATTTCTAAAAGCAACATCAATTCATATGGATTAGGAAAAAGTGACTTTTAAAATGTTGGTCAGACTCTATCAAAACAGCTGAGGCAAGGCTTAGAAATAAGTTGCTTTACGTCGCCCACCAGAGTCATCAAATATTACAGCTCTACTATGTAATTCTTTACCTTATAGTTCTGTCTCATGTAATACTTTTGTGGGTCATGGTTTTATTTCATCATGCTCTTTAATTAATCAGCAAAGAGAAGTGTCCTAAACCCAGTTATGGGGGTTCACTCTGAAGAAATAGATCATAACCAGCCTCATGTACTCTAGAGAAGACATTTAATTTCAGACCTTCAGAAGCCATAAAAGGATTTAGATTGTGTCACTGGAAATGTTAGAACAAGTTATGTATTTGATTAGTTAATGATGCTTTGGGGCCCTTCATATTTATTATGAAACTTCACACCATTGAAGATCAAGGTCAGTACTTTGATGCTCCTGCCTCCTACTCTAATTAGCCAAGGGATGAAGGGATTGTGCTCTCTGTGGCAGCACACAGCCAGCCCCGAAATCATAGTGTGATGATTAATTCTTCTGACGGCTTTGACATCTCTTTTAACATTGCTCTGATATAAATAAATGCTACTGAAGTTAGGTATAAGTGGAAATATTACCTGATTCAGTGACATGGAAAATGAAATTGAATTATCCAAGAGCATTAATCATTAAGGCAGCTTAATGCTGGAACTGTGTAATTGAACACATGTATTTTCCTCAAAAGATTTAAAGTGGTTAGATAGGGACTGAAGCCCAGGAGCAAACTTTTAATTCCTCTAAGAATTTAGTTAATAGGTTAAATTGGAGTTTTCTGCACTTCTAAATTCAGTGGAGATTAGTGGCTGCTGAGAAAATTTTTGGAAAGGAGGAAGAAAAAAACCCCAACCACCTTTTATACCCTCTGCAGGCCAGTCCTGCACACTTATTCAATATAGACTGGAAGAGGTCATGGCTAAGCTCCTGAGACCTGTGAATCAGAGGTACAAATGATATTGCAGAGTTGGGCCCAAGCCTGGTCTTGCACTGTTGGACTATGAGAGAATGCTTAAGTCTAGGCAATTTTATAATATAATTTCATTCATAAAAGTCAATCGATGTTGTCTCATTGAATTTTACTTTTAAAATCTTATAGAATATTTAATTTGTGTATATATACAAATATATTTATATATACCTATATAAAAATATTTACATTTTGTGTCTCTGCCTCATGCAAAGATAGAACACCAGTTTTTAATTTCTGCAGCTTCTATAGATTCATTCAACAGGCAAACATACAGTTTCCTACAGTGTTTTTAAGTCAGATGTAACCGAAGACAGAAGTTTAGAGGGTCAAGCAAAGATTTCAGTCATGCAAAATAAGTTTCTGTCAAAGTATAAATAATTTCCCTTGTGTGCAGGAGGAACAGAGAGTATATTAAAATATTAGTTATTGTAGAAAAGTAATCCTATTTTAGGTACTTTTTCTTAAAAATGTCTCTCCTTTGTCTTTTCTCCCATTAGTTGCCATGTATCGAGAACCATCTTTGCATGATATTGGAGAAACAGTGCCAAAGGCTGGGGTAACTCCAAGTAAAAGCACAAGTGCATCTGCAATAATGAATGGCGGCAAACCAGTTAACAAGAGTAAGACCACATAGCCAGATCCTCACAGGTGTTGTGACTTACTGAGTCCTGAGTACAGTTGAGTGATTTATCCTTGCCAGACTTTCCCTCTGCAGTGTCCGTGGATCAGCTTGAGGCAAGTGAAATACTTGCTCGTTGCTGTTTCTGAACTAAGTTGTTGCAAGCGGATAAATCTCAACATGTAGCTCCTCCCACAACAAGAAGACACCTGGATAAACCAGCTAAACTCAGACCGTGGAATGCCCTACCAGATATTGGAATGCCTTTTTAATATCTTTTCTGTGACTGTGACACTTCATGTGAATGACATACTTCACAAGTAGACTTGATACCTTGCCTGCTGACAATTACCCATAATCCCTTTTTGAGTCCAGTTTCAGCAAAATCCATGTGTTTAAGTTCTATTTTGTAGCACACAAATAATCAAGTAATTTCTAGTTAGTTGCTGTAAACCTGTGCTATTATGGATTTCTCTTCTTCCCTTTTTTATAAGGCTGCTCGCTCCACTGTCTGTGATCTTTTGCAGGGATTGTGTTTCTATATAACTTAGTGTTGCCCGTGGCTCAGTTTTGAAAGCAATCAGGGAATCAGGAAACCTTCGAAAATCTATTATTGCAAATTATACCTATAAAGAATAGGATGTTGTCTCTGGCTTACAATATTGATTAAATGTGAATATTCTTAGTAACAGATACTGTGCTCCTGAGGTTGGCATCAGAGTGGAGGGAAGACTGTCAAACACACCCAATGAGAGAAAGTTTTCTGAAAAGAGTGTTTGACATGCCCCTATAGTTTCTTTTTGTGTGTGTGTTTTATACATATCACAGGCTTACTGGTAATGGTAACATTTGCCTGCCCAGCGAGCAAGACCCACTCATTTTTGGGAAAGTGGGTCAAAAGAACTCTGTAGGCCTTGTAGGCCTGAATTAAGGCTCATTTTTCATCTACTAAATCCTCATTATTTGAAAAACAACCACCACCAATAAAAAAAGATAAGACTAACCAGAATTGTGCTACCTAAGTCCATTTCAAATATAATCCTTTCCTGTTTTTAAGGAACTGAATTTAATGCCATTGTTATTTTTGGCTGAATTCCACACATACTTAGCAAAGCATGGGCAAAGATGTTGTTGTGTTCTTTTTTGCAGCACCAGTGCAAAGGGTAGTTACAAATTATAGTTTAATATTTCTGGTGTTTTAAAACAAGTTTTAAAACTGGACATATTACAAAACTTTATTTTTAATTTTAGCTCAGCATGCAAAGTCCAGTCCTATGTATCTCACCAATATCCCAGTATGTATCTCTACCCAGCTTCCTAGGATAATATGCCCACCAAATTGCTAGATTAAAGGTGCCTTGCCTTGATCTCTGTATACTGTACCTTCTCCTACATGAACCTAGAAGAAATCAAAAACATTATAAAATTGAAGCCTTGGATCATTTTATGAGAAACACCATCAACACTTTGAGTGTGTCATTTATGAACAGTGAAACCAATGTTAGGGGGAAAAATGAGTTTTAGACAATACCACAGAGATGCCATTGAAGTGTTAATTAGTTAGTCACATGCTTTCAGAAGACTGAAAATATGGGTACTCTTGGTATGCTTAAGAAGGTATTTGCTTCTCAGAAATGGCAGCAAGGACCAAATTGTACCTCAGTCTGGAAAACTCTGTGTGAGAACACTGTCTTGGCCTCTTGCTGTTATCTTGATATTTAAAGATAAAAAAGGAAGTCCTCCATTCCTTTTTTTTTAGCATTGTATTTCTGGCAATTTCTTTTATCATGTCTTTATGCTGAAATCCCGAACAGAGCCCACTGGTTATTTCAAACTCCTAACGTGCTCAGCTGAATAACTGATTCAGTCTAAACAAATTCTTTATGCCAGTTTTCATGTGTTCTGTGTTTATAAGCAACACTTAGTACACTGTTGAAGGAGGCTACTATAAAGCTGCTAAATTCTAGATAATCAAACTGGATTTTTTTCTTTTTTGGGGGATAGGTTAGACTTCTTTGTTTGTATCTGTAATATAAAAACAGCAAGCCAGCACTTGATGTTGGGTTTTTCTTGGGGGGATGAGGCCAACGTGAAGTCCAAATCTACATATAAAGAAAAAAAAATACAAAGCTACTTTAATACTATGATAAAAATACAAGAAACTTTGACTTAGACTGTCCCCTTGCCTGCTAGCTCTAAATGAGGAGAGGGGGAACCCAACACCACTTTGTTGAAAGCCTTTAGGGTTTCAACCCATCTGGTCCGGGGGGGGGGGGGGGGGTTGTACCATCCCTGAGAAAACCAAGCAAGAACAAAACCAATCATGTGGTAAAGTGAGCTTACGCTGAATCTGGGGGATCTATGGGACACAGCAGCCTTGATGTTGTATTATCTACTATGTCCCTAAGGTATCCTCAATCTTTCTAGAATTGTAGGAGGAGCAATTTAGAATATTTTGACTAGGCTAATAAAGCTGAAGGCTACATGTTCTCTCTGTCTCTCATCTAAATTTCATAGAGTTCACGAAGAGGTAATACATGTGTTTGTGTCCCCCACAGTCCTCCTTTTGCTTTCCCCAGGTTAAGAGCCTGGGGAGAGACAGGGCTGGAGAACTGGCTGAGACATGCAATGAGGATCTGGTTCATGGCCTGATGCTGCATAGGTATTATTTTCAACATTAAACTTTCAATCCCAGCTAATTAAAATCTGCCAACCAGTTTTGGAGCTATAATTAAGGCCAGATTTAATTTTTGTAAGCCATTAGTTCATATTGGAAATGCAACTTTTTTTAGTTCTGTTATTGTTTATGTGGACTAAATACATATGTGTGTTTAATCTAATGACTAGATGTCCTAAAAATAATTTCTTCTACAATCTGTTTAAACATAGCAAAAGGGTCTTTTTGCTTTGGTTACTTCCATTAATTTTGTCTCTTTTTCTCACCTGTTGCATGGGGAAGAGGATGGCAAGGATGAACTGCATGTAGTAGGTTTTGTGTATCAAAGAACTGTTGGTCTGTATTACTGAATTTACATACATATATGCAAATAGTTTGTCTGCATTGTTTGTGTTTATTATTATTTGTTGTATACACAGATGCAACATGTTGAATAAAACATTTATATGAAGGCATACTGAAAAACAAAAAAAAAGAATTATGTAAAAAGTAGACTGTGCAAAACATCATCGCACTGGCCACAGTATGGTGAAACTTCATGTAAATAGGTTGGCAAACTCAATTCTCCCCTTTTACCATGCCAAAGAAAATTTTAGCTCCTTAATATAATACCTCTATTGCTGTTTTCCAGGATAGTACTTCACCATTTTGTTCCCTCTAAAATTAATTTCGCGGTTAAGTGAAAGCTGTTTTCAACTGTCTGTTACTACTAAAGTACTGTATAGTAAACCTGACGGAATCAGTTTGTATTTACAGAGTGAGTGTTTTGTACTTACATGTCTAGCTGTCTGTGAATCTAGAGCAGTCCAGATCATTTGCATGCTTGCTTTGTATTTTGTTTTTCTTCTGGGTTTTATCTAATCTCAGAGAGACTGTTTGCACAGCAATCAACCCATCTTACCATCTCACAATGCACGGATATGGTAACACTACACATAGTCATTCTCTCTGCTTTTGCTTCCTTTGTTTTTTTTAGCCACTCTCAAATCAATTATTTTTAATATACTGTCCTCTTCATAAAATTTAACTTGTGTAGAGTCAGGTTGCTCCTCAATGAACACACCACCACCACCACCACCAGATATAAAATAAAACACGTCACTTTGACTATAGTATTTAGCTGAAAAAATGCTAAAAAATCTGACTTTTTATACATATACGGGGAAACTTTTTCTCTTGGCTTAAAACCACTCTAAGAAATGAGGCATGAAAGCAGGCAGTTTGGTCCATGCAGTAAAAGTGTGTCTTGCTGATCCATCTGTGTATTGGTATAAAGCAGAAATTATTTAGTTCCAGTCAGATGAGAATGCAAGTAAAATTAGACACAGTAAGGTTATCTTTCTTTTAAATGCCCCTTTGGATAAACTTATATTCTGTGCAATGCATTTTGAAATGTCTAATAACAGTATTTTTTCATGATGACTAATGCAAATGCTATGACTTATTTTTAAAGATGTAATAAAATCTTTGTTCTATTACCTAGTCACAGAAATATTCAACAGAGCTTTCTTCATCCCAGTAATAAAGTGTGTTATATCATTTAGCTATGAAGTGAGATGCCATTCTATAAAGAAGCAAGGGCAGTGCATCAGAAAAGGCAGACCAGGTACCTTTAAATCTTCATCTCTATGGCTCTAAAAGACAGTATGGCCAAGGAAAAAAAGATCACGAGGACATTAATAATTTACAAAAGCAAATCAATCCACAGCTGTTTTACAGATGACATGCCAGAAGATGCAATATACAATCGACATAATTCTACTAAATGCTGCAAGGGTTTTGTAGAAGCATTCAGCCCCCTTCTGGATTGTGTTCTTTCTATTATAAGAAGAAAGCAAGGCTATATTATCGCTGTTTCTAAGGTTTACTAATCTAGCCAGTACAAAATCCCCATTTATCCAATTTGTTTTCACCACCTATAACTACCTTTTGCCACAGGCCTGAAAGCAAGTTTTTACAGTCACTAGATATGAAGAATCAGCCAGTATGTTTCACTCCCTTATGCCTCTTCCTGCTTTTATAGTTTATGTGTCTTGAATTCCTGTCAGCAGGAATGAGGTGTAAAATCACAATTTATTAATACAACTAGTATTTTCACATATGTGGAATAATAATCTTATTCCTTCAGGTCTCATTTTTCTAGCAAGGAAATGAGCCACAAAACAGACCTGCTGGGAGTCACATCACCAGTTACCTCAGCATGAAAGGGGGGAAAAATGTTCAAGCAACATCATAAGAAACAGAGTAAAAATTGGAAAGGAAAATAGATATTCATTATACTTTTAGTAGTCCTAATAGATATTTTAAGGTTTATAGTGATAGCACCATTTTGTTTGATAATTTACATTTTAATTAGCCCCTGACACTAGCTGTGTTAGAATATTCTAGTATATTTCCATACTTACCTTAACAAAAAATTTAGATAGCACTTTTTGAAATTCTGTGGCTATGTAATCCACCCGGTAACCAAAATGTTGAAGTTGGGTATTTTTTTAAAAATTTTCTAGCTAGAAACCAGAATTATTTTACATTTTTTAAGTATATAAATTTAAAAGGAAAACAAATTGCAAAGTAAAATGCATCGGATATGACACTGAAACCCTCTAAAGTATCTTTTTTTTTTGTCTATGAATGTGAGTACCTGAAATTCCAAGGCCAGTATCTATACAGTATCTATAAATGTTTGTTATACCAGGAAACAAGTCAAGAGTTTCTACTGCATCTAAATAAGAGCATTGATTATCCACTATCTCCTGTTTTACAGTATTAAATGCAAATGGAAGGAAATGCAGTACAAGCTTGTGTCTTTCACTGTTTACATTCTGACTCAGCAGAAGAATGTATATGCCAAAAAACACTGGTTATTATAGGAGGATTCAGGTCAGCGGTATTCATAAATGTAAATAAGACCAATAATCTGTGCTCTCCAGTCAGACACCAGGGCTGACAAAACGCATATCTGTTAAAATATATGAAAGTATTCCTGTTAAGCTCTACAAAGTTTAAGGGTTAGAAGTACAAAATACAAACTATAATTTCAAAATGGGTTTCTTTTAAGTTTCTTTATACTGTATCAATACATTTTAGAACTCTGAGTGATATTTTGGTTATTTAAAAAGAGCAACTAGCAGCCTTGGGATGTATATATCTCATTATTTATGTGCATAACTCCTATACAAGTTATGCGTAGACATTTGGTGGTTATACTATGACTCCCTGAGAACACGGATTTCACAAGCTTCATTTTTAGAAAAAGAATTCAGTTAAGAAAAAATCCGGTAAGGTAAAGAGCAAGCTACGTGGGAAGGGGGAATAATAAAAGTGATTATTCAAAATGATTCATAAATTCATTTAAATTTTTTTGCATTCTAATTATTACATGTTCTGTACCATTGTATTTTCCTATTTCAAAAGCATCCTTTCTAAAAGAAAACAAATTTCTAGACTAATAATGGAATACCTTTTTCAGTTGATATACAGTTTCCTTATTTCTGAGTCATGTACCTCTTTAAAAACCTGGATCTTGGCACCTAAACCACAATATTACAGTTTGATATTAACAAGAAGTATTTTCCAACCATTTAAGCACTTTCTTGATCAATCATAATTTCACAAAATGTAATCACTTTTGAAAATAAAATGTATGTATTTTTTTTGCTCTAAAGAATTAAAGGGCTGCCAAATCTACATGTATTAAAAAAAGAGACTCATATGTAAATAAGTTAGGGAAGTCCCAATAGTTGTGCATCGTTCATAACTCAATGTGAATTTCACACTGAGCAGCACTTCATCATTGGAAAATAAAAATAAAATTTTTGTTCATACCACTGCTTTGTTTGTATTTACTGTATTAAAACTTTAATTACTTTGTTGCCATCGTCTGAAGATCTGTGGCTGAGATCAGTCTACTGCATGGTATAACTGATTTTTCAGGTCAGTTGACTTTCAAGCTCCCAACTTCTATGAAAACAGTGAAATTCAATGAATGCCATGTGTGACTGTGCAATCTGTTCCAAACAGTGATTTCTAATAGCATATAGAATTGTCATTCTAAAAGTTGTTAGTGTAACAAGTTTTCCTTGCTTTACTTTCAGGAGGACTAGGCAAGTGTACACACATAAAACAGGATGATAAAAGTACATGAGTTGCAGGATACATATTCAGAATAGCAAATCATACATTTTTATCTTTATTAGTTTCATTCATTATACTCCTATAGGTTATGCACTTCAAAGTATTGTAGTATGTAGAACAGATAACCAACTTATTGACACTTTAACCACAGAAATTAAAAGGTTCTCTTGTGGACAAGGGTATGTTCAAACACATCGGGTCCTCATTCTATGGTTGTCCGGTAATTGGACCTCAGTTATACAAATACAATTCTTTGACCAAAAAAAAAAAAAAAAATCAATCATTAAAGTTTTTATCAGCTTTTTGCAGCTTCTATCGATTTTGGAGCTGGGGCAGAGTCAGGATTATTAGAAAGAAAAATAGTCAAACACCATATTTGCCAAACACCATAAAATTGATCAAAGGTATTATTTGACAAATATTCAACTATCTCTGCTCTTCTGCTGTTGCATACTGATGTGGAGATCTGACAACCAAGTAAATGACATTAAAAAAAGGCTTTCTTATGTTTTTTTTCCAAAGATTGCTTAAGAAATAGGCATTAAGCATGTAATGTGAGCCCCACTGAAGTCACTGAAAAACTATGGGTAACTTCCACAGGACCAGTATTCTATGATTTCAGCTTTTTTTTGCTCCCAAGTGAAATCATTTTCAGTTTTGTCATGCACTTCTTAAGGAGCTGGCCTTCCAATGACTGTTATAGAGTATTTGCATACATATATGTGTGTGCGCGTGCACACGCACGTGCACACACACACACAGAGTATTTCTGAAATTAAATGTCCTAGCAGCCTAAAGAAAAATCAAACAAAATCCACAGTCTTCTATGTCCTTTGTTAAGAGTATTCTGCCCCCAGCCAGATTTCACAAGCATTTCCATTCCATCCTTCCCAGCACTCACAGTTTCCGCAGCTACAAACACCATTGCCTAGAACAGAATGAATAGAGGACAATTATCATAATTGAAATGTAGTACATTAAAATGTGTTTTATGGGAAGTATAAAGCCATGTTAAAGTAGTTGCATTATCCCTCTAATGCCTCCCCCCTCCTTTTTTTTGGTAAGGAAGCAATTACTGTACCATTGCATTAAGAAGCCACCCCAAAGCTACACTTTTAAAGAATTAATAGCATTCTCTCAATAATGCCATCAGCAGAATTGCAAATATTGTAATTATACTACCATTATTTGCACCCAGCCGTTGAGGCTCAGTGTTCACACTGCACTTCAGGGTGCAAGGAAAAATGAGAATTATTTTTAACTATTATGAAGAAATAAAAAGTTATAAACGGAATAGTAACAAAGACATTGCTTTGAACCTGAAAAACTTTATACCTAAGTTCTCAAAGTTCTATACAAATAAGTAACATCTCACACTCAGTGTTTAATGAAAATATATTGTCCCTATTTTGCCAAGGGGAAACATTAAGTACTGAGATGCACATTTTCATTTTCATTTTATTTTAATATTTTGGATGCTCAGCTTGAGACATCTACAGCTTGGTTTTGCAAGGTGAGCTGCTATTCCTACCAACTTCATGAAGATCTGTGAATGGCCACTGCAGGTGAAGATCAGGCTCCTAGTTGCCTCTGTACTGGGTACTTGCAAAAAAATGGACACTTGCTAATCAGGTTAGCCAGGTGACCTGGTTTCTGACCAGAATTTACTACTGCCAGCTCTCCCACTCTGACTCTAATCAGCTTGCAGACTTCCTCCACATCTGATAATTGCTCAGCAAAGATTTTCTAAAATTAAAATTTGTATCAGGCAGCAGCCATCGAGTTAATATAACAGTTCCCATACTGCTGCTTGTCACTAGGTTTCCTTGTTATGAGGGTTTGTTGGCAACCTGCCCATTTCTATTCGCATCTGCCATCTGAACTCTCAGCCAATGTTAGGGTGAAGGCGCCTTTAATCACTACCCGTCACCTCATAAGAAAAGCTGTCAGGTATTTCAGCCTCCCAGGGAGAACCATCTGAATGCCAGGAAGCTTTGTTAACCAACAAAGCTATTCCTCTCACCTAGCAAAGATTATCAGATAAGTGGAAGTTTTTCGTGACTTGAATGCATTCATTACACACACAGAAAAGCGAGGAGTGAGAACAAAAGTTTCAGAAATCACATAATCATAAGGCTGTCAATATGCTCTTTGCCAAAGAGGAGTAAGTTGTAGTCTATTACAATGAAAATTGTTGATGGATTTCATAACTGATCTACTTATTTAAATTCATATGCAGACTTTCACCTGTTGTTTTGCAACCTTAAGTTGATTATCACACCACATGAAGAAACAATTATAGTAGGTTTGAATAACAAGCAAATGCACTTCCTCCATCAGTGGAGAAAGAAGAAGCTGGGCTTCATCTAACATAATTCCCATCAACGCAGTTTGTTTCTTGGAGCAATTAAGTGTTAGTCTGTACTGCACCTGTGCAAATGAGATCGTCATGTTTGTCACAGTCTCTGTCATCACATTCACAGAAATCACCCGAAATGTACCATTCCTGTGGTGAACAGATGCACTTTCCACAGTGGCAGGAACCTGAAATCACAGATTATTACTCACAGTCAAAGAGTACTAGTATTTTCAGACCAGACTATAGCATCCCCAGACATGCACACACGCACACACCCCACACACCAAATTGCTGTCTAAGAAGCTATTGTATGAAAGAAAATAATCAAGCTAAAAGCTTTTTGAATAAAAGGATTCTTTCTGGGGGTGTGTGAGTGTGGCAGGGCACTCCTTCTAATGCTTTGATTCTGCTATTTCATTTAATCAAGACTCATATTTTGAGGCTTTCCTTTGGTTTCAGAGACCTACAATCAGGGCTACTCTTCCCAGTAACTGTTCTCTTTTTTCTAGCTAGAAAAGCTTAAATTGTCCCTGACTTACTGTTACTGAAGGCAATAAAATTGTACCTAGGAAAAAAAAGGCCCTGCTCATCTGAGGATCGTGGGGACTGGACCACAAAAGACCAGAGGTGCCTAAGCCTAACATTTAGACCCTCAAAATCTTCACTACTACAGATGAAACTGTTCCACCGCCTGCAGAATTATTAAATATTTGCTTGAGGCCAGAAAGAGCGCTTGTGCACCTAACTGTGGTTTGGCAGTTTGCTCCTTCCTGCAGAGACCTCACCTCTTGTCAGGTCACTTGCCAGGTCAAGCCATTCTCCTCTTCCTTGGGGATGTCAGGTCTCTCCTCCTCAGGCTTGAGAGAGATTTGACAGTGATGTTCAGGAGAGCACTGAACCCACCAAGGCCTGGGGTGGCACCAGAAACCTCTTTTTAAGAGAAGACTCCCACACACCCTTACCTTCAGGAGAAGGTTCATGGCTCTGAATCATGAAAAAGGATGTTTGACCCCATGCGACCACAGGTCAGGGAGCCAGTAACCTGGGAAGATTGTGAGGGTTGCCTTTCTGCAATTCAGAAATGCCACTAGGAAATGGCATTTCCTCTGGGTCAAAGTAAGCAGCGTTTATGGAGCCCATCTTCAGCTGCCTGACCCCCTTCTCTATGCAGAATTCAGACACTCAGATGGGGAGTCTATCAGCTGCAGAGACAAAAGTCCTTTTGTGGGTCCAGCTCTAAGAGGAGGTTGCTGTAGAATTTATTTTAAAACAGAACAAAACAAAAACCCCCTCCTCCCCGCAAAAAGAAAAAACAAGTAAGTGAGAATACACATGTAGCTTTCAACTATGGGAGGCAGAGTAATAAAAAAGAAAAAGTAGAGTAAGCAGCTGTTGACCTTTAACAGAACAGGCTTCTAAACGAGTTAGGTGCAGTTGAAAATCCCCCCCCACACACACTATTTCAGGAATTATGGTAATAAAAAGTCAATGCATTTAACACTATTAAAAAAAACAGAGGGAAGCTTGATTCTGTTGGAACGTAACTTAAACAGAATTCATGGGTTACTACAGGGCCTGAGCCAAAGTATATAACATGATGCTGCCTGTCTTTACATTTCTTTCAGTGACCTCTGAAGAAATCCATAGGAAGAATTCAAATATAAAATTTCCTTTTAAATGTGTATCTGTCGATGTCAATCATATTTCTGCAGGATTTTTCCACAAATACTGAAGTATCTCTGATCACTGAAACTTAATTCTTTAAAACTTCAGAACCACCCCAGCAGAGTGTCTAATGTTTTAAATAAAAATGTAACTAACTACTCTGCTTATTGTAAGCTGACAAAAATTAATTAACTAATTTTTGAGAAATGCTGTTTTAAATTGCAATATATGGAACATAAATATATCTACAGAAAGAACTAATGATTGGGACGTTTGGGAATGGAAACATTTAGTAAAGCATCTATTTTCCTGTGAATTCTGTGAGTACGGCTTACTGATCCATGGGAATCAGGAAATACTGACATTCCCTACAAGGATAAAAATGCCATCACACAGAGGCAGTGAAGAATAGCATACATATTACACAGTTACTCTACAAAGATATACACTAAGATATACTTGAGAATAATTTAAACCAGAAGCCTCTGTTCCTATAAACTACAAAGCAAAGCTGAAGATAATGATGAAAAGCACCATAGTATGAGAATTTTAGTGAAAGTAAGATAATTAAGAGCATGGTATTTAAAGAAACCTGATGTTACTCTCCATAATCAAATGCTGATGCTGCTACTGAGAGATGACCAAGATATTTTAAGGTTATTTTGCAGAAGATAGATACAGCATATTTGACACCCAGTAAACTAAAGGAAATCAGGCTCCACAATATAAAATCTGTTAGGGAGAACGAACGTATTAAGTCTTTTCCCTGAACAGGGCATGCTGCTTGGGGAGCCTCCTCAGTCTAATTAAAACAAGTCTAATTAGTTGAGGGGTGTTTCCTTGGAATCCCGGCCAGATCCTCTGATCGTTTTTGGCTCATTAACTAACCCAAGTCCTGCACAGTTACAGTAGCCATCTGTAGCCCTACATTTATTGCCAGTGAGGCAGCAGCATGGTGGGTGTTGCTGTTTTCCTTGGTAAGAGTTTTTGCTACAGGTGGTGTAGTGAGTAAGCCAAGATTTTGCAAACAGATAGGAATGTGGATGTCCAACTTCGGTTATACTAAGAGAGTGTAATTTCATGAAAGTGTTTTCAGCAGTTATCTGCTGAAAAACAGGTCTCCTTAGAGTCTATTAAATTTGACATATAGAAACTGAGGCTTCCTAAATCCATTATAGTGTTTGCATATTTGGCTAGGATTCCAGCAAAGATGGAAATAACCAACCCTGAAAGAGCTCATTAGTGCATGGGTTCTAAAATCCCTGATATTTGACCAATAATGGTTATTTATTGCTTAATGCACTGAAACAGAAAGAAAAATTTCTCCTTCCTGGCCTCTGGATGTTGCTGGACACTCTAATTATGAACAACATTTTAAACTATGGGTACCCAATAATATGTGATTTCCAAATATATACTTAAGCATTTGTTAAAAAAAAGAAAAACAGACAAAAAAAGGCAAGCATATAGCCAAAAGCTTTGACTGACTCTGCCTATGATCCCCATCCTGCTCAGAGAAGCTGCAGGAGACAGTAGCCGTGGTCCTCTTCACAACTAACTTAAACAACATGGCCGTGAGAGTGGTGCCCATCTTTAGCCAGGCACTTACCCAGGAAGCTGAAGAATAGGATTCTGCGTCCTACCTCAACAGAGTTAACTTGGTTCCTCCTCCCAGGGGGAGAGTGCTGTATAATCCTCTTTTAGGTGGACTGGATCAGTCCTCTGAGTCTTGAAAAGCCTTTATAACTCTCCTGTCCTTTATAGGAAACACAGGCACGATCTAAAGGGAAGTAGATTGTTCCCCAAGTCTGAAGTACCTAAGAACAATTAACTGATGCCTAAGATAAAAGCATATTTAGGCACTGGAATTTACTGCTAGGATGTTCACTGGCCACTGATTCTAGAAGGTATCTTACATAAGTATTTTTTGGGCTGGAGCAAGCACTTACGTATGACTGGCTGTTCCCACAATAAAGCAACTATAGCATCTAACTTGACACAACTTTATTACATTGACGAGTCTTCAGGGCAACCTTCCCTCACACAGGAAGCTTAGCTGTGTTTGGAGGCCAAAGATACCCAGATTTCTGAAGAAATGCCCAGTGTTCCTGAATATGGATTTAAGGTCAGGTTTGTAATTCCTATAGAAATCAAATGATATTTAACAGTGAAATTTTTCTACCACAGTAGAAAATCTGGGCCTTTGGAGCCTTCCTTTTGCAGCACTGGCTGCATGCAGCTGGGTATAACTTAAAGCAACTTTCAGGCTGCTCCAGACTACATCAGTGATCAGATACCCAAACAGCCCCACTGGAAGGGGGGCCGTTTGCCAGTAGCCAAGAGAGGCAAAAAAATCCGTGATGTCTCTGCAAATTCCTGCCAGATGAACTGTTTCCAAAGCTTCAAATTCATGTTGCGGTGCTGCTATATGTGGTCAAAGCTAATTCTTCTCCAAGCAAGCTCCCCAGACCAGAAAAAATAATTTTTAGCCTTCCTTACAAGAGGGTGGCAGTAACCAAAAGGGTCAGCTGGGAATCTGCCTGATGTAGAAGGATCCCAGGTGCTTTTTCCAGCTAGCTAGTATGCTATTTTTTTCTTGTCTATGCAAGAGATACACATACAGAGGAAATGGCACATCAGGAGTGGATGGGGTCAAAGAGCATTGCATTCTAGCCTCCAGCTAGTCCCAGCACCAGTTTTTTGTCTCCTCTCTTTTAAAGATGTTATATATAAAATTGGCAGCTTTCACTATGTGGGAGCCAAAAAGCCCTCCCTCCAGTAATGCAATTTTCCTAGCCTGAAAGACTGCAAGGTAAGAACATTAAGGAACAATTTTAGATAATTATCAAGATTTTCTAAATTTTATTTCTCCTTATAACTATTTTTCACAGCTGGACTCAAGCTGATGCAACCATCTGAATACAACATTAAAAATTAGCAAAAGGGAGGATTTGTGGGGTTCTGCCATGGGTCCTGCCAAGGCCTACCTTTCCTTTGCTGCTGCGCTGGGGAGGGAAGGTTGAGCATACCAAATGTCGCTGCTAAATACTCTCCTTGATTCGCCGCTTCTTGAGATATTACATTTACCACCTTGCCCACTGCAGTGTTACTGTAGTTAGCGCCCCTGCTCCTCAGACTGGACAGAGCACTATCATTTAGTTTATAATACACAGTTGTTCAAAGCAGATCGTCAGATAAACACATACAGGAAATTATATGCTATTAACAAATTGCATAGGAGAGCAGCACTGCTAAGCATGTACGGCTGTGGTGGGTGTTTGATGAAATGGATGTAAATGCATTAAGGAGCCAAATATAACATCCTTTTAATAACAGGTGCCTTTGAAAGAAGGGCTACTAAACAACAACCCACTGCTGCACGCATTAGTCTTCCAGAACATGATCATTTTCATCTGCTGATACACAGTAGCTCAGCTACCAGTTCTTACCCTTCCCTGAGCATAATACACCATCTGCTGATTCGCAAAGACTTTTGCTCTCCTCCTCCGTCATGTTGCACTTTCTTGAATGTTGGCACAACTTTCCAAACCATCCGTCCTCACAAATGCATCGGCCACAAGAGCAAATACCATGGCCTGTAAGGACAGCAAGGTAGGTTATGAGCAAAGCGAACAGAAAGCAGTGACCGTGGTCACAGCTGAGATCACCTTTGAATTCCCCTAGGGCAAGGGGCAGGCTATGAGACAGGCAGACATGTGGCACAGAAGGACAGTCAATGACAAGTGACAGAAGGGCCAAAGAAAACCAAGAACAAGGGTCAAAGAAAGAGCCTGGAGTGTATAATGGATTAAAAAAGAAGAAGAAGAAGAAATAGAACTTTAGAGGATCATTTGTTTTAAAATAACAACAGCAAAATGGAAAATACATCAAATTGAACACTGAGGGGGAGATCTAGCCAGGAACGAGGTAAAGGGGACAACAAATGTGAAGAGGCATAAGGCAATGGAAAATGGGAGAAAGCAAGAAATGTCTCCCAGACAGGATTTCACTTTTCAACATCAAATAATATTTTGGCAGTAGAAAAGATAATTTCAAAGCTAATCTGTTTACCAGGCTTGAAAGAATCAAACTATACATACTAGTGATTTTTGTCTATCTTATCCGCTGTGCAGGGCAGGGGAGTGGAAATGAAGAGATTGGGATTATATGGGGGTATGAGCTAGGAGGAAGGGAAGAAACAGCAGGGATATCTAGCAAAGCATTGAGCTGTAGGATACAGAGAAGCAAACAGGCAATTTTACTTTCCTACTTTGCGGCCTTCTCATGAGGCGACAGTGAAACTCAATGTTGTATACTGGGAGGCAGCACCGTTAGAAGCCCACATGAGAAGCAAACCTTGCAGTTTGCTGAAAATTGAATTCCTTCATGTTTTACTGATAGCCAGGTACTTTACTAATTTAAATTAGTAAATATTGGAAGCTCCAAAGTCTTGGAGCTGTTCTTATTTACAGCCATCAGAATGTTCAGAACAATTTTTGCAGCCCAGTCATGTAACAAATATTAAACTGTGTATTGGTTTTTTTGTTTTTTTTGGTCTTATTAACTACACAAACTAAAACAATCAATAAAAATGACACAGTCTTATTATGACAGTATTTCTGCCTGCTTCTGCAAGTGACATTTAACAATTACAAATCTACATATATGCATTTAACATATGAAAATATTATGCATCGATAACTAGCAATAATAAAAAGCTTGATTCTATTTTAGCTTCTGTTTTAAACTGGGAAACAGGAACAACTGTACCACAAACCAAAACATAAGAAGTTGAAAAAAAAGTAGCTCTACTTTCCCATATGCTGATACCAGGTAGATGGCATGCAATCATCTACATTATCTTACTATGTATGGCTAAGCTTCTCTCAAAGCATCGTTATCTTCCTTATTTGTTCTCTTCTCAGCAAGATATGGATTCGATTTCAGAATACCTCAACTACAGAAGAGCTAAATACTTAACCTGATTTAGATGTTGGAAAATTATTTGTAGAGATACAAATACTTGTACTCATTTTAGCACAGAAGAATGAGAAATCCATGCTGATCTCACTGAGGAAATCACTTTATATTATTTTACTTGTATAGTCATTATGATTTATAGAAGGCAGGCCATGATCATGTCTGTAAAACCCCTACGCGAGTCAAATAAAAAGAAAATGAATAATCCATCAATTTACAGCAAACAAAGTTTACAGCTTTGAATGCAAAATTTTGACTTACGCATTTTTCTGAGATGACCTTTCCTCTCCTCCTTTATGCCGTATAAATCCCCAAAGTAGAAAGATCTCTTTCATCTCAAGGAACCCATTTTACCATAATAATATTTACTATATTGTTATTGAGGCAGTGATGAGACAACATTGAAATCGCCAGATAAGGAACCAGCAAAGACTTATCCACATCTCTCTCTGCCAGGTTTTCTCTCTACAGTGTGTTCAGAAGTCCTCTACTATTTACTTGTACAACTTCTACTGTTTCCACTGGAAGAATATGCTAAAGTGGAAGTGTTTTCCCTATTACGACCCTCTGTCTGCAGTCCCTGCTGTGGGCTTTTCCCACCACCCCCACCACAGCTGTAGCTCCCACATCTCAGGGCACCTCTGGTCTAACCCAGCCGTATAACCAAAACCTTCACACCTAAATCCGGTGTGAAACTCACGAGGGAAAAGCCCGGGGGGCTGGTGATAGGCCGGCCAGGAAGTGCCGGTCGAGCTGTCGCTGCCATCAGTGGAGACGGAGCTGGCAGCTGGCAGCAGATCACCAACCCTGCGGGGCCTCTGCTGGGGCTGCAGGAACCAAACCTTCCTCCCAGCTGGTGCCCACCTGGATGGCAGCAGCCCTTTGGATGCCTCATCGCAGTGGTGAGCACATGAGTGCTTAGCCCAACAGCTCGTTAATTCCTAGATATCTTCACTATGTGTCAGCAAATGAACAGCTGCTCTATATGTTTTATTTGCGTATATCCTACTTGCGGAGTCTCTTTTGGGCTGCAAATGCCCAAAACAAACCAGTCCAAAGGAGGGGCCATGACACTGAAAGCAACTGCTTTCTGGTATTCAAGCTGCATCCAAAATGCCCTAGTTTCATTCCAGTGAATCTCAGACTCCCAAAATTATGTGCAACAGAGCAACAAAAAGCACAAAAGGTCGTTTAGAACGGCAGATAATTCCCTTCATGGAGGAGTTTAAAATTAGAGAATAAAGCAGTCATACACAGCAAAGGAGAAAAGAAAAAACCCTAATTGAAGAAGTAGAGTTCTGCACAACTAAATCAGCTGAAGTGATGAAATACTGATTTAACTATTCAGATTTAAGCAGATTTATTGGAAATGTTGGTCTGTCATCAATTCTGATTTAATATAAAACACTTAAAATCACAAATTGCATATTGCAATGGCTGTGAGACTAGTGATCATCATTCATAAAAATCAGTGTTAATGAACATTTAAATATATTACAGAATTTTTTAAAGGTTAATCTCCGGTCAGAAAGAAAGATGGCAATGTTGGGGGGAGAAAAGGAGGGAGAAAAATGGTATTAAAGATACTGTCACTTCCTTTAGAATTATCAGTAAATCCAAGAACCACAAGATATAAATGTATAAGATGAATGCAGTAACAAAGAAAGCCACAACAGGTTTACTAGCCGAGATCTATTATAATCCAAATCAGCCCAAGTCAAACCGGATACCAGAATGAATTATTTCTTACAACATTTACAAGGAAAACTGTGTGGTTGTAGGGAACTTCAAGAGAAGTATATTGGACTGCTCATGCAGCTAACAACAAATGTTGTCAGAGTTTCCAAAAAACAGGCATGATAATTTTCTAATACAAAAGGCATCACTACCTTGTAATCTCAGTGTGATGGAGAAAGATGAATTTATCACTGAGAGGAAGCTTGCTGTTGCTTATGGACTAATCAATCATAACTAGATAATGTTCAAGAAGGGAAACTGAGGCCAGTCCCAAACAAAATTTGGCACCTCAGGAGAACTAGTTTCTCAAACTAATATAAAATAATAAATACATAATAGAATCAAAATTAACCAGAAATGGGGGAAAAAACTCTACCAGCTACCAGCTGGTATGAGAAAGCCATACAGCCAAAGAAGGAGAGAGGAAATGAATAGCAACCAATATAAATGAGAAATTTTGTTGTGAATAAAACTGAGGTAAAAGGAAAAAAAGATACCAAAAAAATCTGTAACTGGATGGACAATAAGAAGTTTTAAGAATATATTAGGAATATGAAAAATCTTAGCATAATGTAGGTTCCCTGATTAAGAATAGTAGAATAAATGAAACAAATATTTCTCTTCTGTATTTGAATAGAAACGGGATTTTGTATTTTTTATTACAGGTATCTGATAAAGAATTTTCCATTACATTATTAACATACCAGAATATTAAACAACACCTATCTGGGAAAAATATTTCAAAATGACTAGGAAACTAGGAAAGATGGGGGAAGGGGAGAGTTATAGTGCCAGGGTTGCTGGCAAAAGACAGCTCAAGTCAGGATGCCTACAGCAGGTGAATGCAGCCAGGGAAGTGCGCATGGGATGTGGCTATGAAGGATCCTCTTGTACCCCTCCTGGGAAACCTGCATGCTTGATCACCTCTCTGAAATGCCTCTACACCAATGCATGCAGCATGGGGAACAAACAGGAAGAATTAGAGATCTGTGTGCAGTCGCAGGGCCATGATCTCATTGCCATTACAGAGACATGGTGGGATAGCTCGCATGGCTGGAGTGCTGTCATGGATGGCTACGTGCTTTTTAGGAAAGACAGGCCAGGAAAGCGAGGTGGTGGAGTTGCTCTTTATGTGAGAGAGCACCTGGAATGTATTGAGCTGTGCCTAGGGGTGGATGAAGAGCGAGTCGAGAGCTTATGGGTAAGGATTAAAGGGCAGGCTAGCATGGGTGACACTGTTGTGGGTGTTTACTACAGGCCACCTGATCAGGAAGAGGAAGTCGATGAGGCCTTCTACAGACAGCTGGAAGTAGCCTCAAGATCCCAGGCCCTGGTTCTCATGGGGGACTTCAACCACCCTGATATCTGCTGGAAAGACAACACAGCTAGGCACAAACAGTCCTGGAGGTTCCTGCAGAGCATTGGTGACAACTTCTTGACACAGGTGGTGGAGGAGCCAACAAGGAGAGGTGTGCTGCTGGACCTGGTACTAACAAACAAAGAAGGACTGGTTGAAGATGTGAAGGTCGGGGGCAGCCTTGGCTGCAGTGACCATGAGATGGTGGAGTTCAGGATCCTGCGAGGAGGCAGCAGGGCACTAAGTAGGATCGCAACCCTAGACTTCAGGAGAGCAAACTTTGGTCTCCTCAGGGACCTACTTGGAGGAATCCCATGGGTTAGGGCCCTAGAAGGAAGGGGCGTTCAAGAGAGCTGGTTAATATTCAAACATCACTTCCTCCAGGCTCAAGAGCGGTGCATCCCTATGAGTAGGAAGTCAAGCAAAGGAGGTAGGAGACCTGCATGGATGAGCAAGGAGCTCCTGGCAAAACTCAACCAGAAGAAGGAAGCATACAGAAAGTGGAAAGGGGGACAGGCCACTTGGGAGGAATATAGGAACGTTGTCAGAGTATGCAGGGATGAGACGAGGAAGGCTAAGGCCCGTTTGGAATTAAATCTGGCGAGAGATGTCAAGGACAACAAGAAGGGCTTCTTCAAATACATCAGTAGCAAAAGGAAGACTAGGGAAAATGTGGGCCCTTTGCTGAATGGGGTGGGTGCCCTGGTGATGAAGGATGCAGAGAAGGCAGAGTTACTGAATGCCTTCTTTGCTTCAGTCTTTACTGCTCAGGCCAGCCCTCAGGAACCCCAGATCCTGGAGGCAAGAGAGAAAGTCTGGAGAAAGGAAGACTTTCCCTTGGTCGAGGAGGATCGGGTTAAAGATCATTTAAGCAAACTTGACACCCACAAATCCATGGGCCCTGATGGGATGCACCCACGAGTGCTGAGGGAGCTGGCGGATGTCATTGCTAAGCCACTCTCCATCATCTTTGAAAGGTCATGGAGAACAGGAAAGGTGCCTGAAGACTGGAAGAAAGCCAATGTCACCCCAGTCTTCAAAAAGGGCAAGAAGGAGGACCCAGGGAACTACAGGCCAGTCAGCCTCACCTCCATCCCTGGAAAGGTGATGGAGCAGCTCATCCTGGAGGCCATCTCCACGCATGTGGAGGAAAAGAAGGTGATCAGGAGTAGTCAGCATGGCTTCACCAAGGGGAAATCATGCCTAACCAATCTGATAGCCTTCTACAATGGGATGACTGGCTGGGTAGATGAGGGGAGAGCAGTAGATGTTGTCTACCTAGACTTCAGCAAGGCTTTTGACACTGTCTCCCATAACATCCCCATAGGGAACCTCAGGAAGTGTGGGCTAGATGAGTGGACAGTGAATTGGTGGATTGAGAACTGGCTGAATGGCAGAGCTCAGAGAGTTGTGATCAGCAGTGCAGAGTCTAGCTGGAGGCCTGTAGCTAGCGGTGTCCCCCAGGGGTCAGTATTGGGTCCAGTCTTGTTCATCAATGACCTGGATGAAGGGACAGAGTGCACACTCAGCAAGTTTGCTGACGATACAAAACTGGGAGGAGTGGCCGATACACCAGAGGGCTGTGCTGCCATTCAGAGAGACCTGGACAGGCTGGAGAGGTGGGTGGAGAGGAACCTCATGAAGTTCAACAAAGGCAAGTGCAGGGTCCTGCACCTGGGGAGGAATAACCCCATGCAGCAGTACAGGTTGGGGGTCGACCTGCTGGAAAGCAGCTCTGCAGAGAAGGACCTGGGAGTGCTGGTGGACACCAAGTTAAGCATGAGGCAGCAATGTGCCCTTGTGGCCAAGAAGGCCAATGGTATCCTGGGCTGCATCAGGAAGAGTGTTGCCAGCAGGCCGAGGGAGGTGATCCTGCCCCTCTACTCAGCCCTGGTGAGGCCACATCTGGAGTACTGCGTCCAGTTCTGGGCTCCCCAGTACAAGAGGGATGTGGCACTACTGGAGCAAGTCCAGCGAAGGGCCACAAAGATGATTAGGGGACTGGAGCATCTCTCTTATGAGGAAAGGCTGAGAGAGCTGGGCCTGTTCAGCTTGGAGAAGAGAAGGCTGAGAGGAGATCTTATCAATGTATACAAGTATCTGAAGGGAGGGTGTCGAGAGGATGGGACCACACTCTTTTCAGTGGTGCCCAGTGACAGGACGCGAGGCAACGGGCACAAACTGAAACACAGACAGTTCCATCTGAACATGAGGAAATACTTTTTGACTGTGAGGGTGACAGAGCACTGGAACAGGTTGCCCCGAGAGGTGGTGGAGTCTCCTTCTCTGCAGATATTCAAAACGCGCCTGGATGCAATCCTGTGCAATGTGCTCTAGGTGACCCTGCTTGAGCAGGGGGGTTGGACTAGATGATCTCCAGAGGTCCCTTCCAACATCAGCGATTCTGTGATTCTGTGATTCTGAGCATGCCTCATGAACCTGCCCAAAGTATGCTAAAAGAGTTGGTAAAAACATTATGGGATCACTGATTTTTATGTTTATTGAATTTTGGAACCCAGGAAAACTCCCGGAGATAGGAACAGTTGTGACAACTACTGGCAGGGGAGCCTAATAGAAACCCAAAGAGAAATACTAAATCTGTGTTATATTTTCATAATTAGTTGCTTAGTGTTGTCTATGTCTGCTAAAGGTGCAGTGTGGCTCTAGCTTAAGGAGCACAACAGATAGGCAACTCAGTAAGAACTTCCAATGTAATACAGTGGTGAAAAGGACTAATGCACTCCTTATATGCATATAATAGGCAAGAAGTGAGTAGGAGCAGAAGTGAGTAGGAATGTTTAGACCATTGCTGAGATAGAGATTAAAATTCTGTGAATCACTGGGACACCCATGTTTGAAGAGATTTTGGAAAACTTGGAAGACTACTAAAAGGCTCCAAAGAAATGATTCAAAGGGCAGAGAAAATGGCTTGTGGAAAGAACTTCAAAGAGCTGTATCTGTTTAGCTTGGACATATACACTAAAAAAAAAAAAAAAAGATCGAGAAGTGTTTGAGCAGGATCTGAACTGCTATTTAGGTACTAATTAGAGTATTCTCAAACTACCAGAGAAAAACAAGGCAAAAAACAGAGCAAAAACCTGATATTGCCACAAATTCATGTGAGAAATGAGATGGCAGTTTTACAAGGATGGTGATTATTGAAACAAACCTCCTGGTGGTGTTGGCATAGACTGTCTGTTTTTCAGTGTCTTCAGAGCACAGATAGATGCCCTTCTCAGAGGCAGGCTTTAGTTTCACACAGTACACTGACTTCATCACAGGGGAAGCCTGGGTTTAATGTAATGACTACCTACGGTCTTATATATGAGGCCCTTTTGGACTCTGTGAATTAATCTCTATTAATCAACTTAAATTTTGATGCATTACTAATTCTTTTTCAGCTCAGTTTAACAGAAAATTCAATTAGAAAGCTTAATCCAAACCTAAATCACATTTCTTGCTATCTTAAAAGCTAAAAAAAAAAAAGAAAAAAAATAGTCTTTATACATCTGTGTAAAGTCCCAGCTTTTCATACATCTTCACAAGTATCTGGGTGGCCAGGACAGAAATCTGTAGCTCATTTAAAAGAAAACAAAATTAGCTAACTAAAACCAACTTAATTTAATACCAGAACATACCATGCATATTAATACCTGTATTAGCTACATTAGCCATTCTCATATCTGATTCAAAACCTACTGATCCTTTTGAATTTATTTGTTGCTGCCCCTAGGTGTACCTTAGAGCTAGGATGAAGTAGGTAAGTGTAAGGACATAGGCACTGAATCATTAACTCTATATTCTGCATTGTAAAAATTAAATCCTAAAGAACACTAGCTTTGTGTCAGGTACTCTGACATCTCCACTATCTAATATGGCCATTTTTGCTTTTTGGCACCAGTTTTACCCAGTAAGCTTGTGTTTGTTTTTTTCTTCTCTGGGAGAATCAATTGTATTTTTCAATGACAAATACCATAATCACAATTCTCTATTCAATAGTACAAAAATTTCTAATGAATTCTGTAACAATGATACATATTTCAGGAGACGTAGATTCCTCAGTCAAGAGAATGTGGCCCCTGCTCTGAAGAGTTTTTAATAGAAAAGATGAAAAAAAAGTTGGGAGGAAATAAACTATTATTTGAATCTAACATATCAGGAACCACAGAGAAATTATGAGTTCAGCTCAGATGCTTAGCACCATTTGACTTACCCTAACATATCAAAGACATTGTCATGATGCTGGAAAATGTACAGGCATCCCTGTGTCCTTGTGGAGTCACAGATGGGGGCTAGGCTGGGTAGCCCTGGGCATCAGAAATCACACAAGATGCCTAGGTTTAGACAACTGAGGACTTTGAATAATATGTCCCATAGTGTCTGAGAAACCCATGGCAAAGTCAGGAGCTGAATCCATATTTCTGAACTTCTAGACGAGTCAGTGCCAATAGCTGTCTTCATCTGGCAGATGGCCTGGTATTATTTTTCTCTCCTAATAGGTGCTCATAAGCATTTTAGCTATATTAGAGAGTTCCATTAGTGTGCTATATACTTCTGTTTCTGTGAATCAACATTAGTGAAAGAAATGAGGGAATAGTGTTTAACAGCAACCACATCATAATATTAACAGCTATTTTTGCTTAATGAAGCAAACCATTAATCACAGCATGCTCATTTTTATGGTTACACCATAAGAACATGCCACCTGATATTATCATGTTTCTGTTTCACTGCACACATGATATATAATGTCATTCATGATTTCTGCAGTATACGGACCTAGAAGCTTTCATAAAAAAGAATTCACAGTTTCTGTGGTATATTTTTTTCATACAATATATATAATGATGCACAGCTATCTTCCAAGAAAGGAAGAAAGACAGCACTGCCTTTGAATCAAATTACTTAGCCTGGCTGGATAGTAATGAAAATTTTATATTCAAAGTAGCGTGGTAATTAGGGGCAAGCCTTTTGAGAGGGAGTTCCTCCAATGTATGTCCTGGTAATGACTACATGACCTTCCTGTGAAAGTTTCTATCTCTGTTGTAAAAGTTTACAGCATTAATTTAGAAACCTGGGAAATTCTGGCTCTAAGTATATGTAAGATATATAAGCCAGAGTTTTTCCCGTGTTCTCTGCCAGTACCTAGAGACTTCTATTAGAAATCTAAGACTGGTATGAATGCAGTATGAATGGAAATGTGTGAGTAAGCACCTGAAGAAACACCAGAACAAGGTTAAAAATTGGCCAGTGCGGATAACCAATAACACATTCACAGCAATAAAACTGAAGAATGTGTTATTTCATCATGACCAGAGGGCCTGAACTCTGGTAAGATCATGGCATGACGACTTGTCAGCAGAAGACCTTGTGCGTCACAGCAAAGGATGTCAACACAGTTGCAGCACATAACATATATTATTCCCTTCCCTCTTACCCCAACAGGAGGACTATAGCAATGGGGAAGTCAAAGTGAGGAAACACAGACAACAGGCACCAGCCTTGCCTAAAATTTATGGAGATGGAAGTGAGCAAAATCTTGAGTCAAAAGGATCATAGTAACAGTTGGATCCTAAAGGATACAAAAGACATGTCTAAAAACCAGTTTGCTGTGGCCAGTCAAGAAGAACCCAAGACATATGATGATGACGCTTGATGACTGGTGTCTCTTGTCCATCTTCCGTGTCACACACAAGCGATCCTGGCCAGACCACTTGCACACAGATATTTTGGTGCTTGTAAGTACGTGAGTGAGAGTGCGAGTGAATGAAATGGATGAGAGAATGTGTCTGAGTGGTTAAAATTAATTTACTTGGAGATCTTATAAAAAAAAATTACCTTCCCCTCCTATAAAGTCTCACATGGAGTTTTGTTACACTGATTTCCTACAGGTAGAGAAGACAGAGGCATGAAGGCAGACCTGAGTAAGGAGGGAAATGCTATTCATTACCTCAGTATTTCCCTTGAAGCATAATGCAGCTCCTTCAGCTTTTACAAACCTTTATACTACAACCAGAATCTTGAACTAATGAGCCAAAAGGCTCTGGGGAAAAAAAGAGAGACATATTTGCTGCTGAATGGCACAGAACACTCACTCTAGAGTTTTAGATATCTCTACATCCTTACTCGTAAATGTTCCCCTTCTTTTTTCTTTTTTCTTTTTTTTAATGTGTTTTCTTCATTCTACTGGGAAAAAAGGAGAGCTCAAACTAATATTTGAGCATGAAATAGTGAGTTTCCATGATCTTCCAGGGTTGTGGACTAGTAAATGTAGTTTCAATAGTCTTTCCTGTAAGTCACAATCTGTAATGCAGGATCATGGTTTGACATTAGCAGCCCTCATAAAATACAGTCATACTGAGAGACCAGTTCTAGCTCTGTGAAAGGCTCTCACTGGAGAATGAGATTTAACGGACAGGATGTGACATGCCAAGTCTTCCATTTCACAGCTGGATTCCCTGCAGTGTTAGGATTATATTTTGATGTGCCATGGCCAGATCAAACAGTTAAGAAGTCAAAATTGCTCACTTGAAAATGAACAAATCAGACTTTTCAAAGTATTCTATTGCCACCAGTTGAAGATCTGCTTTACTAGGATGACCAGAGGTTTAGTTGTTTCTGAGTGTTGAGGACAGGGAAAACATCCATTACTAAATATAAAAAGGTCTCATCAAAGCTGATTGTCTATTTGGTGGCCCAGTATACGAAGCACAGACTGAAATACTGACTTGAAACAATATGGAAACATAATTTTCATGCATCCCTAGAACTATGTAAAGGCTCTGCTGTGGAGGGTCATGACAGGGTGGACATGTTTGTCTGAGGCTCCTGTTGAGACTCCTGGTGGAAAGTTGCAAGTAGCAAGCAACAGGAGCCTCAGACAAGCACACCCAAGGACACTGGTGCAGCTAGAAATGATACATCCTGAGAAAGTACAGATAAACTAGCAGAAGCCAGTGGGAACCAAGGTTAAGAGCAAGACAGCTTTTCTAAACAAGTAGCAAGGTACAAGACATGATCGCTGCATGTGTGATCGGTGTAATGATTGGCTACCTGTGACATAATCTGCATGATGATTGGCTTAGTGAAGTATCTGTGAAACTGCTGGAGCAGCTAACTTCTTAGTATAAATATGCTTAGAAGCAAACAATAAATGTCTCAAGATGCACCACTTCTTGAGTCTGTGCCATCATTCGCTACACTCTGCTATGAGTTACTTGTTACAAGTTTCAATCTTTGCTGGTAGCCCCAGTGAAGAACCTGTGTGGTGCTTCAAACAATGTTTTTGGTTATTTTGCTATTAAGCAGACTAATCCTGCACCAACTGGTAGTATGTAGAGGACCCAGAAGGGCTTTTGGTTGATTCCTTCAGCAGTTGCTACTTTGCTGTGAGAAGAACTCAGAGCTAGGCCAATAACAGCCTGAAGAACAAGTCAAAAAGAATGGAGTTAAGAGCATTATCTGATCAATTTCAATTCAGTTTTTACTAGTGTCATCAATTCTTGTTGTCTGCTTGCTCTCAGTCCTGAAAGAGAACAGAACATGTAGGACACAACAGTCAAGTCGGTGAGGTGGAGCAGCCAACAATGACATCACTGAAAAATATTACTGGACACAGTAGGGGAACAAATAACACTTCTAAGCTGAGGGCACATCTGCAGCTAGCAGCACAGCCATAACCTCAGAAAAGAAAGAGAAGTCACTCTCACCAGGATACGGGATAAGTAAACGTCAAGCCTTGCATACATCAGTGACACCACTGTGCCAAGAAAGAACTCATGCTGGCACAACTGTGATTCTCCAGTCATGTATGTGCTGCTGTTGGCACCAAAAGCTACAGCATTTAACTTGAGCGTGAAAGAATCAAAGAATCGGGTAAAGCCAAAGAAAAGATAATGCAAAATACTTTTATGGATCCGCATTGCAATACACCCGGGCAGTCAGGATAGCTGTATCATTTAAAAAAATGGAACTCTGTGAAACTGGTCTTTAAGTAGATAGTACCAATCTCAAACAGGCTGCATGAGACACCTCCTCTAGCCATTGCATATTAAGTCTCTGTGCAGAGGCATGGACCAAGGGAGGGGTAATAGCAGAGTGCTGTGGAATCTGTGCTGAGTCCTACTGCAACTTCTGTCTTTGTGAAGACGTAACATCTCTATTCCTGGTACTGTGATGACGGACAGCTGAAATTTTAAGCAAATGACTCACTGCAATCATGCAGAAACATGGTAATAGGGTCTCATTCAGTTGTACCCTAATTTATCACATCCTTTGCCATATGTCTTTCTATCATTGCATGGATAGCTGGTCTGGAAAGCAAGCTATTAATCAATCTCTGCTGGTCAGAGGAGGCTAGTGACAATTCTTATTCAAATCACTTAAGTTGTCATCCACATTTCCCATTTCAGCATGCATTTAATCTCAAAACACTGGTCTTTCTTCCTTGTGCTTACAGGCACTATGTTCACTGTCAGACCCTGCATGTTCACAGAGTCCAGCTTCCAATTCTCTGCAGCCAGTGTTACTACAATTATTTCTTCTGTAGTACCAAGAGCTTATGTCCTGACAGTGATTGCCTAGGTTGTGACAGTGACAGAAAAATAATAAAGAAAAGAGGAGAAGGAAAGGGGAAGGGATAAGTAGCTCAGCAAGAGATGTCAGAGAGGCCAGCTGATACGGAAGACTGGACAAAGGGAGAACAAACCAGAAAGGAAGACGGAGATGTGCATGCCATTAGAAGAAAATTAATGGGAGAAGTTCTGTTAACAGGTAAGTTGCAAAAGGGGAAAGGAAACAAGGTTAAAGTTGTAGGATCTCCTAAAAGGGGAGGAACAAGAAAAAACATTTATCAAAGGAAATACTCAAAATGTGATCAGAAAGATGGGAAGTGACAGGCAAGAAAAGCATCTGACAAATAAACAAGGGTAGGCCTGAAACTATCAGTAACATCAGAGGCTATTGAGGATGCAAGAAGGATAACAATGGAAAAAAAGTCCTAAATTTGATCAGGAGGTCACTAGAAACTGTGGGGAGAGAAATTTCAGTGATAAATGGGGTGGAAGCCAGAGTGGAAGATGTCCAGAAAATGTGTAAGAAGTGGCTCATATTATGAGTCTGAAAGTGAACGGATTGCTGGTCTTAAATGGTGAGTACAGAGACAGCTGCAATCAGTGGAGACTTTCTGAAGATAAAGAAAATGTAAATATTCCTGTACTTAGTACTTTTTCTTAAATAGATGCTGCCTTAAATTGCTGAAGCCTAAGGAATTGGGAAGGAAATAAATTATGTAGGAGGGTTCGCCTCTTGAGACAGGTGGGCCACAAGCACAGATGACCACAAGACAGAAGTGGGGGCAGAGGGGGTCAAGGTTAGGGGGGTGAAAAAAAAGGTGCTCCAGAACTTTACTGGATTTGATCTTGATTTTGATAACATCCCTCAAATACAGTGTAGAAGCCAAGAGAAGGAAAGTGGTGTGTGGAACAGAACTGAGTGATAAGACATCTGTTTGCTAATCTGAATCTCAGTGCACTTCATGTGGAAATAGCAAGATATGTGAAAATAAATAAACATAAGAACATAAATAGAGGAAGGGGAAAACAACTCTTGTCTATAAATGAATAAAAGTGGATGGGATCACAGTGATAATACGGTATCATGCTTCAAGGTATAAATTACAATAACCAAATCTTGAATATTCTAAAAATATCTAGAGTGATATTTAGAAATAAAATACAGAAAAGAAGAAATAAAATATCAAGACTACTCAGAAGCAATCTGACAATTATTTACCATGGAAATCTGAAAAGATCTACCACAAAAATCCAATAACTTTGATAGGACAGTATCAGTAGTGGCATGACTTCTAATTCAGAAGATTGAGATGCTAGAGACCAGGTTCATCTTACTGACTTCAGCCAGCTACTAGTGATAAAAGTTGTTCTAGTCTCCTCTGAAGAGAGGCATTTCAGAGGTCAGTTCAGATCTTGCTGGATTTAAAGTACTTATGTAGATGTAACCTTATGACATGCTTCCAACTCTCCCTTAACTTACAAGAGAGCCCAGGACAACAGGACTCCTGGTTTTGGCATCTAGTTTACAGTTTGGGCAAAAGGATTATAAATGAGCTCAGCTCACTGGAATTGTGAGAATTATAGGCTGAGCCTTCTGAAGGCCTATCAACACACAGTGCACAATATAATTTCAAAAAGGACACAGTAATTTCAGTTGTTTTTCAATGTAATTCTTATTCACCTGCAGACAATCATTACTAATTAAACTGTCAGTTTGAATGAAAGCAGAAGAGCTGAGCTAAAACTACATTTGATTCATAATTTCATGAGCTATTTTTTCCTTTCTATTTGTTGTTTCTAAATTAGGAAAATTAGCTTAAAATGTACTTTTTAAAATGAACTAATTAATTTTCACATTGTCATTGGACAAAACTACCTTGACTATGGGGTAGGATTTGTACAGCTCATAGTGTGATCTAGAGTGACTCCTGCACAGTAGAAAATGGACACTGGCTTAAGCATTGAGCTGATTATTCATTTAAGTGTGAGGTTCTCCAGCCAACAATGAAAGTTAAAATTATCACTGTATTTTTGCTAATAAGGAACAACAGAAATTTCTGTCTATAATTACTGAAATGTGCAATTTAGTTAGCAGTGTTATTACTAACATTGAAGCACTGTCATCAAATAATATGAAATCTGAATGACATAAACGGCAGGGATGTTTTTAATCATGGAACATGCCGAGTTTTGTTTCCAGCTACTTAACTTATGACCAATATGACCCAGCTTTTCAGTGTTCTTATCTGCTTTCATGTCCTTCAAACAAAATCAAATTTCAACCTATTCTTCTTTCTACACATTCACAGAATCACAGAATCACAGAATCACTGAGGTTGGAAGGGACCTCTGGAGATCATCTAGTCCAACCCCCCTGCTCAAGCAGGGTCACCTAGAGCACATTGCACAGGATTGCATCCAGGCGCGTTTTGAATATCTGCAGAGAAGGAGACTCCACCACCTCTCGGGGCAACCTGTTCCAGTGCTCTGTCACCCTCACAGTCAAAAAGTTTTTCCTCATGTTAAGATGGAAGTGTCTGTGTTTCAGTTTGTGCCCATTGCCTCGCGTCATGTCACTCGGCACCACTGAAAAGAGTGTGGTCCCATCCTCTCGACACCCTCCCTTCAGATACTTGTATACATTGATAAGATCTCCTCTCAGCCTTCTCTTCTCCAAGCTGAAGAGTCCCAGCTCTCTCAGCCTTTCCTCATAAGAGAGATGCTCCAGTCCCCTAATCATCTTTGTGGCCCTTCGCTGGACTTGCTCCAGTAGTGCCACATCCCTCTTGTACTGGGGAGCCCAGAACTGGACACAGGACTCCAGATGTGGCCTCACCAGGGCTGAGTAGAGGGGCAGGATCACCTCCCTCGGCCTGCTGGCAACACTCTTCCTGATGCACCCCAGCATACCATTGGCCTTCTTGGCCACAAGGGCACATTGCTGCCTCATGCTTAACTTGGTGTCCACCAGCACTCCCAGGTCCTTCTCCGCAGAGCTGCTTTCCAGCAGGTCAACCCCCAACCTGTACTGCTGCATGGGGTTATTCCTCCCCAGGTGCAGGACCCTGCACTTGCCTTTGTTGAATTTCATGAGGTTCCTCTCTGCCCACCTCTCCAGCCTGTCCAAGTCTCTTTGAATGGCAGCACAGCCCTCTGGTGTATCGGCCACTCCTCCCAGTTTTGTATCATCAGCAAACTTGCTGAGTGTGCACTCTGTGCCTTCATCCAGGTCATTGATGAAGAAGTTGAACAAGACTGGACCCAGGACTGACCCCTGGGGGACACCGCTAGCTACAGGCCTCCAGCTAGACTCTGTGCCACTGATCACAACTCTCTGAGCTCTGCCATTCAGCCAGTTCTCAATCCACCTCACTGTCCACTCATCTAACCCACACTTCCTGAGCTTGTCTATGAGGATGCTATGGGAGACAGTGTCAAAAGCCTTGCTGAAGTCTAGGTAGACAACATCCACTGCTCTCCCCTCATCTACCCAGCCAGTCATTCCATCATAGAAGGCTATCAGATTGGTTAGGCATGATTTCCCCTTGGTGAAGCCATGCTGACTACTCCTGATCACCTTCTTTTCCTCCACATGCGTGGAGATGGCTTCCAGGATGAGCTGCTCCATCACCTTTCCAGGGATGGAGGTGAGGCTGACTGGCCTGTAGTTCCCTGGGTCCTCCTTCTTGCCCTTTTTGAAGACTGGGGTGACATTGGCTTTCTTCCAGTCCTCAGGCACCTTTCCTGTTCTCCATGACCTTTCAAAGATGATGGAGAGTGGCTTAGCAATAATGTCCGCCAGCTCCCTCAGCACTCGTGGGTGCATCCCATCAGGGCCCATGGATTTGTGGGTGTCAAGTTTGCTTAAATGATCTCTAACCCACTCCTCCTCCACCAAGGGAAAGTCTTCCTCTCTCCAGACTTTCTCTCTTGCCTCCAGGGTCTGGGGTTCCTGAGGGCTGGCCTGAGCAGTAAAGACTGAAGCAAAGAAGGCATTCAGTAACTCTGCCTTCTCTGCATCCTTCGTCACCAGGGCACCCACCCCATTCAGCAAAGGGCCCACATTTTCCCTAGTCTTCCTCTTGCTGCTGATGTATTTGAAGAAGCCCTTCTTGTTGTCCTTGACATCTCTAGCCAGATTTAATTCCAAACGGGCCTTAGCCTTCCTCGTCGCATCCCTGCATACTCTGACAACATTCCTATATTCCTCCCAAGTGGCCTGTCCCCCTTTCCACTTTCTGTAGACTTCCTTCTTCTGGTTGAGTTTTGCCAGGAGCTCCTTGCTCATCCATGCACGTCTCCTACCTCCTTTGCTTGACTTCCTACTCATAGGGATGCACCGCTCTTGAGCCTGGAGGAAGTGATGTTTGAATATTAACCAACTCTCTTGAACACTCCTTCCTTCCAGGGCCCTCACCCATGGGATTCCTAATTCATATTACTGAACTACACTGAACACTATAAACTATTAGTATTGCTGCTTACAGATTTTAACTACAATTTTCCATATATACCTATGTTCTGCATGGTAGAATCTTTGAAGAAGGCTCAGAATTCTTTACATGTACAAGGATCATGTAGAAATATAATTTTTTTCTTATGTAGAAATAAGAAACATATTAAAATGTGGCTTTGTTCATACCAATGACTTTGATAACATCAAGGATCAGAGTCATTTCAAAAATAAAGCCAGAAATATCTAGAAAGGGAGCATTTAGGACAAATACTACTTAAGTGTTTTTAAAATATCATATGATTGTTATGCATTTAAGTATATAAAACTAACTTGAAATATTGCTTAATACCAACCTTCACTGAAAAAATCAATGAGTGAGGTTTTCATTGTCAACATTAAAAATAGCCTGCTGCGTGCAGAGTACTATATCAAAATATCTCAAGCATTTAGATTATTTCACAATATGCTTTTAACACAAGGGTGCAATAGTGTTTTTTAGAAAATAGGAAACATGCCTATCACTGAATATAAAACATTCAAATGTATTGATGGTCATTATAAACTTAAAGTAGAATACAACATTTTAAGTAAAGCATCAACAATACTAAACAAAAAAGGTAAAATTAGCTCTTTTTTCGTTTCCCTTTCAGCATCTGTATTTTTCTCTAATGAACATTGATGAAAGTTGTGATACACTACAGCATTTGCATATATATTATTAGGTGTATCTAATCTGCTTCTTTGTTATTGTGCCTGAAGTTTTTAAATAAATATTTATTAAATTATTCAATTCAATATTTATAGAGCTTGTTTCGTATAAAGATCTATAATCCATTATAAATAAGCAATGAGGTCAATATTCTATAGTGCCTTATGTTATAAAATCAGGGGAAAAAGAGAAAGTTACAAACTGCCATGATTTATATTAATTATATTACATTAACTGAAGGCATACCCCCACAGATGTTGCCATCCATGTTTTCACACTGTCGATCATCACATTCACAGTTTTTACCATGAACTCTGTTGTCTCCTGGAGGGAAACAAGTGCAGTGGCCACATTCACATTTCCCTGTAAGAATAAACAATTGTCAGGGGCATGATTTCAGTAAAATAAACAAAATGAAATAAAACAATAAACTTATTCTACTCCCTGCCTCTCAAAGAAAAGCCACAAGTCACCATATTAGCTAAAGTAAGCACATAAAACACTCTTAAAAACCTCTCCCTTCTCCATGACATCCAGAAGCAAAGTATATCACTGTTATTTCCTGGTGGAAGCAGCAACAATTAGCAATCACTGGAATTATATCTGTTTCATTTCTTAGCTTTGCATAGCTGAGCTATGGCACATGTTTAACTGACTAATTAACCTCTGTAATTAATCTAAAATATTTAGTACGTACAGCAGAAACTCCCAAATTAACGTGATTAAAATTAAATAATCTACGCACAAGGCTATCTTAGATGTTCTCTCTATTTTCAACTGGAATCATAACTCTTCAAATACTCTGTCACGCATTTTAAAAGCAAAATACTAGCATTTTTTCTTATCTAAACCTGGGGAAATAAAAGTAGGAAGCACAGCCTCTGCCATAGTCTCCCTTTCCATCAGCCTATTCATATGGGAACTCCACAGAGCTCAAAGGGAGAACAGACCCAGCCAAATTCCCACAGATTTTCTGCTCCAAAGCCTTCAGAGCAGTGAGAATGGAATGGTCAAGTGGGGGGAAAAAACCACAGTCAAGGACCCTCTTATGTTGCACATATACAAAACAGGCTTAATTCAGGGTAACATTATTTCCGTTATTTTCAAACTTCTGAGTGTTTGACATATTTTTGAAATTCTTGTAAAGTAATAATACCGTAAGAATGCAGAAAATACAACACAAAACATAGATTAAAATAACAACAAATCTGATGGACTTCAGAAAATAGATAGCATGCAGAAAAGGACCACCAGAGACAAGGATTAGGATGTGGAAAAGCCTGTTCTTCTGGAATTCCTAATTTAACCACAGCAGGAGTGTGACTCACCACAGGCCTGGATAGTGCTCAACTGATGGCAGAACCAAATTTACAGTAGGAGCGACTGTTGCTACAGAGCAAAAAAACCCTCTAAGTGCAGTCTATCGTATTTATCTAAACAGTTCAGTGTGTGCAACATTTTTTCAGCATTTGCTGAAATATTTTGCTGAATTGGAAAGGACTGTTAAGGAGAACACTAACAGGGCTTTTCTAACTGTAGGTTTTGTGATAGTAAACTGTTTTAGGTCAACATACTGTCAGATCATTGTTAATCTATTTTGTGTCAACTTTGAGTGTGTTAGATTTGTTTTTAAAAAAAACTCTCGGTCTAATTAAATTGGGGGGGAACGAGTAGAATCTTAATATTTATGGAAAATTTTCCAGTCTGTTTTATAGCTGCCCTACTCTTAATCTTTCCAAATTTTAGTGCACATTGCACTTTAGAGCTTAAATTCTATGTGCCAAGATTCAATCTAGAATGACAGTTTACGGCCAACTCAAAGCACAAAATCTTAAAAAAAGAAGTGCTGATGGAGAAAATAACAGATCATACTTTGTGACACCTTTATAATATTTTTAAACTGTACACTGCATTAGCAATTGTTTACAGATGTTAGTTGAAATAATAAACCTATTACAAGAAGTGGCATCTACCATGTCACGAAACAGTAGTATTTGAATTAGTGTCTACATATAAGATATGGTTTTCTACAGAATGATAGATGTTATTTGTATGCATTCTCTAAGCTATAATTATTTGCCAAGGAAATCTGCACTAGAAATTGATACAAAATCATTCCTAATAGTCAAATAGATAGAAACTTTAAATGAGTCCAGCTTGTTGATATCTGGGGCTCCCACAGTTTCTTTATATCCATCCAGCTTAGACATCCTGCCTACTTTTATGAAAATACCGCATCATCAAGTATCACCCATAGGCAGATGGGTACCTGAAGCCTGAATGACAATAAAAACATTTCAAGCAACTTTGTTTGAAGAGAGGAGTCAGCAGAGATGAAAAATCCTCCAGACAGGAAAGCAAAGGAAGTTTCTGTAATGAATGCTAAATTAAAAAGTGAGAATGACCTGAGAGGCCAGTGGCACTTGCACCAGAGGGGGGACAGCTTCCTCTCAGTCTCTGCTGCAATTAATTCATTTTAGTTAAGGTGAAACAGTTTTCACCAAGGTAAAACCGAGGAATAACTCATCCTGAAGCAGGAAGGGCACATTTTTTTAACGTAAGAGATACAAGCTCAGATTGTCTTCTCAAAATCAGGCACAAAGGGGATTTCACAGAATCACAGAATCGCTGATGTTGGAAGGGACCTCTGGAGATCATCTAGTCCAACCCCCCTGCTCAAGCAGGGTCACCTAGAGCACGTTGCACAGGATTGCCTCCAGGTAGGTTTTGAATATCTCCAGAGAAGGAGACTCCACCACCTCTCGGGGCAACCTGTTCCAGTGCTCTGTCACCCTCACAGTCAAAAAGTATTTCCTCATGTTCAGATGGAACTGTCTGTGTTTCAGTTTGTACCCGTTGCCTCGCGTCCTGTCACTGGGCACCACTGAAAAGAGTGTGGTCCCATCCTCTCGACACCCTCCCTTCAGATACTTGTATACGTTGATAAGATCTCCTCTCAGCCTTCTCTTCTCCAAGCTGAACAGGCCCAGCTCTCTCAGCCTTTCCTCATAAGAGAGATGCTCCAGTCCCCTAATCATCTTTGTAGCCCTTCGCTGGACTTGCTCCAGTAGTGCCACATCCCTCTTGTACTGGGGAGCCCAGAACTGGATGCAGTACTCCAGATGTGGCCTCACCAGGGCTGAGTAGAGGGGCAGGATCACCTCCCTCGGCCTGCTGGCAACACTCTTCCTGATGCACCCCAGCATACCATTGGCCTTCTTGGCCACAAGGGCACATTGCTGCCTCATGCTTAACTTGGTGTCCACCAGCACTCCCAGGTCCTTCTCTGCAGAGCTGCTTTCCAGCAGGTCAACCCCCAACCTGTACTGCTGCATGGGGTTATTCCTCCCCAGGTGCAGGACCCTGCACTTGCCTTTGTTGAACTTCATGAGGTTCCTCTCCACCCACCTCTCCAGCCTGTCCAGGTCTCTCTGAATGGCAGCACAGCCCTCTGGTGTATCGGCCACTCCTCCCAGTTTTGTATCGTCAGCAAACTTGCTGAGGGTGCACTCTGTCCCTTCATCCAGGTCACTGATGAAGAAGTTGAACAAGACTGGGCCCAGTACTGACCCCTGGGGTACACCGCCAGCTACAGGCCCAACTCTCTCGCTCTTGCTGTCTGAGCTAATGAATAAGACACCAAGAAACATATTCAAACAGCCTGAATTCCATGCCCATATCTCTGCCTCGTATTTTCTCTTGGCTGTCTCCAGGCTAAACTCAGGATAAGATTTAGATAATCTGATTGCAGACCTCAGTAGAACTGAAAGTCCTTTCAAAATGGACAGAAATCTCAGTTGTTTAGGTATGCTGGGAAAGGATTTCTCTGAGCTGTTTTGCTGCTTTGAAATATTCAAAGATACAGTTATAGTAGTTTAGCATATTGTTGTAAGCAGTACTCAAATTATTATTTCCTTCATCATTCCTTTTACAAATGTTATAGAATCAGCACTAGGAACATGAGAAGTGAATTTAGTGGTGGCACTAAATAGTTAAAACTTTGCACCATCTTAAAATGCATATTTTATCTTCAAAAGTACCGAGATTGTGGTTAGATCATTTGTAAAGTGGGCTTACTCTGTAAAGCTAATTTAACAGACAATTAAAGCATTTTTGCTTATGAACAATTATCTACACAGGACGTAGTGGAGGTAAACTTTAAAGACTTAGTTTATCACCATATAGATAAATTCAAAGATTAATAGCATTCTGTAACAATAAATTTCAGGTTGCTTCCCAGGGAAAACCAGAAGACATTTGCAGCGTAAGATCACTTCAGCCATACTACTACTTTGTCAAATATATCTGCTACTGAAATAACAGAAGCTACACCTTATTCTGTGACCTTATTGCCTTATTCTCAGTTATTGTGATAACCATATTTGCCATACAAATTCAATCACTCAAAAGTAATTTGAAGCTCACATAATACTGAAGGGATCAGCCCTTTACTAAACATACCCTTTCTTTGTCTGGAATAATAGGTTTACCATAGCAACCTGATTATAGAGGGAAAGCTACTGCCAAACACATCCTAAATTCTCTTTAAATTCCAGGGCATACTGTAACAATTAAACACACAAGGACTATAATATTCTGCATCTTTTCAACCATCTGAGCAGGACCTGCACTTTATGACTAAAGAGAAATAAGTCACCTCAGATATTTTATATCAGGCAGCTTCCTCTCCTCCTTGCTAAACAGGGGCAGTAAATTTCATTGCCTGATGACTTCAGATGAAGGAAGCTTTATGATAGAGGTTGTATTAGCTACTAGCATTGAAAAGCTTAATCTACTTATTACAAAGCAAGATTCAAAAAATAGAATAGTTATAGAAGACATTTGTCTACATTCTTAGTATTTTCTCACACTCTTTTTGAATAATACTTTCCTCCCAGGGAAGTCAATAGGAGTATTAACTTATTACTGCTAGATAACTGTTACTGTTTGAAGACTGAAAAAAAGACTTAGGCTCAGTGGGCTTTTTTTTGTTGTTGTTCTTAAAGAGAATATTAAAAATATTTAAAAATCTGTGCCTTGAGGATTTAGGTTTTGATTTTATTTACCATTTATTATAGCATTTTTTTCATTCCTCTTGTCAAACATTTATGAAAGCATAACTAAAGTAAACAATGCCTAGACTTGCATTAAATCTGTTCCCATGCAAACTGCATGACCATTAGCTGCATGCATTCAAACCAATTTCCAGATGGATTGCCTGAAAGTCTCTTTTATACAGGTAATTTTCATTTTACAACACTGTGCGAGAAGTATATAATTTGCATAATAAAACATTTTTACCCAGTTATTGCCAGCAAAAACATCAGGAAGAAAAAGCAATACCTTTCAATGTAAAAATAAACACTGAATATAAGAAAACTTACTTCATTGTCTTCTCCTGTCTGCAACTCTGCAATATATGTGGTTTTTTTTCTGTGAACAGTACTGAATTTATATCTTCTAAATGAAAATAAATAACTAAAAGTAATTTTTCTCCTTTTTTTGCATAAAAGAATACAGGGCCAAATTGCAACCTTAGCTTCTAGATATAACTATTTATACAAAAAAATTAATTTTTACTCACTAGACAAAATGTAATTCTGCCTTGTACTTGGAGGGATCCCTGACTTTTAAAATGTAGGTGATTCTTGGAGCTAAAGGACTGTTTCTGAGATGCCAGAAAAAGGGTGCCTCTGGAAGCATCTTTAATATGTGCAAAAGCATCCTTGAAACCTCTTTAAACATCTGCATGTCTGTCTCATCTCACAGAAAGTATGAAAATCTGGGAATTAATTTCTTGCAAGGATTTTGGGCAAGCAGGAGCAATGTTCTGCTAGCAATTTGTGAACAATGTCATCTGCAATCTCTAGTTATGTCAGGAAAAAAAAAATTTCCTCTCCTAAAAAAGTTTTTGAACATATTTCAGTACAGTTCAGCTTGTCTCAAATGTTCCAATATGCCTGAAGGTCTGTGACGAAACAGCTTGATGAGCTAACATGCTGCTGGTGCTAGCTCTTTAGCAAAAGGAGTTCAGTGTCTACATGAAAAATGTGATTCTCCTGCTGGATCTGAACAGTCCCTTCTGCACTGAAGTGCTGTTTTACTATCTCAGAGCCCCAAGTCTGGTTTGCCTTTTGTACAGAGTGCTCAACTGTGGTCTAAGGGCAAGGAAGACGCCCTGGGCTTATCATGACACACCAGGCTTTGTCAGCGGTACCTCCATTAGTGCGTTCCTGGTGAAGACCACACGGATAGGAACAGAAGCGTGTATATGAGATACATATATAGTTTGGTGTCCTGCCTCTGCTGAGTCCCACACTGTGAGCCCAGGAGAGGATGTCTTGTACAGCAATCTCCTTGCATTTAAAACATTAGAGGGAATACTGATGCTTTGGCATTCAAACCAAAGCTGCCAGAATCACAAAGGCTTTTCTTGGCGTGCACAGGATTGCTTTATCACACCAGTGGTTTGGGAGTTGTTGTTGTTTTTTTTTTTTTTTTTTGAGATGTTATGGCTAGACTTAGTCTTTCCTCATAAGGCTCAAGTAGCAAGCGAAGCACCTTTTTCTTTTCCTGTAACACATTTTGATATTTCAAAAATGTTTCATTGAAAATCAAATGTTTGATTGAAACATCAAAATGTACATTTATCTTCTCAGACACAAGAAAGAAAGTGTGCTACAACTATAACAAGAACAGCTACTTGTTTGGATTTGGGTTAGGAACTAACTTTCTGTTTCTAAATCAATACACAGAAAAACAAACATATGCCTTAATTCTACTCATAAAAAGAGATTATTTGCAGCATGACTGACCCAAGACCTCAACTAAAGATATAAAAGCTCCAGAGAAGAGCTTAGCTGAATCATACAGACATAAAATGAAATGAAAATTGCTTTAATAAATCTAAAGCCAAGTTTCCAGACTTCAGATTTTTTGGACTACTTTTTGTGTCAAGAACTTTGTATACTGAAGTGAACTTTTAGCAGCAAGCTCAGAGAATTTTATTTAAGTAGCACCAATACTTGCTAAAGCATACAATTGGGTTAAATATCTGTATTTACCTCACTTTTACTAACCTGCCCTCAACCACATTAAGTGCTACTACCCTATTCACAGGGCTGAAGTAACTCTGCAATGAATTAACTATATCGCATAACTATATCACACACTTGGAAGACTTGTATCTATAGCTGAAGAGCTCTTGTCCCAGGCTGCATTATCTCACCTTAGCCCCATAAGTGGCTTCAAAGGCCAGTATACTCTCACTTAATATCCCTGGTTTTATTTTTCTTTCCATATCATGCTTGTGAAACCTACTCCAAAACTGTGCTAAGTGCTCAGTGATATTGGGGCATACACTTATATGTGAAACATCATAGCCCCACTGTGAAAGGGAAGTGAACAGGCTATAAGGCTTCACAAGGTATATGCTATGCAGGGAATGTTACTATGGCTCTAAGGACTTTGCTGTGTACAGCTTTTCTTAATCTTTTCCTTTAGGAGAATACCTAAAGTCCCACATCTGCTCAACGTCTAACTCAGTTTCTTGCAATGGCTATTGGCATCAAGATTTGTCCCAAGAAAAAAATCAAAAATTTACAAATTAAGAAATTCCACTGCTAAAGTTGCATGGGACTCTATCATTGTATGTATGCTTCATGAAGTTTTTCACCAGTACAAAGTACCAAGATGTCCCTCACATAATAATTACATGCTTTTTTTGCTCAGACAGAAAATGCTTCCTCCTTTTTTTAATAGAATTGATTCATAATGCATATTATTAAAAATGCATATGCATATGTATTAATGCAGATGTATTCAAAAAAACCCTAACAATTTGTTTTTTCCTTAAAAAAGAAACAGAAAACAAATATCCCTAAAATAAAAACCCTGGGAAAATAAAAGAATTATTTTATCCCAAACAACAAAAGTCTCACAATAGCATAAGCCACTGAATATCCAGGATTGTGAAAGCAAGGGTTATGCAACAGCAATTGCAAATGGCTGAGACTTACACCCCGCATTGGTATACATGGTATGTGTGACTGGAAGCCTAATTGCACAGTCGGCATATGGCACCTGAAGTAAATGCTCTTCCTTTGTGATAGCCTAATAAGTGAAATACTTCTTTAGACAAAACCACTCAGCAGCACCACTTTACAGATTTAGCATCAGATAGTCTTTTACAGCTCTAGCTGATCAGTGCACTGATTTGTATATTCTTTACCATGTTACTTTTTTTTTCCTTTCTCTTTCTTTAAACATTAGGGTACGAAGCTCTGCTGTGCTGTTAGTTTCCTTTTCAGATTGTTAACTTGTTGACATCTGCTACCATCATCAAGCCTGCATGCCTCCTCCATCTGCCTGCTCTCAGTGGCAGTGCTTTGAGGATATACTTCCTGAACGCTGCTATTGTGTTTCTGTACAGCAACCAGAGGGAATTTCTAAAGGAGTTCCACTACAGGAGTCATCGAGAACACTTCTGCCCACTTTAGAAAAAGCAAAATCCCTTTTCCCGGTGACATCTTGCTAAAGTCACTGGTGTGACTTTGTCACTGGGAACATATCCTTGACCATTCATTCACCATATTAGGGGGGCAAGCGTGACTATTAAGGCAATTACTTCTATGTTAGAAAGAAAAGTGGTAGTCAATGTCACCACACAGAAGAAAGGTGTGTGAAAAAGACAAAAAAGAAGGTGGCAAAACACTTTCTAAAGAAATATGTTGTTAAGGCAGAGAACAGTGACAATTTAAGAGAAGGAGGAATTAGTTGGGGAAAAAGAAGAAAGACTAGACAGCATGGAAAAAAAGTCACACCAAAGATGTAAAAACCCTAGAATTTAGCATGCCATAACCTGATTTTTATACTCTTCTTTCCCTCCCCTATTCTCTCACCCCAATAGAAACAGTTCCTCTTTCTTCCATCAACCTCTTTCTTTTCTTCTTTTCTCTCCTCTTTCTTTTCTCTTTCCACTTTGTCCAGTGGGCTCTCCTTTCCTTTAAAATGTTTCATTGTTGGGTACTGACCATTTTGTGCTTCTACAAATCTCCTCTTCTTTCAGATCACCCCATGTTACCTCCTCCAGCTTGAGCTGAGCTCTGTCTTTTCATCTCTTTTTCATTCTTTCCCTCCAAAATGCTCAATAACTCAAACTATCAAGAAAAACTACTGTAAAGAGATGCCAATAAATCAAGTAAAGGGTACCTGGCATTCTACAAAGACTAACATCTTCTCCACAGAATACAAAAAATGAAATATTATATTTGATTTAAAGGACCTGACTTGAAAATGCTTTTCCTTCACCTTGACAACTATCAGGAAAAATAAGTCTCATTTCCCTTTCAGTCTGTCCAACTGTCTGATAATTAGCATAAGCGGCTATAAAATATTTTCTAGCAAAACCCAAACATAGTAAAGAGGCGCAATCCAACAGCAAAAGATACATGAAATATAAGGACGTTGTTTAAGAAGCTTTGATTGCTTTTGAGCCATTTACAGTTTTATACATTTGACAGTCTTATCATCCAGAGGATTGACTGCTTACCCCCTTTTTACATGATCTGCCATGTAATGAGTCATAGCATTAATTCCACAGAGATATTTAATTTGCAGATTAATTTACTAGAAAATGTCAACTGCTTCGTGGAAGTTTAATCACCAAAATGTTAACCTTGTTCACTTCCTGCTGATGCCTGTTGTTTATTAGGTAGTAAGTTTCAAGATATTTTAGGGTTGTAGTACAAGCCTATCTATTATAATGTTTAAACTCCTAGACACGCTGCTCTTTGAAGCATTAGCCAAGATTAAAGAGCTGTATAATGCCAAAACAACAATATGAAAAGATTTGACTGCATAGCAACCATCAATATTATTTGCAGATAACAGACTAAGTTCAGAAACCATGGCAACAAATGACATCACACTGTACCTACCTTATTGATTAGCTTTCACCTCAAGACTTTTTCTAGAAATGAAAGACATTACCTAGCAACTGCATCATCTATTGAGTTGTTTCGAGTTAAAATGCTCTTAAACACCACTTGTAAGTAAATGTTGCTTTTTGTTGCCAACTGGCCAGATTGTGCACTAGCCTCTCATTACAAGGCTATCTATTTTATCTGTTATAAAAATACTGCCTTATGGCTCCAAAAATTTTTACCCTAAGTATAATTGCAACTGTGAAATAACACTTCCTGGTACACAAAAAGGTCGGCTCTGAGGAAAAGTGAGGAATGTGTAATGAGGGAATTAAAGGCACTGTTGTAACAGCTTTTCAAATGCAAACTTTATCTTTAGAAAACAACATAGTCCTGTAATCCTTCGTTTCCCTCTCCCTGATTTCAAACATCAGTAGCCAAACCTTCATGGCAGGTTTCCTTGAATTTACAGATTGCAGGAAGAGCGCATAGCGATAAGGCAGTGAGCCAAAAGTTATCAAAGGAGACCTGCTAGGCACATTATGTATCACCCTACAGGTGTACTTGTTTAGCCTTCTTGACAGTAATACCCCTCTTTGCTCATGTCTCTTGATATGACCCCATGAGAAGGCAGATGCCCTGTCCCAAGTTACAGAAAACAGATGTAATTATGAGCTTCACATGTTTATACTCATTCTCCTGTTTGGAGGACCTGAATAAAACCCAGCAATTAAAGACAGTTAGCAGTTTTCAGACTAGTCTAAACACGCAACAAGTAATTAAAGCCTGCCGGTTAGCTCGCACTATTCCTGCAACATCTACATCAGAAAAGATGGATTTGTGATCAGTCTCCAAACCTGCCTGACAAATACAACAGTAGTCTAAAACACTAAAATTAAGGCTGCTTATTTTAATTAGTAAACACAAAGAACTGCTGTGAAGAGCCTCACCATGAAACTCCTAAGACTGACTTTGAAAACAGGTGTTTATATGTTAAAACTGATGCTAGTTCTGAGAGCAAGAAGTCAGGTTTATAGTATGCAGTTGGCCCAAAATTTCTAGGGTAAGGATCAGAGCTAAATGAGGCATATGTACCCGTCAAAATTTCTGCTTTGACTAGAACTGACCTTCCTTTCGCCAATCAGTCACAAGCAAAACACTTACTGGCATGTTTATCGTAGCTATAAGACACAGGAGTCAGATGGTGCTGCCTGCCCCTTCCTGACCCACATCTCTGACAGCTACTGTCTTTTCGTTTTCAGTGGGATAGCCCACTACAAACAGCTGACAGCCAGAAACCAGGCGTGGAGAAGCCTCATCTTTGGGTGCTATCACCCACTGGACAAGAGAAAAAAGGAAAGGCCACGGAAGAGCAGAGGAGATCTCTGAAACTGACTGGAAACAAAGGGCCAAGAAAGCATTTTTCAAATTATCCAGGGGATTGGCATACTACTGCGTGATGTGAACTACTGAGACTGCTAGAGAAGGTTTATATAACTTGCAGTTCCCCCTATAATTCCTCTCTCAAAAGAGCGAGGGAGAGAGAAAGTAGTAGTCTAGTAGTCACCAGAAAGGATGCAAAGTTCTCCAGCAGATAGAGAATTTAAGACACATGACCTGATATTAGCCCCTTCAAAATTTCAGTCAATACGCTTTTGAGGAAAAATGGTCAAAGAAAATGTCAGTAATATGCTTGAAATTAAATATTATCTCTCTCTTGTTTTAAAGATATGATTAATTTTTCTCTTGTTGTTTAAAAGTTACTGTTTAAAAAGTGAAAATTTTATCAACTTTTGTATATGCAAAAATGAAAGTTTAAAATAAGAATAACAAAATGTCAATTTTTAATAGCATCAGAAACATTCTGAAGTCAAATGAAGCAAAAATAGAAAAGTTAATATCTGTTATATAAATCAGAGGGTAAGAGAATCCTTTACAATGGATTAAAAATGTTAAGACAGTAAAGCCTGGTAAATACTGCAGGAAATTCTGTGATAAATTGAAAACATCTATCCTCTTTAATTTTGGAAATAAGTACAGATATTACAAAGTACTACTTTGTCAGTCTCCTCAGTCATCACAAAAGAACACAAAGACAATACAAATTGTGCCTTTACAGGCCAATTGCTTTATTAAATATTAAAAATATATATTAGAAATGAGATTGCTGGCTCAAGAGGCAATCCTTTCAAGGAAAAAGCAATATTCACTGCAATATTTTCTAGCAAAAAATATCAGCAAAGCAAAAGAACACCTAAGGAGAGAAATTTTGATGTAGCAAGTGGACTGAGTGGTTTGATCTTTCTGGGGAGACAAAGAAAAAGAATACATCAAAGCCATGCACTGTAACTATTTTTGTGCCTTTTCTCCTCCCAAATACTTCAAAATCCAAAACGTAAATTAAGCATGTTACATCTTACATCCTTGTCAGTACCCACAAACAGATTCGTCTGTTGCTAGTAGATAATCTTGATCAACACTTACTCTACTGTATCTTCCTCAAGTACATGAGAAGGTCACTACCTTTGCAATATGCATAAAATGTTAATAAATCTGGACCATGGTGGATCAAGATGCCAAGGAAGATCTGCAGGGAAAGGCTTGGATTCGGCATCACTGTTTCCCATATCTTGGGCATCTAGATGTTCTTTAGCCAATACAGAGAAACAGGAAATTTTACAGCACAATTCATCTTACCCTGAAGTAGTTGTCCTAAACAGGTATTTAGGAGCAGTTCTTCTCTACAGCAAGGCTACTCCAGTGGTGAAGAAAGAAAGAACTTAGTCCTTCAATAACTCAGACTTGTGAAGTAAACCTTGTGAAAGTCAACTGCAGTACTTTGAATTCTTAACAAAAGCTCACTGATAACATAGGCAATGACAAAGTCAACAAAGCAGAATCACAAAGGAGATTTAATGTGAATTTAAAGGTGGTATATGTTGCTGGGAGTTTCTTCCTTCTTTTTGTGCTTTTGCATTCTATTTTTGCTTCATTTGACTTCAGAATGTCTCTGATGCTATGAAAAATTGACATTTCTTATTCTTATTGTTATTCCATTTTTCCATATATATATGTTGATAAAATTTTCACTTTTTACACAGTAACTTTTAAACAACAAGAGGAGGAAGAGTTTACTTAAGGGGTTGCCAGGGTAGCAGAAGATGGGACTGGAGAAAAGAAGAGAACATTAAAATGAGTAGTCACACTTCTGTAGACATCCTCTGGAACATATATATGTAAGAAATGTTATCTAACAGGCACCACAAAAGAAAAGATCCCAAGACTAAAGTTGCAGCTGATGAGGAAGGCAAAATGCAGATAAGGAATGAAAAGTATGAGAGAAGAGAGAAGGCAGGATGAAATGAAAACTTGCAAACTTGGCAAACGGGAAGATTTAGACAGCCGATCCCCAGCTGAGGAGGATGGGAAAGGTATTGCCATGGCATCAGGATAAAAAAGTAAACCAGGCAGCAGAGAAGAAACAGGGTCAAAGGATAGAGTTGTAGCACTTGAAACATCCTGAAAAATGAAGTGAAGGTGTGAAATGGAATGAAAGAAGAGCAAAGACTCCTGCAAATGAGGAACAGACAGTGGAGGCATGTAAAAATCAGAGCCCATGGAAGAATGATATATGGGAGATTGCGTGAAAAGAGAAAGTGAGATGATAGGCCAAAAGAAGGAACAAAGCAAGGAAGAGAGCCTGAAATTCATCAGAAAAAAAATAAATTAATCTAAAAAATATAACGTTTGCAAGGATTGCGGAAAGGATGAGGATGAGCAGGTCTGAGGAAGATGCTCCAGGAAGTGGAAACCTAGGTGTCATCAGTAAATTTTTTTCAATCTGCAGAAAAGGTGTAGCATGAAAAGACAATAAAGGACAACAGACAGCTGAAGAAGTGGTGGAGAAAAAAAAGCTGTATTATCCTCTGTCTAAAAGCAAATGAACTTCTGTCCAAGTTAAAATGACTTTATCTACAGAAAGAGCCAACATGTATTCCATAATAATAAATAATCAACCCCATTTCCATAGGAAGACAGCTCTGATTAATCAAGATATTCACCTTGCTGAACTATGAAGTGATGTATCATTTTACAGACCGCTGAGTCTAGAGAAAGAAACACTATCTCCTGCACCGCCATGGTTCGAAACTTTGCCAAGTCATTTTGCTGTCCGAGGACAATTTTGCTGTCATTCCTATGGCCACCTTTCCTCTTATGTCCAGGAGCCAAATCACCTCTGAACCACCATGACTCATAAGGATTGAACAGGGAATGTAACACCTAGGAGGCCAGGTAGCACAATTGTAGAGCATGTGCCAACCTGGAGAAAAACACAGTGTTCCCACTGAGCTATTCAATCAGGTTAGATTTTTCTTTGACTAAAAACCTATATGCTTACTTTTTATAACTAGAAAGGGCATCAAGGATCATGGCATGGTTGCACCTTCTGAGTCTCACCACAGGGTCTACACATGAATTTAGGCAAAGCATTAACAATCCACTTTTTTGTCTACCAGAATGAAGCAGGAAGCATAATTACAGCACCCAAGAGCAGAGCACCAGAGCCCAGAGAACTAAATGCAGTTGGTGAGCAAAGCGGCATTATGAAAAACAAAACAACCTTTGCCCTGCAAGAAGAGGAAATTTGCAGAGAGATTCCCCCAAATGAAGAAAGGCATCATGGGGAAAACCACCCCTTAGAGCTGCAGGATACTATTCATCCAGCAGGATCTAGCTCGGACCCATGCTCCCAGGACAAGCACTGGAGATGAACCAGGCAGCTTTGCAGCAAGTGTAAAGTAGCGTTTGTGCCTGGCTTTCACTAAGAGGGATTAAACTGGGATGAGAGACAAGATAGGAAGTAAACTGCAGTGGCAAGAAACAGTGTTCCAGCGCTAGGATGCCATCTCTCATTTTAGCATTACATGAATTAATGCTAAAGCCAATAACTGTTTACACATATGGATTTTTATAGTCTATCCAAAATTCATCCCAGCCGCTGTCCAGGAAATGTCATAGTTTTGTTTAGCAAATAAAATACTGCTAACCAGATTGAACACAATGAGTTTGGCAACTCCATGATACCTGATTTCAGATGGAAATCAGGCTCAGATGGAGCACTTCACACTTATCATAAATGTCTTATTAGAGAAATAAAATAGGCTTGGTATTACCAATTTAAATTTGTCAAATTGCTTTAAACAAAGCATGAATGTAGGATTTATTTTATTACTGTTTAAGGGAAAAGTACTCAAAATGACTCAGACAAATAAAAACAACATAATTGCTATGCTTAAAAAGCAATTAATTCTGCAGATCTATTTTTTAAGCCAAGAAAGGATATCTTTTCTTTTCTTTTCTTTTTTAAAAACAAGCAGTAATGAATTAAACAGCATTTTTTTCATAAAAGTGGATTGGCTGTTCTTTGTTAATATAGTGTATAAAAAAATTATATTTAGACCTCCTCTGAGGCTGAATAGCTCTCTGCAATTGAAAAACTGGTGCTCTATTAAACTCCTGTGCAGAAAGATGCAAGTTCCCAAAGATTGCTTGGGTTTTAACCCTTCTCCCCAGGAACCTGGTTTATGGCAGAGCACTGACAGCAGCAAATAAGAGGCTGCCACAGGGGAATTAGTAATTTTGTTGCCATTTTCATTCTCATGTTCCTTCCCCCCATCCTTGGGAGGAGAGGTTAGTGAGGCTTGTTGCTGAGGGAGTGGGAAGAAATAAGCAAAATAATCAGTAGAACTCATTATTTTTCTGTGAGAAAAAGTGGGAGGCATAAGTTACAGGGGGCGGTAATTGTAGATCAGACAAGGGCAGGAGCTGATACTCAGTTGTGAGAGGAAAAAGAGCAGTGGAGACATCCGCTGAAAATAAGCAGCAACCACATGTACTATAACATCAGTAGCATGCAGAATAGGGTGCAGAATTCTTGCAGCACGCTCACACACGCTCTCACTAGAGCTTTTATTTTACAAAGCAATTCGCTCATCGCTTCTTTCTCAACAGGAGCAGTCCCACATCCTCTCTAGCATCCTTCTCCGAGTCACTGCCGAGAGGCTGGGTCTATTCACCTTGTACGGTAACAGTTTGGCTTTCGGGAGTTACAAAAAGAAAAAGGGTCACCAGGGCTGACAGAGCAGACTGTGGTACAGCAGACCTGGACAGCCCAAGAGTCATGCCCTCAGCATCAGAAGTCTGAGCACAGACAGATCACGATGACAGAATTTAATATTTTCCTTGAAACCTTCATTTCCAGCACTGCTACTTAAATAAATGACTCATTCATCTATCCTGTCTCAAAGATCACAACAGGAAACATTACAACCATCTCTATCTGCTTCTCCACTACTTTATTTATAGCTGCCATTAATGAAAAAGAAATATATTTTCCCCAAGAAGCTGAAACTACAGAAGTGAAAACTATCTATAAACTAAATAGTTTATACAATATATGAAATATATATAAAACAATACACACATATAAAGCACTTTTACTCTGTGTCTGAAAAATAACCTAGACTTAACCTAAGTAAAGATAAGTCACCATCTGCTAAGCAGAGGTGCAGTGTTCAGAAGAACAATTATCAGCATGCAAAAAACAAAACAACTCCCCACCCTCCACCCCCACAATGTCAAAAGACACGTCAAAGGCAGCATTTCTGTACTGCAAATTTTCATGGGCATTTCCCCCACAGAAGACTTCTATCTTGAAAATTTTACTACATGTTAATACATGCATTTCATATACCTCCCCCCCTCAAAAAAACATGCTGGACCAACACATGCACACAAGTGTTGCTTGAAGGCAAGGTGCCAGGTGCTGAACTTTTACAGCAAGCTATAGCAAAAACGCATATAAAGACTTATCGTGACACTGAATGTCAACATAATTCTAGCAAAAAAGATGAGAAACCCCCACCCCAAAATGTCAGCTTAAAATAGCTTCCAGATGGAGAAAAATTTGAAATTTAAAAATTTAGTTATCTTTTGAAAAGACAGGTACAGGATAGTTGGTAACATGCACACAAATCTGTAATAGTGTGAAATGGCCTCACAAGTCAAATAGTAAAATTCTCTTTCACGTAATTTTTAACAAATATGCCCCTAAAAATGAATATCAGAACGAGACCCTGCTTGCTTCCATATTAAAGGGTAGCATCTTGCTAGCAATGAGATAAAATATTTAAGGATCTGTCTACACAGTCTTTCCAAACAGATTGGAACTAAAAGCCACTTATCAGCATGAACACAGCTTCTTAGCAGAGTTTAACAAGTCAAGCTCAATGCTGCGCTAATGTGGCTTCATGTCTGGAACTAGTTCTTGTATGGCTGACAGAGTACGAAACACAGACTCAGGACTCTCTGGAGAAGACCCTATAGACAAACTCTCAGCAATGCTGAAAAGCTTTGAGAGCTGATCCATGGACTGTGTCCCTAATGAAATGATATATTTGCCTGAAGAATGTTATTAAGCCCTAGATGGCTGTATATACCATACAAAGCCCTTGATTAGATGTGATCCATGGTAACTAGGGAGACGTGGCTGTAACACAGACTGTGTGAAAGCTTGTGTATTTGTCTGCTGCAGACAGATTTTTCATAAAAATAAACTCCTTATTAAGAATGTCTGCGACTCCAAATATCTCAATAAGGGGAGCCCCCCTGTTGAAGATCTAACCAGTTAGCATGAACACTGAAGGGCACAGCAGACTAACCAACAGCAGATGAAGTCTCATGGCACCTGAAAACCAGAAGTAGCAGCACCCTGAACTCCTCCCATCAGCACTTTCCTTGGCATCAGTGCTCTCTTCCCAGTCAAACCCAGGCAGTCACACTGATTACCTAATGCAAGGGAACAAGTCACTGAGTAGTTAAGCGATGAGCATTTGCCAAATTCTAATACATTTGTTACACAAGGGAAAAGAAGAACACAACACAACATACACTGACAGCAAAATCCACACAGAAACATAAACCAGAATACATGAGCAGTCCTCTACTCTCTGGCATTAGCTTAGTACCGTGAAATGGCACCACATCAAGTCAGCAGGGGGATGGACTAAGTATTCAGTACAGCAGTACTAGATGTCTCCTGCCCCTAAAGGACTGCAATATGTTATCCTTAATTGAAATTAATTCATCTGTATTGAAAATGTGAAAATGAAACTGTTGCTGTGAAGAGGTACTGCAAAATGAAACAGATTGATGCGTTCTTGTGGGAAACTGTTTAGCTGATGTGACTAACAGTGTCATCAACAGAGATCATCTTAGTCCTCTTCCTTCTTTGATCTAGTATGGCACCAGGACACTCATGGATTTCCAGTACCCAGAAAAATCACTAGTTTTAACATAAGAAGTTAAGAGGCTGATTACAATATCCCCCTGTAGAAGAAAAAAAAAAAGTTCATTGATTAATTAGAGGTTATTGAGGTTTTCCGGGAAAAACAAACAAATTTCCCAAAACTTCAGAAGGAAATGCATGACATGCATTTACACTTAGCAATTCCAGATTCATGAAAAAATATGAAACAATTTGGGAAACAGAATATTTTATAAACTCAACATCTCCATCTTGTACTCTTTCAAAAATGCATTTGTGTACTTGTTTGCAAAGGCTGTAGATTACTTTGACTAAATATATAAGGTAGAATAGGAATCAATATGGCAAGATATTTTATTGGCTTCTAAGTAACACAGAAATTAATTCTCATAAGCTTTTGACAGTTACCTTTGAATCAGTGAAAATTTTCAAATTTCTATAAAGAAATTGGATACCCCTTTTGAGTAAGGGGCCCTCAGAAAAAATTTCACAGATAGAAGTGAAGTGAAATTCAATAAAGCAGAGATAAGTGCCCTGCTTTTCAGCCTTACACTATAAAAAATGGGCTCCACATTTAACAAAAATATTTCCTAGGGAAGATGAATCTTCGTAAGTTGCCCAACCAAAAATTAACCAATTTTTTAAATGAAACTATAACAGAATTAATCTTTCTAAAAGCCCAGTCATGGGATTTCAACTTTGTTTTCTGTTTTCTTTGATTAAAGAATCAAATAGCTTGTAAAGAAGATTCAGCGTTCTTATCTTCAAGTCAGTCAGTAGCACTGGTCATGATACCTAACAATTTGCCTTAACTAAAATACAAGATCTCTAACGAGATCTCAAATCCAAATTAAGCACAATGGTACTTTATATCTAAATCAATAAAGCTGATTTACACTGCAGTGAAAGATTCTCAGGAGCAGCTCTGCAGCTGGATGGAGAACAAAAACGTACAGAGCATGAAGACTGTCACAAACATTACAGAATCCACACAGAATAGTTGGGGTGGAAAGGACCTCTGGACATCATCTGGTCCAATGGGGGTCCTGCTTAAGCAGGACCAACTAGAGCAGATTGCTCAGGACTGTGCCCAGTCAGGTTTTGAATATCTCCAAGGATGGAGCCCACAACCTCTCTGGGCAACCTTCACCCTCACAGTGAAAAAGTGTTTTCTTATGTTTAGATGGAACACTAACATTCTCTGCTATGAGGACCAGATATAATTCTTTTTTTGATCTCAATCAGCATTTCAGCTCCTCGAAACAAAACACTCTTGCTTTGGGAAACGGTGAGAGAAAGAACCAATCTCTAGTGGTAGCACTCCTCCTTAGCAGGCAGCTGAAAGTCACTTGGATATGGTTGGGATGTTGCATAAGAGCATACATAGATTAGAATGAATTCCAAATCCCACATAAGGTGATTAAAAAAAAAAAAAAAGTCAAGATAACAAACAGGCTTGTGGTGTTTACCAGAGCAAGTCAATGAGCCTGAAAAGCAGAGAGCATCAGTGATTTGAACACAAAGCTAAGTCTAGGATTTAACAGGGGAATCCTGGTAGATGATGGTCATACACAGTGCAGTGCACAAGGAAAATAAATTTAACTAAAGCTAATGACATGGATTGAAGGGAAGTGTGAAACTGATCTTCAAGCTGCTGAGATTTTTAGAGTTTTTAAAATAGGTTGTTCTACATCTTTTAGACAATGTGCTTTTCTGTACTTTGTTGAGAAGAACTCTGCTATGTAACAAAGTTCTCAAAATAGCATCATTTCAAGTCTATAATTATAAAAAAAAAAAGTCAGTATAAGTCAATGAGGGACATCTATTTTGCACCAAGATACCTTCAAAGCATGGCAATGTACACTTTCTCTCTAAAACTTTCACTAAATTACAAAAAAAAATCAAGCTAAAATAACAAAAGGCTACTGATTTCAAGTAGCACTGACAAAATGACATTTAAAAAAGGATTGAAGTGATTTATAAGAGGCATTAATTTAATTTATGTAAAAATAAGTATGACAGTAGGAAAAAGCCTCAAAACAACAAAATCAGAGGTATTCCAAATTACACATGCCAGATCCCCTTACATGGGCCATTTTTTACAGCAGAATATATTATGGCTGAACAGAGAACAAACTACTCAACAGTGCCAAGTGTCATTGCCACTGCGTTCATTCATTTACATACATCTATGCAGATAACTAACTGCTCTGTTCATTATATGGAAAATACAGAAAAACCTTGAATGACTAGAAACAGAATATTTGTGATTTAAAATTATTGGGGCTATATCTAGAGAGTCTGTCATGAGACACTCCAGGTTAAAGACAACAACCAGCTCTCATTCTGGACTAAATTTTTTTCATATCCAGTCTGCGTTATCAGACAAAGGGCTGTGGGAAGCCTCATATCCAAATGTTGAATGAAAAGCATTGTTCAATATGCTGCCATGTTTCATCTGTGAAAGATTATTCAAGATCATGGGTTAACTCCTGCCATGCGTTGTTCCTATGTTACAGTGTGTAGATGAAAGGGCAGTAGAAACATTTTTCCACCTCTCTCTCAAACACATCCTTTCAGTGAATTATTCTTGTAAAACACTAGGATGAAAATATAAGTACTATCATCAAAAAGCACTAATAGGCAGAAGATGAGTGTAGGGGTTTCAGAAATATGGCCAGTTGAATTGCTTGGCACATTTAGTAGTATAAGCCACAGACTAACAGTACACACATACAAATAAAAGGGTTGTCCCAGCACTGAGATGGGAGTACTGATTAAGGCAAACAAAAAGGCAATAAAGGAGGAAGGAGGATGTACTAGAAATTCATGCTGCATGGTCTGTACTAAGCAACTTGCTGGCTCCATCTTCTTTCCAGGAAGAAAGTAATCCACTGAGATGTAGAAAGTTACAGGGCCACGGCCCTGCTAACTCTCTGCATCACACTAAGAAACCCAGCTGGTTCACTGAAGAGATGGATCTGATTATATTGTCTGTAATAGAGGCCAATCACACATTGCCTGTACCCATTGATTAGCCCAACAAACAGCTATACCTCCTGCTGCTCACTTCCTCTCTTCTCCCTTAGGGATTTTTTATAACACAGACATTTGAGTCTGAACCTTAGGTAAGGGGTAGAGGAGGAAGGACAGGAAATTATCTGTTGTTATTCAAACCCCATGATTTTTGCCCTTGAGTTTTATCTTTTCTTTAAATCCAAGTATTTCTGTGCATTGTCTTTCATGAAGTTATGGCCTTCCTGATATCTGACTCAATAATTAATGTGTAAAGTTATTGCTTGCATGCATAATCTTCCTCTCTCATGAATATGTGAAGGAGGAAAGATTATAAGTTGTCAAATGCTTCCAGAGCCTCTCTCCATGACAGAATGATAGATCCCAATGCTGTATTTAAAACACAGCTGAATAGATAAAAATAGTGTTTAACTTTTATAGTCATTATGAACCACAGTAATTTATTGAACCCTTCAATCAGCTGAAGAAACAAAAGATTGGGAATGGGTGAATGACTCATTTCTTTTCATGCCGTGTGCACTGATGCTCCAATAACTTGATGATCTAAAGGCTAAATAAGACTGCACAAATGTATCATAGAAAAGAAGCAAACAAAACACATCATAAACAAAAACAAATCACTGGAAAGCAATGAGAGGAAACTCCAACCAGTGGCTGGCTCCTAATTAGCTGTTTCTGCAGGGTGTGTCTGAAATAGCTGGGAAGACAACTGCATATTTCACAGCGATTAGGAAAGAAATCCAATTACAATGGGAACAATAAGCCTAAGTAAACAGACTCAGGTATTTCTGCTCTCAACAACTTGAAAATGAAATACATGCAGATGTTTTGCTCCCTCTTTTCCTCTTTTTCCTGCCCAAAATAAGACCAATCCCTGGAAGGAATTTGGATGCCATATTAACATTAGACAATTTGACAGTAACTTCATAATGTGTAATAGTGGAAGCCATCATATATTTACTTTTACAGATGACACCGAAAATGGTTTTGTGCTACCCTGTTTATGAACTAGAAATTAAGAGGTACCATCTGTCATGGAACATTCATTAAGGCTATACTTCAAATAAATCCACGAAAATGTACACAGAGATCCAGCTTCAGCATAGACAGAACAGAACAGTGCAGGAACTGCTGTACTGAAACAAAGAAATATTATACCTAATTCTGTGTTCCTTCACTGACCTTGACAAGCTTTGGAAGATTCAGATTTGATACCCCAAACTCCATTTTACAAAGCGTTATTCCCTTCTGGGCACACCTCACAGGACAGCAGGGCTCCTTTCAAGATTGATCCACATGCAGACACAATACCAATAAAACATCAGACCAGAAAAGGCTTATAACGTTCATGAATTTACAGCCATTCTTGCCTCAGACTGCAGGGAAGCCCATCTACTTCCAAGTATCAAGGGGCTAACCTTCTAGACAAAAGTATTTCCTATTTCACTGCTTACCTTGTTTAATTCTGAAAATATTTCTTTCCTGAAAGGAAATACAGCAATAATCTTAAAGATCATTCTCAGCACCTCAGACCAAGGGCAAGAAGTTGAAAGAGGTATGGGCAGTTCTAAATGACTCCTAAGAATGAAAATACAACCATAAATAAGGGGACTGTTATGAACTCAGCTACAAATATACATACTCCTCTGTGGTTTGAATACACTGCTGCTGGTTGTTGAATTGTAAACTCCATCACTCTCCACTGATGTAGTGCAGACTCTGCACTTACAAAATTAAGATGGTCCTTCCTTTAGCCGCTATCAAATAACACTTGATTTTTTTTTTATAATTCTGCAAGTGTTTGCATTTTCTTTCAAAATTATTCCTGTTCTTTCCAGTATCCCAAAGTCATGTTTGAAGCATCTGGCAGAGGCTTTCAAGGTGTGAATAAAAATCAGATAGATAAGTATGATGAAAACGCACATCCAGGTACCAACCCTGATCTAATTACTAGAACTGCCCAAGACTTTTGTTTGTCAAGAGTCTTCATGATACGAAACAGGAACCCAAATCATGCTGAGTAGACAGTAGCGCAAAGAATTCCTGCCAGAGTAAATATGAAGGTAGCAATAAATGTGTGGTGCAATCTAATTCATCTGTGTTGTTTTGAAATATTGTATAACATCTGTAATTACTCTTTATTGTTCCATTAAGGTTGTAGGCAATTAAGGAAGTTATTTAGCCCCACTTTGGGCAGTGAAAGCAGGTATTACTCAGCGTTTCAGACTAAAAGTTTTGAATAATCCTTCATGCTGTTTCAAGTCACACCCTTACCCAATTATGTATTTCTTATTGGGAATATGAGGCTTTCACAATAAAACATATAGTTTGTTGAACCCTAGAGCAGCGAAAGCGACATTATAATTGATACTACAGAAGCTAAAAGAATTATTAAAATATCAACTAACACTAGGCCTGAGAATGTAATGTTCCCCTTTTCCTCCTGTAGTCCATTATTCATTGTCAACAGAACAGAACAGTCCTTCCTTAAACAGTAAACCTCTTGAGACAAGCACCATCACTTGTTGCCACATAGGCATACAGCACTTACAGAAATACTGCTGCTAATTCTCGAGTGGAGACCAGAGGCACTAACACAATACAAATAATCACAGAGTAATTGAAACCAAGTCTATGATAGCTGGTGACTAAACGCCCTGCCTAAATACAAACTTCTTTTTGGTTTATTAAACATACAGACATGACAGAATCATTAGCTTGCCATTATGCATCTACTCCCATATAGAGCAGTTTAAAAGGCTCACCATGTGGTCATCACATACTTTATGCTACCCTAACACTAATGTAGTATCTCTGAAGACAGACACTAAGCAGGGATCTGATCTCTCTAAGACTGAAGCAAGAGGTTACCTTGAAGCTAGTTGTGAAACTACAAGCCTATCTAGTGATGCATTTCTCAGTGAAATCCACAGCATTTTACACAGCTGTAACAAGTGCAAAAGTTGTGTAATACACTTAGCTACATGCCTAACCTAAAACCACTATTATTTGGAGCCTATTAGAAAGAAGAACAGTTGCTACTCCTTACATTATTGCTATCCAGAATATCATCTTAACTTTTTCTTTTTTAGTAACAAAGTAGGTGGTGCCAAAAAAAAGTTTTTTCACTCTTTCCTTGTTAATAAGTCATTACTTGGTCCTAAGAGATCTGCTGTTGTCTGTGAAAGCAGTAAAACTAATTTTAACCTATTGTTTGTTGTTTTTTCCACTATTTTGGTAAATTGTGATATCACAGATTAAAATAGAAAAGCTGAACAAAGGGAGTAAATGCCTTTAAGTAATTTTTTTTTAATTGAAGTAGAAAAAAAGAAGAGGAAAAGAATTGAAATGAACTTTCTTTCTTAATAAATTTTTAAATGACCATGTAAGTCTATAGAAATTTATACAATAGCCATTTAGTGCCAATTGTTAAGAAGTCCCAATCTCAATATTACCTGAGCTTGTTTAAAACATTACTATTCACAAACTAGTACAGTGCAATGGCTACATTTCCTGAATAATGATTTTTGGATTGCATATTTGTGCTACCTGGGTACTTCATCTAATATGACACTAAGTGAAGTGCCAATAATACAGTGAAGAAATTAGTTAAAAAGAAATTCTGACTAAACATCAATGGTTCAGGTTTCTCTCTGCCTGTGTCACTCAGAGCACATAGTAGTATTAACTATCTGCTGCTTTTAGTACATGATTGCCAGTGCCACCATTACCCAAAATTACAGGAAGACTAATCAGAGGAGATCCTAAGAGAGGAGCACATTTGGGCTTGACTGTCATCTTGACTATGGATACTTATCATTTGACAAATAAAATATAAATAGGAGCATTTGTATAGAAAAATAGAACAAAATGAATAAAGCTTATTTTTCCCAAAATTGAAATGGGATGACCATAAACATTTAACTTTGTGGGAATGGGGAACCATTTTTTTGTCTCTCCAGGTGGAAAAGCACTAGAATTTGCACGTTTATTTTTAAAATTCTGGTAAGAATTAGAGGAGAGACTATCAACAACTTGTTGGGTAGTTATATTGCAAATGGTTATAATGAAAGTGTTGAATCACTGAAACACTAACAGAGAAAGTGGTGTGTTTGTCTTCTAAATCAGAGTCATATGCCTTTCTTGAAAATATAGTTTTGTTCTTAAATCAAACAAAAACTAATGACCTCAGTACATAACCGTCTGTATGGAATCTAAGCATCTGAATTGTGAATTGTCTTTTCAGCTTTGAATTCTATGAAACCATGAAAATTTGGGTTTACACTTGGTAATAAAGAATTTTTACCAAACATTTTCCTACCATTTGCAATGAGAACATAAAAGTTGTCCTGCAGCAGTGCAAGTCAGGAAATAATGGAATTACATTAAGTTAAAAATAGCCCAGTCAAGGGAAGAATTAACATTCTTTTTTCCTTCTCATGTGCTAAGACATGAACTCCATATTGATCACTTAATCTAACTGCTACATTGCCCTAACAAAATATTTTTATCCAATAATTCTGCAGCAAGCATCTGCCTGCTGACAGTACTAGTACAATCCTTAAGAAAAATTCATTCCAAAAATCATTTAAAATACACTAGCAATAGTCCCCTCACAATCAGTAAAGAAAATGCGTAGAACACATCTTGTGGTGTAACTTGGTTAAACCTTGAATAGGCATAAGTGAAATACACAGAGAAAGAACAATTGCACTATTTGGTGATGGACTCACGTTCACTTATAGGCACAACTCACACTTTTAATACAACTACTGCATCAGAAAACAATGCTGTATCAGGTGGTACAACATCAAGCTTAATTTAGTCTCCCTTTATTTATCAGCTTTCATCTCAGAGGGCAGCAAAAGATCATAGAATGAACTCCCTCAAAAAGTTTTTACCACTACAATGTTCTCCATCTTCTGAACTATGGAACCAGAGGCATTTGGGTTTAGAGCTTGCAAACAGAATCTTCATCAAACACCCTTTAATATTTGCAATGAGAAAGAAAAGCATCTGAGTTTCATATGCTTTTTTTAGAATCATAGAATCACAGAATAATTAAGGTTGGAAGGGACCTGTTGAGATTACCTGGCCCAGCCTGCTCCCTCATTCCCCAGATCAGGTCCACCTGAGATGAGGTCATTCAGGTTCTTGCCCAGTTGAATTCTGATTATCATTTTTCTCACGAGACAAATGCTAAAGAAGAAAACTCAGCAGTAAACCCAAATTCTATTCTGTTCATAAGCAAAAGGTAAGAAAACACACAACCAATCTTCTTATTGACCTACCAGAATAAAGAACCTGTGTAGAATAAAACAGAACAAGATGGTAGCTATGGCAATAGTATTTGTAGGTATCTGTTAGTGAATGAAAAGATAATGGATATTTTTCAGTGTTTTTTCATTTCATTTTGTTTTCTTGCATGGGGCTCAATGTCCAGTTTATATTATTTAGAGCTTAAGTTATTGTTTTATTGCTTCACAACTGAGCTGTATGTAGATATTCAGATACAGCAGGAACATTACACAACTTCCATCTGTGCCCTAAAGATTTCTACACTCAGCCCCCACTGTCCCCCAGAAAAGAGTGGACGAAGTTTTTAAAGGCTGAGTAAAGGTTTATATGATACATTGATTACGTGATTTTTTTGTTATTGATGATAATGCCTTATACTGAGGCATTTCTGTCATGATTAGGCAAACTGTGTTATAGAAATATATCATTATCATGGCAATTACTTCTGCAAAAACGTCTTGAAGAAATGTAGATTTAATTATCTCACCCTAAGAATTTATTTCAGTGAATGAAAAACTCCCTGAAGGCCTCCTACGTGTAAAACTATATAGAAAACATTCAGCAGAACTCAAGGGTATTAACCACTCTGAAATTTCAGTTTTGTGAAGTTTTCTGCACTAGACAGAAGGCATTTGGGATTCTGGCAAAAGGTTTTAGGATACTCTAGAAAATATGCAGAAGGCATTCCCTTTAGCACTGCACAATCCCATACTTAATGACATAAAGTAATTTCACGTAAAAGTTGTAATCAGGTCCTTGACTAGCTCATTTAATTGCCTCTAGAGGGAGACTGAAAAAGTCTGCTGAGTCAAGCTGTGCCATAGCTTACAAAAAGTGTTTCAATTAGAGTGCAAATGTTCAAACTTTTGAACTTGAGATTCACTTTCTGCTAGTACCTGTGAAAGTAAATCTCATTCCACTGTTCACAGATATTAATTCTTAAAAGGGCACATAAAAACAAAATGTTTTACATTTGAATATTCCAACTTTTTAAAAATTATATTGCCTGTAATCATCCACTTTAACTATGGCTGAATGTTCCACCATTGGAAATCTGGGCTATGTTAACCCCTAAAGAAAACTTATTGTCATGAAAGGTGAAATAGCATTTTTCTAGTTCATGAAAGGTAGCTATTGAATACTCACCCCTCTGTAAGGAGAGAAATTTTCTTTTTAAAAGTTTGTAAGCAGACCAAATCATTATCGCACTCATTATCTAAAGGAACTACTGCTCCTCAAACCTTTTAAATGAATTTAAACAAGATTATGTCACCTTGCTGGCTCATTTCAGTCACCCTGAACACTCTGAAAAGTATAACATTAAGCCAAATGGGTAAGATTGAATAAAATCTGAAAACGTGGCCATCTCAAATTTGTGATGATATGAGTCATTCCCATTGAGAAAAAGTCCCTTTTACCACCTCAGAAAGAGCTCTTAAGAAACACAGCTGTACTTGCTATATCCCAATATGACAGTCAACATACAATTTCCTAGCTGTGAGCACTATTTATAAGGCCAGTTAGTGTGAATTATCACTTACATCTAAAATAGTCCTAGATTTAATTTAAATATTAGTTACCACTGCGTATATGCTGAGGTCCTATTTGAGTTGCAGCATCATTCCTAATTCTAGCTGACCCAAACCCCTCATGCCAAGTTTTATACCAATTTGTAATAATGAAGATGAACTGTAATCTGAAGAATTCACAAGTTAAACATAGAAGCAAGAAAAACTGTTGAAGAGGAGAATGAACTCCAGCAGATCACATGTTCCCTTCTATAAAGCATTTACTTACTAGATCATCTCTGGAAGTTTGTCACCCAAGAAAAGATCTACCTGATCACAATACAAACTACTACAGCTTGTAAATTTGCAGAAGTGCAGGCTTCCTACCCAGAAGACTGATGATCTCTGCAAGATGCTTCTAAATCTCGCTATCCTAAACATCAAGAATAAGAAATTTTCTCTGAAATCTCTGTGACCTGTTGCCAGTATATTCACCGAGGTGACCCAAGAAAGAAACTGTAATTAATGCTTGAAGTTTGACATGCTAGGTAATTCTGCAAGTGACAGATTCTTGCACATCTTGCTCTGATTTAGATACAACTGCTCATAATTAAGCACTTCATTTCAGATTTCAGAAAAACCTATATTAATGTTAATGAATGCATTTATATTTATATTTGCAATGCCCTTCAGTGTCTCTCTTCAGAGCTATTATTTTTAGTTTTGCTTGGTTGCCATTGCCACCAAAGAACTATTAAGGCTTAGGAAATTAGAAATATATATTTACACTTCTGATTTACCCTCTACTCACCATTACCCTTTTTTTTTTTGCTGTAGTAATTAGTTGAAATGCTTATAAAATAATCACTGGCTGTTTAATATTCAGTTACTATTCATCTGTATCCTCACAAAAACTAAGCAAATACGTTCTTGATAATAACATCACTGTGATATTTCCAGTCAAAATCAGTCACCTATGACTAATGAGTGTAAGATGCCAATAATGAAATTCAATGCATCATATATATGAGACCAAAATGCCCCTGAGCTGATTATTCATTTAAAATATCTATATTAGATGATAATCAATGGTGCATCATATTCAAATTGCTAATGGGTCACTAGCAGAGGTCACAGAAAGGTTTCAAGAAATAACTCTGAATCTGTGATATGAAATAAAAAAAAGCTAAAATGAAATGAAGCGCCAGTTGTTCAGACTGACAACCCAACTCTTTGTCTATCCAGATGAGTGAAAAAAGATCAGCATATTTCCTGTTTACAGTAACAGCTCTTAAGTACTAAAACACTGTGAAACTAATAAAACAAAATTATAACTCATTTGGGTACAAGCCCAAAAAATTAAGTAGAGGTAACATTTTGAATTAAAGGATCCAGAATTTGTAACATTTGCATGCCAGGTCAAATTAATTATCTTTTCAATACTGACAAAACACAGATTAGTAGCCTACGCTTTTTAATACAGGCATGGATTAAGGATAACTAAATCAAATTTACCAATTATAAAAAAAGCTAAAGTGCACCTCTGGTTTAATCTAGCAAATAAGCAGCACACAGACTGCAAGTATGCCATTATATACATAAAATCATTCAGGTACAAGTCTGCATAGACTTGCGATATTTCAAGTTTCTATTAATTCCTTTTGTTTTCAAAGTCCACTTGAAAGATACTATGAAACTTCAAAGGGCGGTGACACTTGAAACTGCTCTGATGCAACCAGCGCACATTCTGCATCAAAACATGAACCTCAGTGCAGTGAGAGGCCAAGGTCTTACTCTTCAAGCTGCCAATGAAGATTAATCCAACTTCTAATGTAGTAAGGTAATATTCAAGACAAATTCATGTGGCAGTCTTTCCTAAGTAGTCTTTGTGAAGGACATTTCCAATGAAGACTGGGTAAATGGAATAATCTCTGGATAGCAGAGCATTACTCCCGACCTGAATATCCATTTTACAGGCATTTTGTCCATAATCATAAACATAATCAACACATCTGTATGCTTCTGGGTTTTTTTCCTGACTACCAACTTGATGGTCCAATTACAGTGTCATGAAAAGAAACTCTGCTGATACTACTTCCATTGTATCCACTGGCACCACAACCAGGTCCCTGCATACAAGACTTCTGATGGTCCCTGGGGTAATAAAAGATTTTGTCCAGTAAGCAAATATGTGCAATAAGATAATATTCTAATTATTTTATTTCTTCAGTACTATAGGCTGTAAATGTATGTAGCTTAGTTGACTTACTAGGATATAGGATCTTCCCATTTAGTTCTTCAGTTTGACACTATTGTACTCTCTTAGGGACTGAAAGTTACTGCCATTCAAAGCTAAGTTTAGAAATGAAGCTACTGCTGATATGAACCCATTGCTTAATAGACATATATCTGCTATCGCCAAAGGCTGTATCTGCGAAATGTCCCACATGTGGCAGTACCTCCTCCAAAGGGAGGAGGCTCGTTTGCCCAGTGTCTGATAGGCTGCTGCTCACACTCAGACCAGGCTGATGCCTGGGCATCCTGGGCAGGTGACGGCTGTACAGGCGCAAAGTGGTGGACTCAGTTTGCATGATAGGCAAACTGATCCAGATGTACATTATTCCAGCATAGGGTGGGTACACTGGACTTCTACTGTACACACCCTCAGGTGCGTCTACCTTCTACCTAGTCCTCAGTGCCTGTGAAATAAACACTCAGCACACACAACAGACACAAGGATCAATGTCTGGGTTATGAAATGGAACATGCAATAGGTTTTGATATGCAGTGGATCTTGAAGTATCTTCTACACTACAGTTGCTCATTTATCATTGCAAAGGTCATAGATTCCAGCATGACTAATTCAGAAGGGGAAAAGAAGTTAGTGATCTGTACGCTACACCCAGACTCAGGTTGCTGGGTTATTCCCCCAGCTCTGCCACAGGTCGTTATAGATTTGCTACAAAAAAAAAAAAGTGTCTACAGCTTGCAGGTGTTGCAGACAGTGAGCAGTACAGCTGAAGAAAAATCTCTTAAAGATTTCTTGAAAGAAAGCAGTAATAATACATTCTAAATTCTCCACTAAATATGTCGTTTTGTCTTCCAAGAAAGGTAAAAAAACCCTTTCCATTTCCTCACCCTGAAGAAAAATTGAATTATTTCATTTTGAATAAAATGAATCTCAAATGACTGTTTTATTTTGAACTGAAATAAGGTTGGTTTTTTTGGATTGAAATGAGGTGTGTTGAAAAAACACTTTAAAATAGCAAGTATGTATGATTTCTGTGAAAATTCTAGTGCTTTGAAAAGCTGATGTCTGCTAATGTCCCTCCACAAAACCTCTGACAAAAAAAGTTTCAAACTATTAGTTATTTAGTTAATATAAAGAATGCCATCTACTGGCAATAATAACATGTAGCACTGTTCCTAACTGAGTAGATTTGGTAAGGTTGCCGCTGTCACGTACCGCAAATGATTCTAGAGTCCTACAGTCATTTAAACAGAGAAAATTCTGTATTTGAAACCAGGTGTTTTTTTACAGGTTTCTCTTTAATGTCTATCCTTAATAGTTTCCTTCTGTTTGGACACTAGGTTCTACCAGGAGATCATAGGCTGCATTCATGACTTTCTTAAAAAGGATTTTTCTCAGTATGTTCCACCACCTTACATTTCACAATGAGAGGAAAAGCACATATACCAAGCTAATAGTATAAATTAATTCCAAACATGCAGTTCCAAAATTGGCCTGCATAAAGAATGCCAAAGATACACTTAAAAGAGTCATAAGTAAACTGGTAGAGAAAATGGACTCTTAGATGTATTGATGTTCAGTTCTCCTCTACCTTACAACTTCCCTAAAACATTAATTGAGTAAAGTGCTGTCATTTTGAAACAGATATTTAGGCATGGACTGATTTATAAAGAATAAGTAAAGTAAATGGTGATTGTTTTATTATACTACAAATATGAGAAGGAAAGGGTGTATATAACATAGTTTATCAAAAACTAAGAACAGTATGTCTTCAGATACTTAGGCTTTGAAACCATGCCTATGATCCATGCAAAAACATTAATTAATTAATTTAATATTTAAAATACAAACAGTAGTGTTTAGTATCTCATTTTTCTGCCCTTCTCTGCCTCCATGTCACAGAGTTATCAGATTCAGCAACTACTGCTATTTGTATGGCATCAGTTTCTCAGATCTGGAATTTTTCTATCTTTCTGAATATCTCTATTATTGTGAGATAGCTGTTTTGTTTTGTTTTCCCCAACACTAAGCTTTCAATTTTAGAATTGGAGAGCTGAGACTCCAGTAAATTTCACAGAATTTATGATTTAATCAGAAGTACTTAGCTTTGTGGGTCATGTCTTGCTTTATTGGTTTTCTGAAGTGTGATTTAGATGACAAACTAAAAAGAACATAGACAAAGACAAATATCAGACTTCAAGTGTGCCATAAAAATAATTTTCTTAGCAGAACTGACAAAGCTGTCTGCTGAAAGTATTTTGGGCACTGGACAAATGAAGATGGCAAGGAAAGGGCAGAACATTTGAACCAATGGGCCTATTACTTAGAAAAATTGCAGTAGTTCCTGTAAAAGAAATGCATTAATGATATTCAGGAAACAAAAATGAGATAATGTATTATAGTAATTTCTAGGTTCTCTTTATTAAACAGTATCTCAAAAAAAGATCTGTAACTTCTGGGACACAGATTTTGTATTGGAAGAGGGCTTTGTAAGGAATGTCGCAGTACTAAGACCGTCTTTCAACCTGACTCCATTGACTTTGAACTCTCACTGAACTTTGCACCAGTTTTCTCCAAATATAAATTGCAGTAAATATCTTCACCTTAGAGTTATTTCCCAAAGTTTCTTAGAGGTATTTAGACTTACATCCAACAAAGACTCCAGGAAGTATTTAGGCTCCCAGGTGCTAACCAGACGTCCACAGAACCTTTCAATGAGAGGTGAGAAACCTAAATACTTCCCTGGATCTCACTTCTCCCCAGACTCCGTGCTGTCAATTAAAATACTTATTTCAGTCTGTAATTGGTTCTCATAGTTCACAAACCTCTGTGGAATCACTTAGAAGTACAGAAATGCTTCCACATATCTGTTGCTTTGTGGAGCTTAGGCTATCATTTCCATTTCCTACTCAAAGCAATGATGCAGCTAAGTCGACATGATCACAAGGACCAAAATACTATAAAAAACACTACCCATATAAAAATATTACTGATTTTTATCCATAAGTGTTTGATAGACCTTTAAAACACTAAAACGCTGCCAGAATAGCTTTTTTAAAGAGCATCTTTTTAAAGATGTTTCTACCTTAACAGCAACTTGTAGCATTTCCTTTTTATTTTCTTCAGAGCCAAGTTAATCAAATGTTACATGTTTAAGTTAGTCTGTTCTTTATTTTTTTTATTATACATCATATCTTTGATCAATGTGTACCTTCAAACCAAATAAGCAACCGCAAAAGATAGTAAAGAAAGAGGTCAATTTAAATATCAAGATCTTGTTGATTTAAATTCAACATTTGTTAAATGTGTTAACTTATTAAGGTTACTCCAGTAAGAAAAGTTGGACTTTTGTTCCTGAATGGAAAGTCTACAGACTTTGCAAATGAGAGTCACTACTTAACAAATTACCTTTACAGTGTTCTGACTCTTACAAGTACTTGTATCTCTAATATATCAGTCGTTACTTCATTCAAAGTTGGCAAACAGCACTCTGTTAGAATTAAACTAAAACACAACAGAACTACTGATATTAGCATGCTAGGTTATTCTTGCCTATCAGAAGAATAAAATTCTCTTAGCTTTTTGATTTCTTTCACCCTTACGGAAAAAAGAACTTTTTAATCTTTGTACTTATATGCTTCAAATCTGCTCTCCTGAAATGCAATTACTGTTGGAGCAGAATACGGGGCAACTCATTCTGCACCATAAGCATGACATAGCAAAATATTTAAAGAGAAATGGTTAGCTTCTCAAACAGGAAATTGTGAGACAAATAAGCAAGTAAATATTGATTAGGCTGGAATCTGGTCAGGTCTCAACCTAGCTAAGAAAAAATGAGGCTGTGTGTCATTTTGGTATCATGGGAAGTTCAGCTTCTCAAATTATACATATATTCCCCCAAGCAGTGCACGTTTCCTTTTCAAAAACATAATCTGAAAAATGTGGTGTCCTACGGTATTCACCAAAAGTGCAAACACTTCTGGTTCTTAACAGTTTTCAGCCTAAAAAACTGCTCTCATTTGAATTTTCAGGGCTAAGGCATTGTTAAGTGAAAACTTTCATAAAAGATATACAAAAGAAGGAAACAATCACACTAGTCAGCCAACCTGGGAATCTATTAATCTTCTGTCATGCTATCCAAAATCAATTTTGGGACAGCACTGATTCATTTATTTTAAGCTGCTCTCTTGGACAGGGCACAAAGCAGGTAACAGCCTCAGAGTAGGCAATGGGTCCTTGGCAAGCTGGTTTGGAGACTCTTTTCTTTCTTTCATCTTTTTATGTGGGCCATGTAGACATCTCATCAAGCACTGTGCAGAAAGCAGGTCAATCCTTATTACTATAACAACAGCATTTGATGGCTGTCTCTTCACTAGTCAATTAGACATGATCAGGACCATTCCCTGGCACTGAGGCCAATTGGCAAGGAACAACTGGCATGCGTACTACAAAGTGCTCTTACATGAAGGTGGCACCATCCAAACTGCCTACTGGGAACAGTCATTAGCTTACGCTAATTCCTGAACTATAAACAGGAATCATTTGGAAAGCATACTAGTTGGCACAGGGCAAAAGTGGGCCAGTGACTCGTCTAAACATTTGACAGCACAGACAAGCAAGCTGCAATGCCTGGGAATGATCCCTAGCACTATTTAATTTACTAGTCTAGATGTAGCTGCTATGGCAGCTTGATACACTCCATAAACTACAACAGGGTATTCAGAACAAGTACTTGTATCTGGATATCAATAGCAGATGTTTTTTGCTCCAGCCTGTGCATACTTCTATTCATTTTATTTGTAATGTAGTAAAAAGTTACAGTATGGGGTAAATAATTTCATAAACTGGTGAGATTCATAGAACCCAACCAAGGCATCTAAAGGTCAGCCTTTTAAGTTGATAGCCACTCTCTTTAAGGACAGTAGAGAAAAGCAGGAACCTCCAGATGAAGACTCATCTTATTGTAACACAGAGATGTAAAATAAATTGTAAGAATTGCCCTCTGGTGGTACTATCATTCCACTGAAAACAAAGGCTGAAGTATCTCAAATTTAGATGTCTAGCTAAATTAGGAGAGATGAATCTTACCTAGAATATTCTACTGTGTTTACAATAGCTAATATATGTTAGCTATAATAATAACAATAATAGCTAACATGATGGATGACCTGACCTTTTTTCCCCCCACTGTAGGCAGCTGTACAGGTAAGCAAAAACACTCTGTTGTGTGTACTACAGCCAGGTCTGCATTTTCAGATGTAAGCTGACTCATGCCGTAATGTTTCAACATACATAATCTATTACAAAGATAAAATGCGTAAAAGTTTTGGACAATACAAGCCTTCTTCTCTCTGTTTTTGCTGCAATATACAACTCCATGACTTTATATCATGTATTTGTTCCAGTCAACAAGCTGTGAAATCTAATCAGCTCTCATAGGTACACATGTACACACACACACCTCACTTTCTCCTTTTTTCTAGCAGAGTTTCTTTTGGAATGTCTCCTGTTACTGCCATCAAACTACAAATACTTGATATACCAGAGTTATCAGAGAGAGTACTTAAGGGTACTTTCATTTTGAATAGCTACTGTGTTTACAAAGATTTAAAATGAACCTGCATCAATCTCTTGTGTTGTATGCATTGCATCAACATACCTTTGGACAATTCCCATTGCTCATTTCAAAGAATAGTTTTGTCTGCAATGTGAATCATTCCCATATCTCTGCAAGTATTCAAGACTGATAAATCCTGACTTCAGGTTAGGGATCATTTTTTAAGTGAACCAAAATAGGATCATACCTTGAAGCAGCAAACATTTAATGTAAAAATGATTGTTTGTTTTAATTGGGCAGATCTTCTCTGACTGGAATGAATAGCTTGTGTTCTAGCTGTTTACAAACGATTTTGGTATATCAACCCCGAAATTATGATTTTTGAAAGTCAGATTTTTGTTAGGCATCCCTTTGCAGAAACTAAAGAAATTTTACTGCAGATCTCTGCCTATCAGGATTTACTACTTAAGTGTATGCAGTTTTTCCATCTAGCATTCACAACAACGTATTCCCTTTCTAGACTCTACAAGCACATACCATCCATCAAAGGTGTTGATGTATTGCAGGACTATATTCAGCTCACTATCCAATCAAATGAAAGAGATAGACTAGACAAAAGATTCAAAGGAAGTCTAGCACAAATGAGTGTCAGTCCATTCTTTGATTAGGTAATGGCAATTATGATAATTACAGCAATTCACTACAGGGAAATGTTCCAAAATTGCCAGCCTACTGCCAAGTGTAGCACTTGCAGTATCCACTTACGCAAAGCTTTGCCTGAACTTTTTGAATACTAACAATGTTCTTTCAGTTGTAAACAGCATAAGTTGGCCTGATAACTTATGACTGTGAGCTAATACATCTTATTGAAACATGGCGAATTTTTCTAAGATACATACATCATTTACTGATATACAACTCACTGGAAATTAAAGAGAATGAGCACTATTAAAAGTTAACCGAAATTTACACACAATACCATGGAAAAACTATTATTTATCTCATACTCTATTTCTGCATAATAATTCCAATGCTGACTTTTTTATACTATCTGGACAAAAGGTAAGTGCATTATGTGGTTTCTTTTTTTCAGTTTGCCTTCTATATTATGCACTACAGTTCCCTGCTCAGCTTAACAAGAAGCCAAGCTCAAACAAGTTGAGAAACCAGGGGTACCTGAACAAAAAAGTCAGCTCTGTCAAAAGACACACTAACAGTCACTGAAAGCTGATGTTTAGGAAACAACAGAAACTCCCACCAATACAAAATGGAAAGGTACAGGTTAAGAACAGTTAAAGAAGACTGGGATATAGAAGTGAATACATAGAGAAGATAGCTAGCTATCAGAGAGAAGGCAGTACTGGCTTTCAAATTCTTAATAGGTTGTCTTTCACAAATGAAAGAGGTCATCTTTGTCTGCCGGAGGAAGAATTACAACCCAAGGAACAACAGCCAGGAAGACCATTCCACATACAAGAGGAAATCTGCAATGTGCCCAGAGGTGGTAGCATGTCAGAGGCACTGACTGAAGGAGTAAGGGGGATACTTCATGCAGCTAATGCTCACAGCCATCAGAAAGATACATAAACAGTGGAAAGGATAAAGGCCAATTTCTTACAGATTTGTGCTCTACCCATTCTTCTCCATCATAACAACCCTAGCTAAACCCATGCCTCCAAACACACTCCAACAGGCATTTAGCTCATTTGGAGACAAAAACATGCAAGCTGGCTGGCTAGTGGGCTTGTGCAGATTGGCTCACTGAGTACAGAAAATGTATTGTTGAGTTCTGTCTCCCTTTTCACTAGTGGAGGCACAACTTAGAATCTCTTCTCTAAGCGGTTGCCAATAAAGCACTTTCACACTGATCTTTTTTTTTTTTTCTGGTGATATCACAGAGAAAGGCTAAAGCTGAGCTGAATGATTTCAAAACCAAGGAAACACACTCCCCTACTTTTCCAAAAGATAAGCAGAATGAATGCAAGGAAGAACTATATCACATACGCCAGGTTTCAAATTTTTGAAATGGAATGGCTGGCACTAATCTGTGCATGGATCACTTATTTTGCTCTTGTTTCTTGGTAGGTGAAGCTACATACTATGATTTAATGGCCATTAATATGATAAAGAGTCTGACACATGACAAAACCAACTGATTGCTGTTCAAATTTTGCAGTTGTAGTTGATCTATGTTCATGCTAGGTGTTCCAGCTACTCTATGGAATTGTTCCTACTCTGTTAAGTACATAAGCTTTACAAATGGCATGGAGATGTACTTAGAAATACAGCATTCCACAGAATGGATGGTTACATAATCATTTCCAAATAATTATATCCCAATCTCTTTGAAATTGCACAAGAGATCAAAGCGCATTGACTGCAAGGTACAGTATACAAGCTGCATCATAGAATCATGGAATCATGTATGTTGGAAGAGCCCCCAGAGGTCATCCAACCCATCCTCCTCCTCAAAGCAGTCCTGTTAGCAGGTTGCTCAGGGCTGTGACCGTTGAGTTTTGAATATCTCCACAGATTGAGATTTCACAACCTCTCTTAGTGCCTATTCCAATGTTGACCACCCTTATGGTAAAAGAAAAATTCCTTATATCAAGTTGGAATTTTCCATGTTTCAATTTCGGTCCATTGCCTCTCATCCTACCATCATGCACATCTGAGATGAGTCTGGCTCCACCTTCTCTACACTCTGCTATTGTAGACAGCAATTAGGTTTCCCCTTAGCCTTCCCTTCTGAAAGCTGAACAGACCCAGTTCTCTCAGCCTCTTCTCATATGTCATGTGCTCCAGCCCACTAAATGGTCTTGGTAGCCCTCCACTGGACTCATTCCAGTAGAACAACCTTCTTGTATTGGGGAGTCCAAAACTGGACACAGGACTCCACATATGGTCTCACAAGTGGTAAATAAAGGGGAAGAATCACTTCCCTTAATCTCCTGGCAATAGTCTGGCTAATACAGCATATTACATTGTTGGCTTTCTTTGCTGCAAGGGCACACTGGTGAACCTTATTCAATTTGCTGTTGATCAGGACCCCTAGGTCTTTTGCTGCAAAGCTGCTTTCTATCCGGTTGCCCCCTGGATGGGATTATTCTATCCCAGATGTTGGATTTTGCATTTGTCTTTGTTGAACTTCATGTGGCTCCTGTTAGCCCATTTTTTCAAGCCTATCTAGGTCCTTCTGAATAGCAATCCTGCCTTACAATGTATCAGCTGTATTAGCCCAATTTCTTATCATCCACAAACTTGCCAAGAGTGCACTCCATCCCATTATCCAGGTTGTTAATAAAGATGTTAAACAATACTAGTCCCGTATCAACCCCTGAGAGACACCATTAGTAACCAGCTGCCAGATGGACTTTGTTCTGATGACCACTAACTACCCTTTGAGCCTGATGGTTCAGCCAATTTTCCACCCACGTTATTGTCCAGCTATCCAGTTCACATCTCACCAATTTGGCTATAAGGATACTATAGGAGATTATGTCATAGACCCTGCTAAAGTCAAGATATACAATATCCACTGGTCTCTTCTTATGCACACACACGGTCATCTCATCAGAGAAAGCAATCAGGTTAGTCAGGCACAGTCTGCCCTTGGTAAATCTCCATGTTGTCTTTTTACAGTCAACTTCTTATCCTTCACGGAGCTGGAAATAGCTTAAAGCAGGATTTGCTCCACCACCTTGCCAGAGACAGAGACTACTCTGACTAGCTTGTTCCCTGGATCCTCCTTTTTGCCCTTCTTGAAGATGAGTATGATGTTTGCATTTTTCCAGTCATCAGGAACCTACCCCAATCGCAATGATCTTTCAAAGATGATAGAAACAGCCTCACAATGACATCAGCAAGCTCCCTCAGCACCCTTGGATGCATCCCCTCTGGTCCCATGGACTTATATATGTCCAACTGGCTTAAGTGTTCCCTAACTGTGTCTTCCTCTATAGTGGGTAATGCTACATTTTTGCAGACTCTGCTAGTGGACTCCAGGAAATGGGAGGCCAGAGGGAAGGTCTCACCAGAGAAAAACAAAACAAAAAGTACCTCAGCCTTTTCTATGTACTTTGTCACTAGGCTCCCTATCCTGTTGAGCAGCAAGCATTTTTTTTTTTTTACTTCCTTTTGCTGATGATGTACTTACAGAAGCCCTTCTTGCTGCCCTTCACATCCTTCGCTAGTTGCAACTCCAGCTGAGCTTTGGTTTTCCTAACTCCATCCCTGCATGCTCAAGCAGTGTCTCTCAATATTTCTCCTAGGTAATCTATTTGTGCTTCTACCTCTGTATACTTCCTTTTCACGTCTGAGCTCAGTTAAGTGTTCCCTGGTTCATCCATGGTGGCATTCTGCCACCTTTGCTTGACTTTCTGCACACTGAAATGGCCTGTTATCAAGCTTTGGAGAGGTTGTCCTTGATGATCACAAGCTGTCCTGAGTCCTTTTGCCTTCCAGGGCAGTTTCCCATGGTATTCTGCCAAGTAGCTCCCTGAACAACCCAAAATTTGCTCTCTTGTAGTCCAGGGTTGCAATTTTGCTGTTCATCTTGTTCACTTCTCTTTAACAACTTTAAATTCCACAATCTCACAGCCACCGCTGCCAAGGCTGCCATCAGCCTTCACATCCCTGCTTCCTTGTTGATGAGTAACAGGTCTGGCACAGCATGCCCCCATGTCTACCCACCTGTGTCAATAAATTGTCTTCCTCTCATGCCAGAAATCTCCTGGACTGCTTGCATCCAGCTCTACTGCTCTTCCAGCAGATATCAGGGTAGCTGAAATTCCCCATGAGTAGCGGAGCCTGCAATCTTGAGACTTCCTTCAGCTGTCTAACTTCATCTACTTTCTTTCTTGACCAAGTGGTCTGTAGCAGACCCCTGCCACAACAGCACCTGTATTAGTCTGCCATCTGATCCTTACTCATAATAAATAATATAGATATATAATACATAAAAATATTTGTCTGCATCTTGCGCATCCATGTAAACATCAGAATTGTTTTTTTCCTACATCATCTTTCTCACTGACAAGAATAAACTGAAAGATATTTGAATCAAAAAGTGCTATATTAAAAAAGAGCTTGTCAGGTTATTTTCAGTGTGAAGTGGTATTCATGGTTGTTACTCTGCCAGCCAAAAATGCCACAATTTAAAGATTCCTTTGACGTAAATGTTATACTAGTGCTTTTATCTCCCACCCCTAATTCCTAAGTCTCATTCTAAAATAGACACGTTACTATTCCTCTGTTCTTACCTTTTCTCAAACTTCCCACTCTGAAAATCAGTGGGAAACTTCAGAACATTTACAAATTCTATTACAGAAATTTCTGTGAACTACTTCACTCCTGCAATTATCATCCACATCTCAGAAATAGACAACTTCCAAAACACCCTGCTTTTACCAGAACAGATAAAAAAGCACTTATGCAGAAACAAACTACTTTCTGAATCATATTTCTTACTGAGCTACAAGCACTGTAAGTACACGTACACTGCAGAAGTGAAATGTTCTCCTAACTTACAATCCTCCCTCTATTCCTCTGACTCTACTTGCTCTCTCCCCCAAAAGACAATGGTAAAAGGGAATTGCCACCAGTACTGTAGGTGAGTCACTGACAAAGAAACTGTTTTCTCTAGAGGAGAAATACTGCAGTATTTAGCTACTGAATACTTTTTGGTACAAGAGGATAAATATTTTTTTAAAAATACAGAGTGAAAAAGAGTAGCATAGTCTCAGCAGATCTAAGCTGGCTTTCTTAACTAAAGTCAGCGCCCTAGGATCCTGGTTCAATTAACAAAGAGAGAGAGGTTCATACCAAGTCTGAATCAGAAAAGCAGTTTACAATCACTGATCTAAACTATCTACAGAAAAACCTTTTCCTTCTCCTTAAGAAAAGGGAGTCTACTTTTGGGTGATGCAACTATCCCTCTGTATTTTTTCTCATAGACTTGAACAAACTTTGGAGCACCATTCCAGAATATAAGAGTTAAAACAATCACATTATTTACCAAATACTTTCATGACAGCTCATCTGATGTTAAAGTACTAGTATTGTCTCATATTAAAGTACTAGTATTTTAAGAGTGTCTCTCTGCTTGAAGCACACACATATAACTGAGCTCAGTTTCAAAGCTGATGAGGGTGAAAGTTAGAGATGCTCACTGTGATGCATGACTTGCATTTATGTTCAGTTCTTGTTACACCAGCTAATAACATTATTTGCTGCCAGACTGTCTACTATAGTGCTTTAATTGACACCTCCTTCAGAATGCAGGGGTCACGCAAAAAGAATGAAAACAGCAGGCCAGATTCAGAGATGATGTATATTAGCGTAATTTACACTTCAATTAAACAGTGTGATTTGCATAATAAGAGGCTACAATAAAGAGCTGGTAGCAGGGATAGTAACCTAGATTTTACCTTAGGACTGTTTACACTTGTCTGCTTTAACACCATCCTGTCATATATAAAGTATACTGAATTAGTAAAATGGGAACTTCTACTACTATCTTGCCTTACTAAGGCAATAAGCAATAGGCTTTAAAAACAATGTTTGTCTATAGGTTCCTAACATGAGATTTTTTTTTTGCTGATTGGGTTTAGCAATACTATACTAGAGGAGAACCCTGAAGTCCTTAATTGGCAACTGCACTTAGAATAAAAGCATCTGTAACTCTGAGGACATAAAATTGCAGTAAATTAGACTCCCTTGGTAAAGGCACAGGACTAGTTCTCATGATCTGACACATTGCACCAGCAGTCCTTCTGCCCTTTTTTAAGGCCTTATGTCTATCTGTAGAGATTTATCTCTCAAAGAGATTATCAGATTTACATTACTGTATTACAGTTTGTACAGATTCAAAAACTTGAAGATCTACTGAATGACATCCTCCACAAGTTTATATGAATCTATACTAGCTGAAGATCTAACCCCAGAAGTTATTTACAAGCTGAATGTTTTTTGTCATAACTATGATCAGCCATGTAAGACTTAAAAAGTTCAGAAGAGAATTGCATAGTTACAGCTGCTTTTAGGCACGTATTTAGCACGTATCTTTATATCTAGGTTCTATCAACTCTTGTTGGTACATAGACATGATTTATACAATGTGAGTTTCTCTTTCCTTCTGCAAAATGCACTATGTTGTATCAACTGGAATTTACAGGATTTCTTTGTATCAGCCAAGGCTTTGATGAGCTATGTTTCAGACCTGCATAAAATTTATATTATATGATAGATCAGCCAAGAAATCCCAGAAGGATTAGGGCTTTGTAACAGCTACTGGACAGCGGCACTGCTCTTTGCAGCTGTCACTGACCCTTATCCCTAAGCTTTGTTTCCAGGCTTCAGGAGATGGTCTTCTGCTGACTAGCAATATGCATTATGGAATTCCAGCACTGAACACAAGTGATTAATTCACTGTCTCAGTTCACCACAAGGAATCATCAATAATGCATTGAGCACTGTTGCTTTCCCACTAAGTCAGTCAATATCTGATTATTTTAAATAGAGAAGAAACAGCACTTGCAGTTTTTTCCTGTAAAGTAGCTATGGTCAATAAACTTTCAAAAATGTCATAGCAACTGACAAGCTCACCAATTTAATCTTTTGAAAATGGGACTTAGGAAGAGTTTGAAAAAAATAACAAAAATATTTTTCCGTACAGAATCAAAACACTTCATATTTCAGTCATCCGATGCTAAAATATAAGCTTAAGGAGGAATTTCACAGATAAAGTAAGTCTTGTTCTCTCCATCTGAAAAATAAATAAAAGTGATTTTAGAAAGGAGATTAAAATGGTAAAAGACACTACCAATAAAAATCTTTGCCATTTATCTGTCTTTGGATCACTGCCATGGGATGGTTGCCTTCACTCAAGGTGAGTGATGAAAACAAGATTATTAAAAAAAGGCTCTCATCTATTCTTCTCAAAAACTCCTCTTTTTATTTTCAATTCTCTCCTTCAAGGCTCTTTTATTATAATTATTTTGACATGTGCTTTTCACTATAAGGGGAAACTCAAGTGAGTGCTGTGCATTATAAAGATAGAAAAATGGTTTGTCTTGTCCCATAATCCTGATAACAGTAACCTCTCTCTTTACTCCTCACCTTGAGGAGTTTTTGCTGTGTCTTCTCTTTTGTCTCTGACAATGGTTCTGTTGTACAGTGTATTCTTAAAAGAGGCAGACTTTAATTATGAAATGAATTACATCTATACTGAGAAGTCATGCACCAAGTCAAAAAAAAAAAGTGCTATCAGGAATAAAACTGTAGAAGGTATTAGTTGGTTTATGTGAATGAGGTCAGCTAGAACCTCTCCTACTTCTCAACATCTTTCTATTCGGAAATCATTTTTGGAAAGTACCTAGCAATAGTGTGTCTAAATTTCCAAAGCTGTCATCCATTCCTTCTCTCCCATCATATATAATAGAAACTATTGAAGGTAAAGGCAATTTGACTGACATAACTGAGAGGATGTATATTTTCCCTGTCTTCATTTGAGAGTGTAGAAATTCCCACTTACTGCTCAGCATTTCAGTATAAAGTCTTCTCTCCTTCACCTACTAAAGCAGCTAAGAAATAGAAGGCCACAATGGAAAATATTTTTAGCACTGCTCTGCTCTCCTGAAATGCTGAGCAGCACCCATGAAACAGCTTGTTATCCTTGTTTGTGACTGGGGAAAATCAAGAAGGGAATTAGAATCTGAAATAAAAGTTCCCTGCTTCAACTGCTCTCAGGAGAGCAAAAGGCAGATTGAGAAAATATGATCTAGCATTTTTCGGATAGTGATTACCCAATTAGGTCTTGTTCTTTAAAACTTCCTTTTAATTCTCTAAACTTTTTAATACAACTTTGATGTATCCCTGATATATTTAAAAACCTTACTTAAAAGATTTCCTGTATCTTTCTTTCTCTTGTTGGGGTTGCATGAATTCTTACAGTTAATGGAAGCTGGGATTCTTCAAAACTGGGATGTTTAAACTGTCAAAATTCTCTTATTTTGTATTGCTGATGCCTTCTCTACTCCTGCTCATGTAAGAACAAAATGTGCATTATATATGACTAATAAAATTTGGGAACATTTAGTTTAAAAATCTGGTACTTTATATTAAAATTTTTTATTAAAAGCGTATTGGGCCACTGAATCATCCAGCTAGTGTTTGATAAAAAAAGTAAGACTAAGGTAACATTCTCTTTCAAATCCTGTCCCTGTCATCATTATCCATAAAAATAAGGTATCAGGTATAAAATAAGCATCTTCGCAAAATGAAGTTCAGTGCTATCAAAGATGGAAGCTTTTGGCCCCTCAGATTGACCGACAATTTTTGGAAAGCATCATTTTGCCATGATTTTTGTGCTAAAATGATAAAATATCATATCAATGAAACAAAGGGTATAATGTTTAACGTAAAACAAAAACAAAAACAAGAAGAAAATCTCTAAGATAAAAAATACAAATACAAACCTCTTCTTTATGTAGAATTTAGAGGACTTGTGGGCTTTATTTTGCTTTTTTTAACTGGCTCACTCTCTGTAATTATTACTGGAGATTCTAAAGAGTGAAGCTGAATCACTGCAAGTTTTATAGTCCTTACTTCCAAATCAGAAAGTTTTGTGAAATGCACAAAAAATTAAATACGGCCAGCCAAGGCTTTGAAGGAATATTTTTTCAGTGCTTCTTAAGCCAGCATGGAATTTTCTTTGGCTACTATTTAGATGAAAGATTATGACATTTTGAAATCATCCTTAACATTTCAACAAGAAAATACCACCTAGAAAATAAGATTTTCATTAATCTTAGGAACATAGTATCACAACTGAAGTTTCAACTTCCTCTATCTAAAAATTTGAGCATATGTTAGCGTTTAAAATAGAAAGTTACTATGAATTATAATACGTCTACATTTTTTCCGCACACATTAAGGTTATTTATATGTCATTAAAAATCATAAGAATGCTTCGTCCTTCAACATCCTTAACCAAGAGCATAAAGTGATTGCAAAACTGTGGGTCAGTTGTCATAATCATTTGTTGACTATCCTAGAAACAAAAGGTGCAGATGGTACTGGCCTTGTACCACAGCCAGGAGAAAAATATTACGAGTCTGTGACCAAAACAACAATGTTCAGATGCAAATGGAAACATTTCCACCTTCTCTGGAACTTCCCCTTCATTGTCTCAATCTTCCCTACTGACTTCAGCTAAATTGGGGCTGATTTTACAAGGCCATGGCCTTTCCCACTCCCAGAAGCTTTGAAAGAGGTTGTGTTTAATTGGACTTACTTAGTTTGTTTCCTTTGCTTGTGTAACAGTTCCATCCATGACAACCAATACTAACAAGTAGTAAGATTTTCAGTGGGGCCCAAAGAATTCAGCTGCACAAGTTCAACTAAAATTTAATAGAAATTAACCACTTATCTCCGGTCAGCTTTATAGGAACTTTTTCACAATTTTTAAGATACATTAAATATGGTGGAAGAAGGGGAAATCCAGGGAGTCTAGGGTGAAAAAACCCACCCAATAAATGGCAAGTGCTTAGACTTAAATCTCTCCTTTCTGTTTTTCTGTTCTAATTTCCAAAACATATTTATTCATAGAACTAAAGCAAGATACCACATTCCAGAGGGAAAATGCTTATTTTAAAATGGCAGTTTTCATGGGAATTTTTTTTCAAAGGTGGGAGGTAGAATTCCTTGTTCTTTCATTAGAGTAGCTGTCAAACATATTCTGTCCTAGATACACACCTATGCCATTCACCATCCTCATAAACCTTGGTGATCTCCTCTTGTTTGGAAGTCAAAGAAAGTTGCCAAAGTTCAGTGAAAGCTGCTATCAGTTGAACATTTCATTCCAATAGATACTGTTTATATTCAAAAATTTTGACCATCAAAACATTCTGTCAGACCAATTTACTTGGAGGTAACTTATGTCACTGCTCGTATCTCTACAAGAGAACACTGGTAGCATTAATTCTCAGTTTTTTTCAGAAAGCCAACAGGGTGGAATTACTGTCATTAATATTCAGAGCTTTAAACTCACTGTTCCCACCATACTTAATAAAACCGTTCAAAATTTAAAATATAAACGAAACAACATGTTCCATAATTTAAGACTGTATTTTTTCTCAAATGAAACTTGTTTTTAAGACATTCCTTATTTTTTTCTCTCACTTGACTCTCATGGTTTGTGGTACAATTTTTTTGTTCCCACCATATGTAATAAAACTGTTCAAAATTTAAAATATAAACAGAGCAACATGTTCCATAATTAAGACTGTATTTTTTCTCAAATGAAAATTGTTTTTAAGACCTTTGTTCTTTTTTCTCTCTCATTTGACTCTTGTAGTTTGTAATGCAATTTTTTTTTAAATGAACAATGTAACTGTGTTTAGGTTCTATTATGCACACCACTGAACGGACTCCAAAGGCTCCACATTCATAAATCCTAGTGAAGTAGATGAGAGCAGAGCCATCCAGCATCCAGTGGGATCAGGACAAGAGTAAGCCAGTATTCAAAAAATATTAATTAGCAAGGGGAAAAAAAAAACAAATGCCAACACTCCTTTCTTTTAATTATAATTCTTCTTGCAATCATGAACACTTAAAATGCACTGATTCCCCTACAGATGCCCATGTTTCACTTAGCTTGTAACCAGAAATTCCTTTGAGAATTTTTAGCAGGAATCAATAGATATAATTCACTGAAAAATGGTAGCCTGATTAAAGAAAAGAAAGAGCAACAATCTATTAATACATAGTTCTTTTAAGATACAACTAATGCTACATTAGCTAAGTTATGAGTTGCTACACATTTATAGGGGAAGAAAAATATAATTATCACAGTGCTAACTTGGGTGGACGGCCTACAATTTCTGACTATGTTAGATAGTATTAGTGAAAGAAGAAATTGCAAATGAAATGACATTTAGGGTCAAATGCAATAATTTAAGAGGAGCTTCAGATCTTTCCCAGCAAATACGTAAGTAGGCAGAATTCTTAACAACTTCAATTACCAGTTCTAATGAAAATCTGTGTCATATTTACCTTTCTCTCTTCTCTCTGCAAAAAACACATTTCACATGGTGACAGACCAAAATTATCAGGTCCTTTTCTTTCAGAGGAATATTTCCTTTGCTTGCAGTTTGTGTATTTCAATTGTATGCATGAGTTTGTATACTTTTTAGTCAAAGCTTTTGAAAAGGCAGTGTCACAAAGAAATGCTATCAAATGAAAAGACACTGGCTAACTAGAAAACCGCACTGAAGAACAACTGCATTTTAGAAGTCACCTCTGCACTCAATAGGACAGGTTCTCAGGCAGTGTAAATCTGAACAGCTCTATTACAGTGTTGCAACAACATTTTACACAGGCTGAAAACCTGATGGTGCTTTTGTCAAAGAATGCAAATGTTTATATTGCAAAGAATGAAATGTTCATATTTTTAATATATCCTTGGCAAAGACTTAGTAGCAGCAATCTTCAAAGTTTCATTGCAATCCCCCAAACAAATGTTGAGATACGTGAAATAAAATATGATGCAGCAGATGACAGGAAAAATAGGTACTTTTTGTGTTCTTCTCCTCCCTCCTCATAACTCACAATTTATGGAGGGGTGACTCATACACAGTGAGCCAAAAAAGTCCACATTTTTGAGAACTAGTAACACTGGCCATCTTTAAAAAGTCAGTTAATGAAAGTATGTTTTCACAGCATGAAAATTCTTCCAAAAATATACTTACCTCTTCCAGAGCAAAGTAAATTAGAATTTCCTTGGCATTTCTTAGCACTTTCCTCAGCTGGCAAAGGACAGGAACGTGGATGTTCACACTTCTTCCCGGTCCATCCTTCTTTACAGTCGCACCTTCCACAATTACATTGCCCATGACCTTTATAATGAATACAATTAAAGATTAGACATCATACTGATGATAGGTACTAAAACCTCATGATAATATGAACTTTATCTAATTTATGGTTTCATTAAATTGTCAGATTGGCAAAAAAATATAATCAACTCACTATATCTACTTTTTGCCTGACAATGACAATCACTCCATTTGAGCCATATTTTCAAGAAAGCCTGAGCATCAGCAAAAACATGTCTTACCACAAAAGCAAATATTTATTTTATGAGCTCAGACAGAAAGTTAGATGTTCTCTTACAAGCTACACATAGTCATCATTCACTGGACACAGGACCCCAAAGCATTGCTCTGGTGCACATCTGCCTATCCAGTTTCTTCTTGAAAACCATAGCAACACACATTTTATAGCTTTCTCTAGCTATATTTGTGCTTTAATACTGGCTCATAATGTATGTCTAAAACATACACACTTAGTTCACAAGGAGAAAATGGGATGAAGCAAGCATTATAGAAGTTATCAGACTAGTTCCTGGACTACCCATCCCATTTAGTGTACAAGAATGACTGTTCTTTACATTACTTATCTGTTTTCCTTGAAAAGTGTTAAAGGCTTCCTCTTCTGTCCCTTGAACTCATGTGTACCTGCTGACAGGTTGAGAACGGGACATATTTTCTCTGTCCCACATAGATACCTATGAGAGGATGATGTTCTTTTATATATCTTCTTTGACAGAGCCACAGCAAATGAGCTAATGAGACAAAAACACTTGTCTTACTATGCAAAGGAATTTCCGTATAGAAGCCTTTTTTTTTTCTTTCCCTGTCAAGTCATTAAAGTTATTCTCTTTAAAAAAAGAGAAGCCTTTTAATATTGTGAACTGAACATTTCTGGAAAAAAATCATTCATTTAGATACTGAACAGTACTTCAGATCTTAAAAGAAGGCATCCAGTCACCAATATGAGGTACCGCAAATTGACAGTCACTCTAAGCCATATGAAGCTTCAAGAAGGAGCTGCCACTGTGTGATGTTAAGTCCTCACAGCAGGGCTGCCAATTCTTATCACTTGAAGTTTATGAAATAATCATAGCATTTTATTCAACTACAGTAAAATTCTTATCAGTAAACATGGTTTCCCATCATTTCGATCCAATAATTTGGACAATGGAGTTTTCTGCCTCTATCTATTAGGCAGGCAGAACAAGAAAGGAAAAGTTTTGCATCAGTCAGTTTGATGTAGCTCTAAGCAGAGTTGGGTAATTTCCCTAATCTAAATAATCCCTCCTGGATTCATCCTAAAATTAATTTACAAATAATTGTTAAAACCTGAAAAAGATGAGGATGTTTTGCAGATACACCTAACACCTGCATATACTTTGCACACTAAGTATATTTATTTCACAGAAAGCAATAAACAGGCTGTCCAATTAAAATTCTGCTAGTGAATCCTTGATTTAATTACAAATTCTGCCCATCTACCACAATAAACTGAGATGAACACTGATGCATCTTGTCTATTTTTGAACAGAACTAAACCACAGGGCTATAAGACATTGTTCACACTGGTCCAGGTGAAAATGTGGAGAGCTTTGCACAATCTATTTTAGGAATGTAAACTTGGACGGCCAGCTAAGGCTAAATTAGACTTCTGTTCTAACTGTCATGGGGAAGAGAGAAGAATAAGAAGAGGTACCCAACTCTGGTGATTAGATAGAAAAGCTAAGCTATACTTAAACATCATTTTCAGTTACATGAAGCAAGTCATATGAGTACCATCTTCTGTATCTATAGTAAAGTTTGCTAAATTGCAGTTACGCCTGTGTAATAAAGAACACTATCACAGTCCCCAATCCAATGTCAAATGCCAATATCTTTCCCTTCTCCCTTGACCCCCCACACACTTGCAATTCTTTACAGTTTTCTTTGCTTTCTTACAACCACTACACCTTGGGTGGCAGCAGCAATGGCAACAACATCTGGGAAAGAGACAGTTCCAGACCTGTTTCAGTGATGCAAGATTAGCTCTAGGTGCCACAGGTTTGCTCTAATCTAACTAGGTATAAAACTCTTGCATTCACCCTTATCTATAGAACACATTTACCACATTGCTTTTTTAGGTTTGTCTTCCTTAGCTGATGCTGATGCTTTGATCAGTCCCAGAGCGCTAAAAAGATATTCAGCAACATGGTAATAGCTTCAAAAATTGTCAACATCCCAAATTCAATACTCCTGCTGCTCTCATGACTGCAGTTCTACATCCTTCCAGGATATTAATCAAATGCGCCTCTGTAACATTTGGAGGTGGTCAAAATGGGAGCAAGAAAATGAGTCAGTTAAGATTTTCAGAAATGTTTATTTTTCCTTTTCATTTTGTTGTATGAAATTAGCTGTTGATTCAGAAAAATTGATTCAGAAAAATTCAGAAAAATTGATTCAGAAAAATTGATTCAGAAAAATCAGAAATTAGCTGTTAATTCATCAACATTTTTCAAAAAAATGCAGCTGAAAAACCTGTCACATCTATATCAGGTGAAGAACAAGGGTCTAAGAATTGTACATATCATGTTTGTTTCAGCCTTTTCTCCCTATTCCAGGCACCTCCTATGACCTTTCTATGTGGGATCAACCATGCTAGTAAAAGGAGGAGAATATACCTCTTGTCGGGAATTTTTCATTATTTTTCTTGATGTAGCTGCATTCTTTCTATTATTAATTAGGTCAGGTCAAATTTCTGCAGGAGATTGTAATATTAGTGTTGACAGCCTGTAATCTATCAAGTCCCTTTGAAATCACCTTCACTTCTTTTTGCAAAATTCCTGCATGCACAAATTGCATGCTGTGTATTGATCAAAGTCGTCCATGCCCAGCCTTATAATCTTTAACAGTAACTATGCAAAATTGTAGTCAAGATCTTCCTCAGAATCTCAACTGCTGTTAGTGGATGCATGGAGCATCAGTTCAAACATCCTGCAGTCCTTGGACGGATCATGAATATAGCGCTCTGAAGTAGGAGTAGAAGCAAAAGGAAGGTGAAAGTGTCTAAGATGTACAACCAGTGGTGTTCAGCTGGACTGCATATTCCTATCTTTGACATACTGATGCTCTACTTGTTCTTAGGTCAATTGGTATTCTCACAGTACTGTCTTCCATTAATGTTAATACCAATTTCCTTCAATTTCTTCCTGTTGCTTCTCTCTCTGCCATATAATATGAAATAACAAATACAATATGAGATAAAAAAAAATTAAATTTAAATATGCCCAAGGTAGGATATATATATTTCAGAGTTTCAACCATTCTTCAGTTCATGTAAGGCTACACAAAACACAATAGCATTAGAAATGAACTAAGAAATGCTTGTGATTTTTTTATAAAGTTATGCTTTTAAATTTTATTTTTTTTAATTTTAAATTTAAAAATCCATCCGTCCATCTGACAAAAGCTGTCTGGACACAATCCTGGGCAATGTTCTCTAGGTGACCCTGCTTGAGCAGGGGGACACCTCTCCAGAGGTCCCTTCCAACCTCAACCATTCTGTGATTCTGTGATTCTTTGATCCCAAGAAACAGGTAAGGCTTGATACTGTTTTAAGCTTGGGAAAATAAGAACCAGAGTACTAAGGAAGAGCAAGATCAGACCAGTTGGATGCTTTTGTTATAAAACTGTACATAAGTTCCTTTTATAGACATTACTCACCTGAACAGAAGTCATCAGAGTATCTATCATATACTGCTTTGCAGTTTCTTTCATCACACTCACAAGTATCTCCATGAACATCTCCCCAATCACCAGTTGGGTCCACATCATGACATGTGCATTCACCACATACACATGTGCCTAGAAAAGAGAAAAAAAAAAGAGACAGAGGCAGAAGATTAACCGAGCAATTTATATTAATAATAGTTTGATTACAGGAATTTACACTTGAGATTATTCTGCTCTCACAGGAGTGCAGCATCAAAGCTGAAAGTGTTAACCGTGAACATATGCTCATCTTCTACAATTTAAAACATTTTACGATTATTTAATAGTAATACTTTTTGCAATCACGTTGGCTTCTTGTTCAAGTTTCTTTTTGCTGTTGAGCCCTATTAGGGGTCAACAGAAAAATGTATGCACGGGATAGTCATGAATCTTCAGCATCAACAATAATTTGGGCTGACACTAGCGACAATAAAATCAATCCTTTTTAAATGACTTGGGCACAGTAGATAATTAATGATTGCCAAAGCATAAACAGTTAAACTAGAAGGAAGTCCAAATTATAACCCAGCTGAAAATGACTGGGAGGTGTTTGTTAACCTAACAAGAACATCAGCAAAGCTCTACATGCAAACAGTGCTCTTTTCACTTTGCCCAAATCAATACTCAGAGCCACACCCAGCTGTTTACATTAGGAGGTGAAATGTTATATATAACTGAGGTATTTCTTTGGCATAACGTTATTGATACACAGAGAACATATATCCTACTTTCTTAGGAAAAGTCCGAACAAAACAGACTTTTCCTTATTCAAAAATCCAAATGTGCTTGCCAGATAGCCCCACACCTCTGAAAAAAGTGACCTTTTTTGGCTTCTTCCTCAGTGCCAAAAAGCCTTGCTGCTTTTTCTGAAAGGCCAACAGATAAAAAAGAAGTAGCCTAACCTCTGAAATGCATGCAGTCCATTTCCTGGACAGTAGCTTCATTTGTCTGCTATTCCACCAAAGACTTCGTCATCTTATTCAGATTACTCCGAACAATATAATGCATTTGAGGAGAACAGAACAGGGTAACTAAATACTGCATATAGATATGGACACATTCTCTAAAAGGAGAAGGACCATGCAACTGTGCATACATGACTCTCTACATGAAGCAGGAACAGCTGTTGCCCTGTGTAGTACTAAAGCCACCGAGATAGCCCTGAAGAAATTTGCACCGGATTACTGACACTTTTACAATTAAGTGACATCACTGATGGAGAAAAAAAACGCAGAAAATGAGGAAATACCTCTGGACAGTGATTGGTCATCCTCTCCTTTCACCCAGAAATGACTTCACCTTGAATTTGGATCATCTGCCCTGGATACTAGAATGCATATCAACATCTCACCAAAATTAAAAAAATCTAAAGGATCACATGTGGTCTCAGCTAGTTGACTAGACAGTTGGTGGAGAGACAGACAATTCATCCATCTTGCCATTGAGGGAGGCTAGATAGCAAGTTTAGCCTAGATATTTAACTTCTTGAAGGTTCAAAACTGACAAAATGAACTCTACCTGTACCACAAGACATGTAAACATGGGAAACTGGGTAAACAGGAGTAAAGAGAATAGAAAAACTTTGTTGGAAAGCAACTTTAGGTAGTCAAAAGACTACAAAAAAGTTTATTCAGATAAAATCACACATATATGAAAAGCTAAAAGTACTTATAGAAGTATCCCATGAATATATCTTTGTATAGGAGTTTGTAGCTATTCAGAGTATCAGCTATACTATTCATCCTCATTTCCCCCAATCTTAATGTGAATTTAAAGAAATACCTGATTGTTAAAATTTCAAAATCCCTTTGACAAGAAATTACTTTCTCAGTGGAAACAAAACATCTGTTCTGGCACAGTTCTATATTTATTATTTCCAGAATTACATAAACTTCTTTACTGTTAAAGTTCCAAGACTAAATGAGCCTACATGATCTCTGTATTTGAGCCAATCTTTCATTTTCCCCATAATTAAGACAAGAGAGTTTTCTAAATGCTCTCAAGATAATTAGATGTTCACACTATAGCAGGTTTTGTCAGTAGAGATGTTTTTTGGAGAGGTAGCTACAAGACTTGCACTTATATTCTACTGTAATCATTTTGGACTACCGCCAAAAAAATAACATGCTCTTTTAACTCTGTTCATTGAAGCCAGACATGGCAGCTGGTGAATACCAATCTTATTTTGTACTATTATTTTTTTCCAAATTGGTAAAATTAAACAGAAATATTGTGGAAAATTCAAGTTCTAGGGCTTCAGGCAAAAAAAAAAAAAGTAATAAAAGCATTGTTAGGTATATCTGTCCAGCTCCATACATATGCCACAACATTGTTACTGAACATTTAGTTGTTCTTTCAAGTTACAGTGGAAACAACGAGCTTTGTGTTTTCATTTTCCCTATTCAGTTGTGGGTCCTCAGTCTTCTTTAAGAGTAAATTCACATACACTCATGTTGGCTTTACAAAATCCATCCAAAGTCAAGAATCTGTTAATATTTAATTTTCCAGGACAGGTCTCTCACCACAGCAGATATACTGATATAGTATCCTGCTCAGTCTTACTACAAAAATGAGGGATGAGGAGAGCTTTCTATTCTTGGGTCAGTTTCATCTAAAATTGGGTGCAGATATGTGTAAGTTTACACATAAATACATACATACATACATATCTACTCATTCATTTAGAAACGTATACCCAGATTTGAAATAAATCAGAACAAACTAAAAACTATTAGCAAACTTATGACCTACGTCCTAGTGCAGAAAATACATACTGTAAAATAAAAGCAAAATATATAAATATGTGCAGAAGAAATGTGTGAATGACACACCTCTGTTGCTGCAGATTTTGCCATCTGGAGATGTGCATCTTTTCTTGATCTCCCAAGGGGTGATGTCGCACTGAAATTCACATTTATCTCCATGCCAACCAGCCTCACAGTAACAGTTTCCACAGTAACACTTTCCATGGCCTTAACCCCAAACAAATTTTATACAGTGAGAAAGAGGCAAGTTTTTAAAAAGCATTAACAATTTAACCATTTTGATCATTTTTTCTTCTAAAAACTTTTAGTGCTAGGCTCAGAATAGAAGCAATTTATAGCCTGTATTTCTACATAAAATAAGACAAAGGATATTTCAATCATATCTTTCCCCAAATCTACTTTATATAATGTTTTCATTTAACCACAGTCCTGCAGTAAATAAGCACTATGAAAATGACATTACCATTTTTATATTTCTAAGCTTAATATTTGAACCTTTATAGGTAAATTTGGAAGACAGTAAATGTAATAGCTAAAAGTCAAGCACAACTTTGGATATTGAGGTGGGACACATTCTTCCACAGTACTGGACACATCTAACAAAGTACTGTGTATTTTCAACTCCCCAAATAATTCCATAAGAGGTATCTTTTAGCAAGCTGTCTACATTGTTTATGACTTCCATTGTTATCTATTAAGATGATTTTTGAACGTAGATAAATCAGTTCATGAAAAATAAGATTTGGTAAAATTAAGTTTTTAGATATTCGTTCAACAAACCACACGTCTCCTGAAAAGATACTTGGGTCATCTGAGGTTTGATGAAACCAGCTCCTATATATTCCAATCCATTCAGGTACTTCTGCCATGTGCATCAATGGCACAAAGTATGTAAATTAAGTAACTGCCACCCTTACTAATCTTAAAGCTGGAAGTTAATTTCCTTACTAGAAGGAGCCAAGATCAAGTCAGGATCTTGACCTTTTTTCACTCCAGGTACATGCTAAGCTTGGTGGACCTGGTTGTCTCTACCAGAATGTAGTCAATAGGTAGCCTTGTCAGGAGTGCAAATTTAGAACTGTGGAATACTTTTTTTTGTTTTTACAATTACACGTGGAATAGTTATTATAATTATTTGATTACATGCTGAACAATGACAGAATAGAAAAGCTACTATATTACTTAGATAACTAAACAACAATTTTCAACATTGCTTATTACCAGTTGGTTGTTCTTGAACGCTGAACCAGAAGTGAAGGGAAAAATTATGAATAGTTTTAGGGAAAAAATTAATTTGAACTATTGGTAATTTTTGCAGATAAAACCATCTCTTCTTCTTTCTTCACTCACACTCATATAGTCCTCAGACAAACATGATTAGGTTCACCGTTTTTGTGGAGAGTATCCAGGGACCACTGCTAGGTATGTAGAGCTTTTCTGCATCAAAACACCATTCCTTCTTTCCTTCTTAAATAAACCTAAATAATTTATGTCGTGGAAATAACATAGAAGAAAGGAAGGGACAGAGCACATCAAGGAGGCACCACGACGGAAGACAGAAACTGTGATCAGGGGGTTGGGATTTGCTTTTTCTGCTACAAAATTATATAACTTTGACCTTTCGTTCATATGCTGTCCATTTTTTCTGCATGAGGCTTGGTTCAGCATATGGGTATGTGCTGCAGAGGTTCATGTTAGAAAGATCTAATATTCACATGCATAAACTTTTCAACTTAGAACAACCTAATCCAGTCAAGCATACCAATACTTAATATTTTATAATATTTACTTTAGAAGACTCCAAACCTAACATAAGCTATCAGAGCTTTTTATACTGATGAATCAAAACATTAGAGACTTGAATATACCAATTTTTTTGTCCTCTTATACCAGTATACCTTGATTTCCATGAACATATAAAACTAGTTTATTACAGAGATGCAACTGGTCTGGAATATGGTATCACTTAATGAAGCAAGGAGAAACAAAAAGCTAGGAAAAACTTTTATCATCATGAGCAATATAGGTGAGGAAAAAACTGACAAAAAAATAGCAGTAAAATAATTTACTGGAAATAAATAAAAGATGAATTTTTATCATATTTGGTACAAGCAAATAAATACAAGTAGGATCACTGGCATATAAAAGTATTGCCCTCCACTCATTTTATTTTAGGTAATTACTTGATATATTGGCCTCTACTCCTGGATTAGGACTTTGGAGAACAATTCTTTTATCCTCATTTAAAATCCCTCCCTAATCCCAAGCAAATAAGTTCTTTTTCTCTTCAAAAGGACTTAAATAAATAGAATTTCTTTTGTTCTCTGTGTATGGATAAAGACAAATAAAACTATGATGTCATACAACTACTCCCTCTCTCTATATATATAAACCTATATGAGTGTATGAATATTGTAAGAGCAGTTCTGAATCCTACTTTATGTATACAGATACAGGATGCATATGTAAAGCTTGAAATATATTTTCAGCACTTTCCAGCTCCCTAGTAATAAGCCTCCCTAGTAATATAGGCAACGGCATTTAAAATGCTGTAAATGGCATGTATTACACAGTATTTAATTGTCAAACTCCTATTTTATAATGAAATAAAAGCACAGCTTGAACTTCATTTGCTTTTCTAACTGCAGAGTGCACTACATCTTTTTTTCTTTCCTTTCCTATCACAGATTAGATTTTTTATTCATTCTTTTCCTTACCCCTTTACATTCCCTGAAATATTTCTGAGTTCTCATCTTTCATTTATTGTTCGTTATTTTTGCTTCCTTTCCCAAAATTCTTAATAACCTATCTTATTTTTTCCTCTCTCTCCCTCCATCCTGATCTCATCTGTGCCCTAAAGCATTCACATTCCTCATTTTCTACCAAAGACAACCATACTAAAGTAATTCATACCATCCTCTTTGCACTTTTTCCAAAAAGAGGAGGATGCTGCAGGATTTCTTCATGCTTTAGCCTCTTGTTTAGTTCATTTTCACATTGGAAATTCCCACTCAACAATTTAAAAGCAGTACCCTTGCAAATATAATTGCTTTTTTTTTAAATTCATATGTGCAATAAAGACATTTTATAGGTTCATACAGTAAAATGGTTTTATAACACACTATATTCATCTTTGTTTCACCATTCTTCTTCTTATACTTACTAAAATACATACCTGTGCAAATCTCTTCTGTTTCATCATCTATGCATTCTCTGTCATCACATTCACAAAATTTACCATAGACCAGTCCATTCCCTTCTGAGTTCACGCATTTACACCTGCCACACTGACATGTGCCTGTAAACATTTAAGATCATACTTAGTGACCGCAATTTAATGAAAGAGTTTCTTTGGTCCATCAGGGATGTTATACATTTTACTTCTGAACAGGCTGAAATCTAAAGATAATCCAGAAAAATAAAGAAAGGAAAAAAAACATAAATAACCCATATCAATAAAAATCTAATCTCATCTGTAAGTAAATAGGACATTAAAGTGACTCACTCATAACAAGCAGTATCTTATTTTCCTAGGTAAAATTCACTCCTAGAGTTGTCTGTCTGACCTCATACACCTGAGGCACAAAGTCAGCTTTGGAAATTATATCCTCAACCCACTGAAAGCAGAAAATTGAACTTAGCCATCTTCTCAAGAATGAAGTCTGATTTTGTTCAGCTCCACAGCCATATTACATGAGGTGAACATGGCATGGCTATTGAGGTCCTTAAAATATGTTTGGGTGAAGTCACAAAGTTCCCTTGCACTCTAGTCTCCAGCTCCTTTTCTACAACTATCATATGAGGAATAAGACTTAAAAACAGAGTCTTGGAGAAAAACTCAGGAATCAAATGAAGGAAATGTTGGTGAGGAACAACTCCATGAAGAACTTATGGCCAGATGTCAGGAAAAAATGACTCAACCTAGAAAGCAATTATCACAGCAATATATTTAATTGGACAACAGACAAGCTAACTGCAGTGAAATACATTCGTAGCATCATTAAAAAACATAAGTAATATAATAGCATACCAACATAAACACCACACTGTACAGTTTTACTGCAAAATGCATGTTAAAAGCCAGGATTAAACAGCCAATTCCCTGATATTTACTAAAACTCTTGATAGCATTCTTCACTTATATTTTCATGTAATTTTCACCAACCACTTCCTGTTTGCACACTATTAAGTTTCTTTTTTTCCAGATATGCTGATGTCCAGACTCTGGACGGCTCTCTTTGAAGAATTATAGGGACATTCACAATAACATCTTGCTATTTGAGGACTGGAACCTAATTTAACTTTATGCTTTTAGGGCTCATTTTTCTCCAGTTTGTGGGTAATGTCTCAGAAGAAGTTAAGCCTTACAGGAAGGTAGACATACAATAAGACAGATGCTGACTCATCACTACAGCAGGACAAACAGCTTACAAATTGAAAGCAAAAATAGGATGTGTTTGTGCCACATGAGACTTGTTTGTGCCACAGGAGACAAGCGAGTGGTTTGACATGGGCCTGCCTGCAACTTTCACTTGATGTAAGCACCCTCAGGACTCCCAAATGCTTTGGGACCCTAGAGCTGGATTTTCTTAGAACATAAAGCAGAACAGAAAACTTTCTGACATAAATAACTCCTGAGCTCTCAGACAAAGAATAGAAAGGAGTTGTAAACAAACATCTCTTCTGTCACATCTGAGCCTGATCACACATTTGCTTCTTGGCCTTTTCACTAGGGTCCTGTTGCCTCAGCTCAGCTGCTGTCTCTCTCTACAACCCACCCTCCAAAACAAAAACCTCTTTTTTCTTGCTCCCGAGGAAAAGCACAATTACCCCTTTTCCCTCAGAGATTCCACCTGACCTGGAATGTGGCTGCCAGGAGAAAGCCAAAGACTGATGTCTTCTATGCCAGATGACTATATTATGTTTTAAAGGAACATAATGCACAATAATATATGATAGCTGTGAATAAGCAGTTATAAAGAGTTATATGGTCACAAAATAACAAAAATACCATAAAATGACATCAGAAACAAACATATTATCATTCTGATTGTATGGGACATCCCTCTTCCCTACCTCTATCACTTTTATTCAAATTGGAAGGACAGGAACTTTGTGTTTAACTGGGGCCCTGCTGTCAATGGATCTGTAGAAACCGTTGCAGCTGTCACTGGTATGCCAGAAAGTATAAATTTTAAAGAAAGATATAGGAACTTAATTCAGAAGATTCAAACTCTTTGTTACATACACATACCCATTCTAGCAAACAAAGTTACTGAAAAAAGCCCTTCAAAAGAGAAATTTTATGCTAATATTACATAACTAGTTTGCAGAAACCATTTTAAATTTCAGCATTACAAGTATTCATAATACTACTTTACTAACCATAACATTTATCCAAACAAAGAACAGAAGAACAGGGCTGTGTGGCATACATGGCCAATCTGAAAAAGTTAACTCTAAAAATGTTTGCAAGAGCTAAAATAATAAAATAACAATATAACTAATAATATAAATAAGCTATAGAACTAGGAATATTTGCTGCAATTACTTGGAAAATAAATACAAATAAAAATTTTGAGAAAATTGACCTGTATACAGATAATTCACAAACAGGGAACAAGATAAAATTGTAAAATGATTCAAAAACTGAACATCTAAAGAGGTCAGACAGACTGTATCCTAAAAGTGCCTATTTCTCCCCATTAACTAAAAATGGACATTGCTCACATAGATAATCTAGGTTTTAGAAGGATGAGTGCCCTAGTTGTTCTGACATCTGATTAGGAGTAGTTGGGTCATAAAAGCTAATTTTAAGATGGATGTTGGTCAGTTCATGAAAGGAATTGCAATAAACGGGTAGCTGTGATAGCTGTGACAACAACTCATGTCACCCCTTCATGCCTTTTATTGTCAATTTAAAAAGAGAGCTCAGATCTCTAAAGCAATGGTGGAGGTAGCTCAAAAGGCAATCCCATCAAGACAGCCTGTCAACAAAATGTGGTTACAGCTCATTGAAGTTACTCCAAACTCCCTAACCAGTCTCACTGTAATTCCTTTCCTGTCTAATACCAGCAAAACCAAAAACATCTACACTCTTGTTCTCATCCCACAAAACACTGACCTCTTAACCACTTTTGGTTGTTGCTCAGTTAGTTTGGTTTTCCTGCGAAGACTCAGCAATAAACAGACTGGGCTACTTCTACCCAAGAAGAGAAAAAGAAAAAAAGGTCTTAACATTCTTGTTTAAGTACTTTGGCTGATCACAAGCAACTGTATTTATTTTTGAGAATCAGTTTCTCATTTAAGACTTCTCATTAGCCAAAAAATCATGCATTATACATAATCTGTATTATTGCCATAAATGACATGTATCATTTACTCAGTATGTTGTACATTTAGAATTTTAAGTTAATTTTAAGTTTTTTTAAGTAAAAACAAAATTGCTTATCTCTTACTGTGAGAGCCTAGTTTCTCTGTAGCAAGTCCCACAAGACCAGCAATAGTGAGTAGAAGTGGGGTTCTTCAAAAATTCTCTCACTGGCAGATCAATGTCATTGCTAGCAAAACTAGAAGACAGTTTCTTGTCTCAAACTTGATTGGTAGCAAATGACCTTTGAAATTTTAAGGTTGTGCAGCAAAGTCTTCTAAAAGGTTCTCTCTTTTTCCTCTAATTTTGATAAGGAAAGGAATTCCTACTTAAGTTTTGATGGATTGTAAAATTAAACAATGAGAGGAGAGTTACCAAATCAGAAAGGTGAAGATGAAAGTACCCCATTAAAAAGATTCAGCAAATCTTCCACAATTGTGAGTTTCAATAATCATTGTTACAGCTCGCAGATGTCTTGAAAAATTGTACAGCTTATAAATGCCCTGGAAAAATATTTTCAAATGCTGCCTTTGCATGCTATTAACACACCCCAAAAAATCTAAATCTCATTCTGTATTAATGCTATTAGCACAGCCTTTTGACAGGCAACATACATGTCAGAGCTGCAGTTTCCTCAACCTGAAATAGTTATGGATAAACTAGAGTACTAAAGTAGGCATTCTGAATCATTGCACGTAACGTGAACAGAAACAGACCTATAGGAAAATTTAGCATTTTAGGGTATGTACATTTATATCTCAGTCTCTTAAAATATACTCTGCAAAACTCTTAATTGCAAAAAATAGCGGTGATGCTCAAGATAACACAAGGAGAATTTTTTAAGCCATCAAAACCAACAAAAGACATCTTACCTGCACCAGAACAGATGATATCTTGAGAATTCTTACACATTTCATTGCTTTTCTTCCGTGTAAGATTGCAAGTAGTTGGATACTGACAAGCTTCACCATACCAGCCTTCATCACATTTGCACTTCCCACAGTCACACTTCCCATGGCCTAGCAATGGGGGGAAACAGTGTGTCAAGTCCTTTTTTTCATTCAGACAGTATATTTTCTAATCCAATTTTTAAAATAGATCCCATCAATTATAATTTTAAATGAATATCATTAACAGATTCACTTGAAGTCATTCAGGTGCATTATTATAAACAGCCATGAATAGGTATGAATAGGTCTTAAATATAAAGAGACAACTGAAATCTCCATGACTTTGAAATTTAATGCATTTTGATAGGTCTACATACAAATGCCTGTTTTTAAAAGGAATACAGAACTAAAACATCCTGTATGAATAATGGGCTTTTTTATTACCTTCACCTCTTTCCCATTCTTGTATTTCTCTACTGTTAACTATTATTAACACAATAAAACTATAATTGGAGAGATTCCCTTCACATTTTTGGCAAGCTACAGGCAAAGAACAGCTAAATACAGTGTCCTGAGGACCCATGAATTAGCTATTATGGCACAAAGCCAGCTACACTTGCAAGCAATAACTCCACCATGCAGCAACGGTTGCAGCTCCCACCTCTACTAAAAGGCGCAAATCCTTCTTCCTGCAGCCCCCTCTGGCTATCAATCCCTCCAGCCCTCTCCCACCTCACCCCCAGACTTGGCTGCTGCTGCAAAACTGACTTTTATCTTTAAATATTGACACAATACTGGCAATGTGGTATATTTTCATCCTAACAGGACTCTATTTACTTATGACTATTTGCTAGGCTATTTGTGAAGTATCTTAAAGAAGCAATCCAACTGCTCCATCTATTAGGAGATGGCATGCTGGGATTCCATCAACTGATTAATACATTGCTTAAAATTTGCAATATGTCTAATAGCATGAAGATTTATAACAGCGAGGAAAGTTTGAGTTTTTAAAAATTATCCAATTTTCTTTATAAATGCCCAAATATTTAGATGAATTGACAATTTGCACTATTTATGTTGCACATTAAGCATCATGTTCCAGATTCGATTCTAGGTATAAATTACTATCGCTTAATTCTTTAGCATTGCTTTACAATTTTAGGTAGCAAATGTACAAACATTTTTAAATCTTTTAATCTAGAATATTCAATTTTAAAATAAATACCATTTGAATGTATACCCAATTGACAGAAGAAGAATCTTTTCCAATAACTACATATCAAAAATAGAATCTTAACAGTCTATTTTAAATGCATCTATTGCCTTCAGTTAGAATCAGCTCCCTGAAAATACAAACCCAGTCTGCTGCCAGTAATAAGGAATTTAAATAACTCCTGTAAATAAAATGTTTTAAAGAGAAAGAGCAGTATCTTTTTGTTGATAAAGAAATTTTTTTTTGCCTTCCAAGATGGTTCTAAGACAAGATACAATTCAATAGTTCAAAAAACATAGTTCAGAAACACAAGAGAGTTTCACATTAGTGCTTGTTTTAAAACAGGAGCTGCCACCTTCTTAAAAATTGCTGAATGCCTGTCCAGTGGAAAAGGAGAAGAAAAAAGACTGGGACATAAAATATTTAATTAAAAAGCTACTCTTGTGAGTATTCTGCTTCACTGATAGTCAATGGCATAAGCCATTCTGGAAAATGAAGGTAAGTCCTAGGGTGTTTTTAAAAAACTAGAGACAAAACATAACCATCTGCCTGTATTTTCCTTCTTTTGAAACAGTACTTATCACAATAACTTTGGCTCTTCCATGTTAGGCACTCTTCTGATTTAACAATTTGATGTCTGCTGACGAGGAAAAGAGGCTTTAATAAAAGGAGGAGGACTGATTGTCCTGTTCCAATTCCTAAATGACAGAGCAATTCAGAAGCCACTGCTGGTTAGTTCTGGGGGTCCAGCAGCACTAACATCTCTCAGTGAGAGATGCTTTAATCTAAGTACACTGGTGCATAAAGAAAAAAAATTCACTTAAAATTAATATGGCCTGCTTCAAGAAAATTAATAAAAGACTTTCATGAGGGTAGTCATGCAGAGCAGTTTGGGGCTTTATTTAACAAGAAAATACATAAAACTGAAATTAATGAAATTGAACTGGGAGAAATAATGGAATATCTCCTGCATGCAACCCAGAACAAACACAAATAATTTAAATAATATGAATTTGTAAGATTGTATTTATAACTTTTACCTTAATCCCCCCCTTAAAATAACCTAATTTTGCCAATTGGATAATTTTTCAATTTGTAAAGCAAGGGCAACATTTTGCCCTTTTTCAGCTGGACATGTATATTTTCTACCATAGGAAATTCAAAAATTTGGGTGAGAGGATTATATTAAAGCGCAGAAGGACATAAAACTACCTGCAGCAGCTTCTATAACTCCCTGCATCTTCCTTGTCATATATATAATGCTGTAGATCTGCAAGTCAGTGGACACAGAAGTCCTCTTCTTGCTTATTTTGCATATCCACTTGCACCAACCACATGGTCCTTCCTCAGGTCAAAAACAGGGATGTGATGGATGATAAATTAAGCATGTGATAGGCTGTAAGAGATTTAGAAAGGGCATCAAAGGTGTCCAGCTGGTTTCAGATCACTTTCAGAAAGGACTGTCTAGGATAATTTTTGTTGGATATAGATCTTTGTATTATTTAGAAAGCAAATATTATGAAACACCAAACAAAAAGTAAATAGCACTCTAAAAGCTATGATGATTTTTTAACTTCTCAGAATATAAATCCTACTATTAAGCATGGAAAACAGGTATCAGAGGATGTGACACAACAACAGAAAACTGAGCTACAAGACCTTATTAAATAGTTGGTCAAGAAAAGCATGTCTCAGAGTGAGTGATGATACATTGGTTCCATTTTTTTTAAAATGGCCATACCATAAATAAATGGCTAAATATAAATAAATCAGAATTTCATTTAAAAAAAAAAAACAGAAAATAAGGGAAACAGTGAAGTGAAGACTCAAGAAAGGATTGGAATTCCTTTAAGAAAAAGGCTGTGGCTGTAGGCTATGAGAAATTTGCAGCTTCAAACATGGAGAAAAGCTTTTATAATGAAGGGCTCCATTTCTGACTAGCTGAGCAATCACCTCAGAGAGTGTATCTGCGAATATACGCAAAGTATATATGCAAAGAGCTTGTGGGGTGGAAAATGAGACTAATATGCAAAGAAAGCTGTCAGATGTCAGAAAATATATGGAGAAAGTGAGAACGGAAAATGTTAGGCAGGATCAGATCTTGCAAAAATTACAAGTACTAAAATGTACGTTCACCATCCAAATAAAAAGAAAACATGAAAAACAGTGGCTTCACTGAGCAGCAAAGAGGAGTTAAGATTAAAGATAATTTACAGAGAGTCCAAAGCAAAATTAATATGGGGATGCTGGCTACAGTAGCAAATGCAGTGTGGCTAATGATAGAGACTATGGAAATGAAAATTACTCATCTAAGATGAGACCAAACAAAGACATAAAACTGTTTGTAAGGAGATGTCTAGTCCAGGAGAGCAGGACCCAATAATCTCCACCCCAGAGTACTTAAAATATTTTCACATGAAAAAAAAAAAAAACAACAGTCTAATAGCAAAGATTTTTAATGCATCTATCAGGCTGGCAATGGAATGTCTGAAAAATAGAAAACTTAACACTTTTTTCTTTTAAGAAAAATGGATTTACATGATCCAGACAACTAAAAAGAAGCAGCTCTGACCTCACAAGCTATGCAAGGATTTGAAACAAATTGTGAAGGAGAGTACAACCAGAGACACTGAGATAATAAAAAAATGGAATAAAATGAATAATGACTTTATCCCAAAATAGATGATGATTATGCCAAACTAACCTGGCATTTCTCTTTATTAAGATAATTAATATTTTAGGAAAGGGAACACAGGAAATCTAGCTGATATGGATGTAAGCATGGATACAGTGCCACTTAGGAAAAATAAATTATTCTGGATGAGGTGCACTAGAAATGCAAAACAATCTCAACCTGACTCAAGGGAAGTAAACAACATTAGATCTGAAAAGGATATTAGTAGGATGGAAAAAGATTATTGGTGATGTTTCCAAGGACTTTTTTTTTGCACCAATCTTATATTTTAATCATGGTGTTATAAAAATTCAGAATATACTAACCACATTTGAGGATGACAGAAAACTGAAAGGCCTCAGTACAAATGTAAAGAGGGAAAAACATACAGAAGTAACTGGACCAACAGCCTGAGGGTCTGAAGTAATCAAAATGGATTGAAACTAGAAGGACGTGGTGCAAGGTCACACTCCAGAGACAAGTAAAAAATGCTATCGGCTAAGACCTCTCCAGTGGAAACAAGGAGAAGGGAGTGACTATATAGTCATGTAAACCGTGGAAAGATGGTGTGACCTGAGCTGGAAGGGTCCCAAGATGTACCCACTGAAGTTTTATCCATAGAGACAGAAAATGTTAGCAAAGTTGCATCTGAAATGCTACACATAATGTGTGTAAAATGGAGGGTAAATTTAAGCTGGAAAATACCATGAAGTCTCTAATCTTCAGAAGAATGAGTGCCATTTTCCAAGGGAGACTGTAGTCAAATTTTAGCCACTTGCAAGGTTGCAATAGGCTAAGAGTTAAAACATTTCAGCTAAAAGACAGTAATTTAAACCACATTCGTTTGTTTGGGATCACACACTTTATCTTTAGGCTCCCAACATCATTCTAAGTGCATTTATGAAAAAAAAATGTCTTCCTACTACATGTAGGAAAACATAGGGTCCAAAAAAAAAGAAGAAAGGGCAAAACCTCTGAGGAAAGTTCCAAACCCACATTTGATCCACTCGAACTGTGTGTATCCAGGGCACCAAACTGGGAGCCTGATCTCTCTGGGATCCTGCTGTAATCCATCATGAAAGACAGGCACCTCTGCAGAGTGACTCAGATCCTATGTGGGCTGCATAGTCCTTAGAGGATGCCATCTTTCTTCATTAAACTACTGGGCAGCCCATGATGTCGAAAAGGATACAGAAAGGTAAGTGGTTTGACTCTGGAATTTGATGCATAACTAGACACATATGTGTGCAAATAAACATTGTTTCATTTGCCTTCTTTTGCTTCACTTGTCTACACAATAACCTATATCAGCCTCTAAATATTCTGACATACTTTGAATAAGAAAGAAGAAGGATATCAGCTTATTTACAGGTTGATCTCAATCAATTTACAAAAATGAGTATATGACATAATTATTGGGTACAGCAGAAACTGCATTTGATCATTGCCTCCATTTCTATGTTCCTGCAGAAATTATACTTCTCTGCAGTGCTATTGCTATTTCTGTGCCTCCTACTGGAAAAGATTCTCTGCACCTTTGTACCAGTTTTAGCTTACATTTTTTGATTTCCTCTTAATGTTCAATAACTGAAGGCTCTGGTACAGCCTTCAGTTAAACTTCCTTACAGTCAATGCATACAGTCAAACAAATGACTTTTGTTACTTCCCATGCTTTTCCAACCTAGGAGCATGTGTGAAGGTATTCATGTCTATATCTCCTAATTACTTTGTTCACTGAGCAATAGTGGGGCACAAAAAATAGACTCCTTACAAAGACTTAACAAAAAAGAAAAACAAGGGAAGACTCATCTAGAGGTTAAGACTTCAAATTGAAAGAAAGGAGATTGGGTTCAACCCTTGAATCTTTTATTTTCTGGATAACTTCAGACACAGGATAATATCACTAGAGCTCTAAGAGATGAGCCTCAAATCTCCTCTTTATAAAGGTGATAATGATATTTAATTTCCTTATAGAAAATTTGGTAAGGACTAACTTCTAAATGCTTAAGAGCTTCTCAGATGCTATGTAAGATTAGAAATAGCTAGCTTAAAAAAAAAAAAACAGGGCAATGTAGTATCCTTCAAACCACATTTGTCCTTTTTCTCAGCAAGATGAAAAGAGCACTCCCTGTCTAGGGGCAATTGTAAAACTATAATCGCATAGTTGCTCAACTGCACGGATCAAGCTCTTAAATAAATCCTTGGTTCATTAAGCAACACTAACGGAGATACTGCCTTTGGTAGAATAACTATTTATGTGGTTGTGCAGCATTAGTTATAGCATAGTAACTGTCATTACAAGAGAAGTCTCTAACTGCACTACAAAGAACCAGGCTGTTTGACCAGACATCAGAATACACTCAGATGTCCTCACTTTCACTTATTTTTAATAACTGAAGTCCAATTATTCCATGTAAGAACACATTTGGGGCAGTTCCCATTTTTATATTTTAATGAAATCAACTTCCTACAGGCAGGTGAGAAGACTTAGCACAAGGATTTTGTTCTATAATTTAAAGTCAGTCATCAGAAGGAAATCAGCAGCTGGCATGATAATTGAATTGGGCTCATTATTATTCATTTTTAGCAACCACTGAGTGATTCATGAAGTGCTTTTCAAATCTGAAAAACACTTCATGAAATAGGTGAAGAAATACGAAGGACTTGCTGTTGTGGATTCCCTCTTTAAATTGGGCTATTAGCTAGGAAGGATGATTGAATTGTAAGAGCTGAAAACTTTGAGTAAGAAAAGAATTACAACATTGTCCTCCAGTTTTGACCTAGACCAACACAGTAAAGATGTGTTTAATAGATCTTTCCAACTGGATGTCTTTCTTTCATGTAGTTAGCGGAATAGAGTCTGCTACTTCACACCAGTGTAAAGCTGGTGAAAATATTACAGATTACAGTAGGATAAGATTAACGATATGGCCTGTTCTGTTTAGCTGTATTTGAGATTCTCAATAACTACGCTTTGCATTCAGCTGAAGAGTTTTGTTAAGTCTCTTGTTCCAGAATTCCTGCGGTTCCTGAAAAAACAGTAGGTTTCACTGCATTTTTTTTTTTAAGTCAATACACTTGAAATGAATCTCTCTTTAAGGTCAGGGGCTTGGCTGGTTGTGTTGTGTTGTGTTGTCTCCAGTGAAACACAGCTGTCTTCTAGACCTTTGCAGTATTACCTGGGGAGAAATTTGGTCCGAAATTTGGTACAGCAATGTAGTGACTTTCACAGAAATGCCAGCTTCTTTTTCTCTCAGGTATTTCTTTCTTTCCTTATGCCAGCTGAATTGTGCAGGGGACTAAAATGTAGATTGGTTAAGGGAATTGATTTGAGTTTAGAAACAACTCACCAAAAATAGGGGGAAGTTGAGGGGAAAAAAGCTGCCTACTGGTAGAGGAACTTTTCAAGCCACTTTTGTCACTGGAACGCCTTTATCATCAAACCACAGACCTGAAGAGAACTGCATCAAAGATTTTCAGAGGAACACAGTAAGCCCAGAGGGCTTTAGGGAGGGGAAGAAACCAAACCTTCATCTGAATATTCCCCAAAAGGCAAGAAACTTTGAACTTCGAAGTTTCACATTAAGCCAAATTCTCTGTGTTTATTCTGGGCATCCAGACTTTGACCTAGCCCAGAATTAAGAATAAGAACATGCAGTGCTGGCCTTTGGGCAGCCTGGAAGAGCGACTGAGACGTGGTCTCCTGCTCCCCTTAAAGGGTATGTGCGCTGTGACAAGGGCACACAGGGTCTGCAACATGGTTTGTCTCTTCAGCTCCGTTTAGTGACCGTTTCCCCCCCCGTCCTTTAAGTCCACCTGAAATGGATTTTCAGAGTTAAAACAAAAAGCAGCGACAAACCATTTCAATTTAATTTCTACCGGACGCAATTTAATAATAAAAACATCATAAACTGTGTGAAACACTAACTCCAACAGAAGTCCTAGAGAACAGATAGAAACAGAAACTGAATTATCTTCTCTCAGTTATAGATACTTCTTAAGGAAAGGCCCTAGGAGATAAAGGTAAAAAATTCCTATTGCACTAGGTGTGCTATGTGTTCCAGGAATTGCTTAGTACAATGTCTTAGTAAACAGCTATTCAGTAGTGTTGAACCCACAGTAAAATATAAAAAATATGCCACAGGTGGGAGTGAGGGCATGACTGCTGATTTTACACTAGTTTCAGGTTATAAATCAACTAGGTATAAAAGATATTTCTATTATACACACTCTGCAATACTACTTCTAGCTATAACCTCTTTGTTCAATGCTGGCACAAGGACCTGATATTTCCGTGTGTTCTCTATCACTCAAGTCAATGTGAAAACAGCAGTTTAAAAATCTTCTAATCATATTCCAATGCAAGCAGTGCAAACAGGTTGATTTTAAAGTACTGTTGCTCAATTAGGAGATGAAAAGTATTAGTATTTGCAGAAGATTATTTTAAGAAAACGCTTAAGGTTAGCATCAGCATCATACATGAGCTGTAAGTACAGTGCTCTCATTAAAAAAAAATGTGTTATTTTATCACAGGAATAGAAATGAGAAACTTTGGATTAGATCAAACAATATTTTAAAATCAAGATCTTTAAAAATGGAAAGAGACTAAAGATTTAAACTAGGATTAAAAAAAATCAAACTGTTGCCCTCTGGAAGACATTTCTGACAATTAAATTAACTGAATAATATTAGTAGAAAACTGTATAAAAGCATCAAAATTTGTTTGCAGAATTCAAACTTTTACTTAGTTTCTTTAACTTATTGCATATATATATATATATAAAGAATACTCTTCATTACTGAGACTATAGATATCTTCCTCTGTCCAAAGAGCTCATTATGGATGATTTTACTCAGTCTGGAAATTTAAAGCCACACTTACGTCTATCGAAATTCAACTGCAAAGATTAGAATTTAAATTACAGGAATGGTTATAAAAGACTAACCCTACCCAGGATATAGCTGGATCTTGAAAAAAAAAAAAAGATAATTGACTGAAAAATTACCTTCACTGAATGTACCGTGTTACATAGACACTGTTGAGGGGAGTAAAGAGATGCCTGTTCCCTCCCATCATGGCCCCAAGAAGCAGGTAATGCAAAAGTCTATTCTTAGATTCACTAACACACAGACTTCTAAACCAAGAGAGGCCACTGAAAGCCTCCAGATCTGTCTCTTTTCTCCCTTTTCCCCCATTCTGGTCAAAAGAGTTATCTTCATTTTAAATGCCCCATATTTCTACTTCAGTCAATGCTAAATTATCCATCTGCTAACATTGCTGTAGTTAATAGTCACAGGCTCCACACAATCATATAATGCTTGATATGTTCAATTATTGGGAAGTCAGGTGATCTTCACTTTATTTCCATTTCACCAAATATATTTCACCCAGATATAACTGCAATCTTGATACTTTAAATTTTACATCATAGTCATTTAAAATATCCATGAAATGTATGTCATGACTAGAGAAAGTCAAAATGCTTTCAGCAGGCTATTTACTAAAATTAACATATCCTGCGAGGCTTTTAAACTGTTATTATACATAGTGGGGAAAAGAGGGGATGAGATGAATAAGAAAGAAACCTTATCAGAATAGAACATTTTCATTTCAGCTACTTCATTTAAATACATTGCATTTTATGTAATTTTGTTAGATTGCTTGTAAAGTGCAAAATAAAACGAGTAATCTTTTTGAATGTTAAAGTCAAAAAGTTTCAGTTGACTTGAATTTTTTTGAACATGGCAAATTTTGAAAGATTTTTTCATCATAGTTTAAAAAAGAAAACGTGCAAAGCATGAGAATTTCAAAAGATTGCTACTCCAATTTCATTTCATTTCATTTCCAGTTGCAACACTTGGCAAGTGTAGATGTACGTTTTTAACTCTTTTATGTACTGGACAGTGTTCCAAGACCAAGCTGTCTTTCACAGCTTGAATCTTTTACTTGAGGAGTATATATACCTATATACACCTAGCTGCACTACATATTTTATTACTGTGTAAGTGTAATTAGTATAGATGAATTTATGTCTATGTTACATACTTCAAGGACCAAAGACAATATTCATTTTTGCCATACCTGTACTAAAAAGGTACAAAATCTAATCACATTAAATGATACTGCTGATTAGTGCCATTTCCTTTTCCCCCCTCTTGGTTATGAATTCAAATTCCCTGTAAAGTGAACAGACTCAGTTGTAATAAGAATCAATTAGATATTGTGAATGATTAAACTGAAGGAAAGCAACACTCAGTTGAATCAGCTCCAGTTTGTTACCCCGGAGGTGGCACAAGTTGATATAATTTTAAATGTGATTCATGCTGTTTAGACAGATGATGATATAAATATCTCAGGGAGACAGAGATAAATTAGTTTTATCCATCAAAACAGTCTAGAGTCAAGGTTTCCGTTAATAATTAAATGGTTCTGTAAGATCCCTTACTTATTTTTAACTGAATGATTTCTCATTTTTTGGAGACCAAAAATAATCAACTTTTAAGTAGGAAGATCTTTTAATAGACAGAGTGGGTATTCTTTTGCTTTTCTAGAAGATCACTTCTCAGTATATTACTTTCTCAGCACAGAGAAAGCTATTCCACATATCAAACAAAATTATATCTGAGACAGGAACAATTCCTTTCCAGGAAAAAGAAGGAAAAATACAAAGTAGCTTCCAATATTTCACCACGTGGACACACTAAAACTTGTAGGCACTCTAAATAAACTACGTTCTTGTGGGGGGAAAAAAAAGATTTATAAACCCAGCAGGTTCATGTTGGTGTTACTATAGTCAAGAGCTGAAATAACTGAGCTTAATAAAGCCCATCTCCCAGATCGGTGCTCCGGGTTCCCTAAGGGAGGGCAGCTCAGCCAGCGCCGCTGGCCGGGACGCTGCTCCCTGGCTGCACCCACAGCCCATGGTTACACGTGAAATCTGTTTCTGGGAGTGCAAAACTGCCGAACAGAGACTGAGCAAAGTAGCATTCCTGCTTCCTGGCAGGGGTTAAATAGCTGACATCTGGCTTCACTCACTCAAAAAAAGGAAAAAAAGGGAAATGCCGCGGGGGGGGGGGGGAGTTATTTTCAAAAAAGCGCCACGCAAATTTCTGAACAACTCTGCCTCCGAGGGCCTGCCTGGCAGCTCCTGATTTCAACCATCATCAAAGGACTTCCAGACTTCCAGGTGTAGGGAAAAAAGGAGCCTGTGAAAAAACAAGGGCCCCCACAATTTCCCACCTTGGGCCGCCTGTCAGTAAATCTGGCATCTTGGAAAGCCTTGTTTGTACCAGGGCCCGCAAGGCCCCTAGTTGTGGATCTTAGTCCCAACGGACAGAGGACGCTCACCTCATGTTTCCAGTCTTGCAGACGGTGCCACAGCGCCTGCCTCTCGCCACCCACCCACCCCCAAAATCACTCAGAGCTGGGCGATACGCCCTGATTATAGGCTGGGCATAGAGAGTAAAATATTCTGGGCTCTACTGCTTACCTCCTCCTGCAATGTTTTCTCTCTTTCAGTGTTCGTCCCTGGGGGCCCCCCAGCCCCCTTGTCCCTGCTCCCCCCGGCCTCCCCCCAGCCCAGCCCTGGCCCCAGCCCGGGGCCGTCAGTCGCTGCCCCTCGACGCCGCAGCAGCAGCGGCTCCAGCCCCGCCACGGCCCAGCCCTGCCCGGCCATGGCCCCCCGTCCCCGTTGCCATCCCCGCGGCGGTGCCCGACGCCCCCCGGGGCCGCCGGGGCCCTGCTCCCTCGGGGCGGGGGGACGGGCCCTGGCAGCCAGGACCTGACCGGCCCCGACACCGCTGCCCCCTGGCTGCAAAATGACGTGTATTTTTTTAACTGATTTAAGATTAAATGACAAAATGATAGCAAAACATTCAAATCCTGATGGACTTTCCCAGCTAGCTCAAGCAGAGGAGCTTTTTACAGAACAGGGTTAGTGATTTTATTACAATTTAATGTTACATACGCAATGTTGAAAAAACATTAGGCAGAGGGCTTTACTGGTTCTCCAATCTGTAAGTAGCGATGAGGCCTATGAGAGAGAAAGGGGGTTTCCTTCAGCATGAGAAGGTGCTCCTGAAGACTCGAACACAGAGAGGGAGAACAGTCTGCAGAAGAAATCAGCTAGATAATTTCAATTACTCATTGTAGCAGAGTAACCATGTCTAAACCTAGGCTACTGGAAGATATTTTGTGGGAAAAGCTGCTCCTAATTCATCACTGGTACTTGAAGAAAAAGCTGTGTTAAACCTTAAAACCTTAGTCACTAAACTGAAGAGTTTAAAGAGTCTTAGCTAAAGACTATACAGCTAAAATATATCCAGTTAGGATGGAGATATATATATATATTAATTATACTTTAAAAGTGCCCAGTGTATAAGATCACTCAAAAAGAAAAGTTTCAGAAACTTTTTTAGGGGTAAAGTTATGTTGTATCCGTAGCATATTCAAAATTAACTCAGTACCAAACGCTAAGTAGAATATAGGTCCACATTATGAACTTTGCTTTAAAGGACTGATGAACTCAAACAGATTGGCAGTAGGAACATTTGATTTGCTAGGTATTAAATTTTTAAATGGCACTGAGCATCTTAATCACCCCTCCGACCATCTTCCATTAGCCTTGGTGAATATCTTGTTCAAACCTCAGAAGGAATCACCATTTCTGAAAGCCAAAAGGGATCTCTGAAAATAAATTAGTGTAGTGCTCCCAACCGGAAGACTTTTGTACTTTGAGGAGTTAGAGATCCCCAAAAGGGTTAACCTGAGAAGGCGCAGGCCTGTGCTGTGCTGCGCTGCACCCATCCCATGGCCTTCAGGCCTGTGCTACGCTGTGCATAATCCCTGGCCAGAGGATAAATTTAGCCAGCTAATCCTAAAGGAAAAGCCTGTAGGCAGCTCCCACTTGGCTCCTGGCGATGATGCCACCTGCATGTCCTTGCCTTTATCCTAAAGTAAAGCAGCATGTTCTCACATGAACATCCTTTTGCTTGACAGTAAAAATGATGAATAAAATTGTTTACTTCTAAGACAATCCTGTAAAAGATCTAAGGATCGTAATGTTGGCAAACCTCACTACAGATGGGATCCGCACAGTGCGCCAAGCCCTGACTAGAGGACCATCAGACACTGCACAACCTGGGGTACCCGGCATCTGAAGGGCCATAAAATTGTCTGCACTGTCGCCTTTTCCCTTCTTGTGTTATCTCCAATAAAAAATATTTTAATCAATACCTTACGGAGTCTGAGTGCCGTTCTTACTAGGATCCATAACAAATGCTAGCGCTCATGCATTACAACTGCTCTTTAGCATTCTCAAAAAAATAAATAAATCAGACCTTGTAAAGTTTGCTGGTTAGCAGCTAGTCAAACAAGCTGACAGTAAACATGTCAGATGCATAAATATTACATAGAACAAGTCAGCTGGGTAAGACAGTTCAAGAGAGAACAGAAAAGAGTCTTAGACATTATTCACAGCGTAGTAAACCTAGTGCTGAAAAGGTCAAAATGACAAACCTGGCACATTCCGTACATGAGCTGCACACTGAAGAACCTATGCCTAACTCAAGCCAAATCACTGCACAAAGACTATTTTATGACTATATAGTCACCATTGATTCAGAAGCTACTAAATTTATGCTAAATCTCCTTTGTATGATGAGTTGGAGAGGAGAAAAGAGGACACATACCGAAAAAACAGCTGCTAGCTTCCCACAGTGGTTACACATAAGTGAAATTTAGTAGCATCTTGAGTAATTATCATTGCTCAGTAATTGTTCTTGAGGAATGACTGACTGGTTAACCAAGGACTTTTTTAAAACCAAGGGTCTCCCAGAAGATGTACTTTCTTATTTGAAATAATTACATTTAGTGTTATCTATTCAAAGACTAGATTTTAATGCATGCTTTCAAACTTGTGTATACACTTTATAAAACATCATTTCTCCATAACTCTTCATGATAAGTATAGTTAGTGAATTGGAACAGATAACAATTTTATTTAATGGTGTTTCTACATATGTAGCAAATTATGGAATGTACATTCTTCCTCCAGCTTTTGTTAAAAAGCTCAGTTTAAAATAAGCACTTTGTGGGAGTGCTTCACACAGCAGCATGTCAACAAGAAAGTATAAACAGAGTTAATGAGTTTCCTCAGATTTAAATCAAAAAACATATTTTTCAGTCCTTTGCTTAAACAGGAAAGTTCTCAAGTTATTTATGAATCTCTCAGCTGAGAACATAAAGAAATCATTAACTGTCCTCTTCAGTCTTGTGTCTGGTAGAAAATGTGGTTCCTCTCTCTCCAAAACAATGCAGATGCACACTTGATACAAATACTATAAATGGGACAAGACAGTGACATAGCCTGTCACAGCATAGATTCAAATTGTTAAATACCAGCTAGTAAGCCCAGAAATTGAGTAAGTAACCTCTCTAAAACTTCTTAGTACAGGAAGGGAAACCATTACAAAAGGAAGAGATGTATAAAACTGGGTTATTCCGGCATGTGCGGGAGAACAGTAATGTTTAAAAACAAGCTGAGCATTGTATATAATTGAAATTGTCCATTATTGGGAAAAAACAGCTGCATTAAAATCCCATTTTAAAAAATAACAGAGAAATCAGACCACCAAGAACACATAACAGGGGCATACTCCAGAATTCCAGTGCAGCTCATGAGTCAAATGTGAAACATAACTCTGAGCACATTAAATTATGCTCACACTTATCCACTTCTTTTCAGCACTGCCAAATGTTAAGCAAATGCTTTTCATGATTTATTTTGGCTATACTCTTCCCCCACTATACTGCTAGGTATTAGGTTTTTCTGCCCTTGGTTTTTGAACATCAATCGTTTTTTAATACGGTCTAAATTTTTCCCTATGCTTTTAGAAAAGATAAATATTTGAACTTTCAACCTGTTCTGAGACTGCTATTATTGTTTTAATTTTTAGAAAAATCTATCATTCAGCAAAAAAAGACTGACCTTTTTCCTAGAATATGCCTCAGGTTGTCACTTTCCTCATACAGTCCAGCCAAACCACCTGCAGCTCTCCTCCAATTCTCTCAGTCTCCAAAGTACAGACTTGCCAATTTGGCAGGTTGTGCACTGGCTCCATGATGAAACTAAAATAGAATGCACTTTCAAAAACACGCTGTACAGTAGTTGGGAAATCTTATCCCTACCTAACAGAGATGGAAGGCTAAACTCTATTGTAATTGCAGTCAATATTCAGAAAAGGTCAGGTCTGGATCTGTAGCATCCTGACTTCTAAGAATGTTCTAAATCTAGTGACTTGATTCAGTCAGCTTTTAATTTTAAAAGGAGGGCTAAGCAAGTGGAATAACAGCAGGATCAGTGAAAAGACTGTAGAAGAAATAAGGTGTTCAAAAGAGGACTCTCTAACAAATCACTACACATTCTTTGCAAACAGCCTGGCAGAGAAAAGTAGGGAATTAAAAAAACATTTAAAATTGACTTTTTTAGATATTTATTGACAGAAGATTATGAAACCGCTTTAGATTAGCATGGGATCTGTGTATTAGTAATTTGTATAAGGCCTTTGGATTCTTCCTGTTGAAGAGAATGCACTTGAGTTCCTTAGCTAAGTTAAAAGTTGGATCACCTTAAGCCATTCTATAGCCAAAGGGAAAGAGACAGGTGGCTCCAGTGCATGGTTGGATTTGATTCTGATCTTAAGTAGGCCTGATTATTTTCTGGAATGAAAAGTGTCTCTCTTCTAATTATACTGGGGTGTACATTATTCTTATTTTACAGATCCCTAAATATTTTCCAATGGACATTTTACCCTTTTTAGAAGATTAGAAAATTCGTATCTTTTGTCAAATGTATATTAGAACTTGTCTCTTCAGTCACCTTCTATAAACACTTTAGAAATAGTTCATGACCCCTTACAGGTCTGCATAGCCTGTTCTGAAAACCAGTGTAAACATTTTAGTAAGATAACTAGGCTTCTAACTTAGGTCCCTCAGCTGCATTGCCAAAATTGGATAGGTGAATATGCTCAGACCTTTCTGTAAAAGGCAAGCTCAGACAATGCAGAGAGAGACAAACCAATGCACAACATTTGCTGAATAGGCACTACTATATTATTTATTCTTTACATCAGATAACTTAAAGAGTAGAATGAAAAAGAACTTGGACAGGGGCATAGGGAGAAAATAGCTGGCGAGTAGGAACAGAATTCCAGCTGCGATAGTATGCACAGATTACCATCCTTTTAAACAAAGAGTAATCAGCACAGTATTATAAGTTTTTAAAATATCAGAAACTGCAATTCATGGCAAACTGAAATTAATTCTATTTTTATTCCTTGGTTTGAAATAAATCAGAGAAATATCTTAAACTAGAAGAACATAACGGATAAAAGGTGAACAGATTATTTTATTTGCTTGTAAAACATTATGTTTCAGAATCCTAGTGTAAAAAGACTATTTCTAAGTGTGGGTGGTATAACTGAACTAATCAGTCCCTTTATGTTTTTATTCTCCTTGATGCACATTTAAGTGTAGAGCTAATAAGTAATAAATTCCAGCAAAAAAAATATTTCAAACAATTGAATGACATTTTTCATTACTGACAATGTATGAAGCACAGGGAAAAGTACATCTGAAAGTTCTAAGTAATTTCAAGTGGAGTCCTGAATTCTTTCCATTTCAAATCCTAATATAGTTCTAATATCATATCATCTGAGCATATCACAATCTACTGTTAAGTGTTTTGCATGTCCATTTACATTCACAATGCCCAAAAGTGTGCAAAAAGTCACCCACACTTTACAGAGAGGGAATAAAATGTGGTAGAAAATGTGCAAAAAAACCTAAGTTTAGCTAATGTGCCTGAGGTACCTGTATGACAGAGAATGAGACGGGCTTCTTTTCCACACCCAGATCCTGTAAGTCAGTGGTCTTGTCCCTACACCTTGCATTGTGTGTTCGCTTTTTACTTTAGGTAGTTGGGAAGGAATAGAAGAAAACATGCAGAACGAACCATGAAAGCAGAGAATAAAATAGAACACACTGGCCACTGAAGTCAATGTCAACACTCATATCAATTTTAGCAGAGGTCTGGTTTCAGTCTCAAGTCTGATAATTCTGCTCATGACACAGAAGTCGTCTCATCTACTGAAATGATCAAGGGATCTTCAAAACCTCAATCACAGCAATGGAACGGAAGGCTGTTCTAAGAAAGGATGTTGGATAGCCTTTATTAAAAAATGATTCACATACACACACAAAAAGATTCTCTGTCAACTTTGGAAAGGGAAAATTCCTAGAAGTTCAGTGATAATCAGTGAAAAAGGAAGAGCAAAAAAAGCTCCCTCAAATTAGGGATTCAGTAAACAAGACTCTTTTATTGTTCTTTTAAACCTGAGTTTGAGATGAAGATGATGAATCTTTTAAAGGAGACAACAGAAAAAAGGAGTCAAACAGTTAAAGAAGTTTCATCAAGCTGGCTTGATAGTAGAAGAGTATTTCTTCTTCTCTTTTTTCCCCCAGACCTTCTCTTAATTGCACACTTTAGAAATATTTCTGGGGGAAATGGGGGTGGAAGGTCTAGTAAAGCTAGAAGTTAGCCAATAAGGAAAGCTCAAAAATCAAGAATAAAAACAAGGCATTTCTGCTTCTTACTGAGACACATTAATACGAACTCTAACACAAAGTGTATTACACTCATAATTCTTCTGTTCACTCTGGTTATTCATGCCTTTTCAAGTGTGACATAATCACAAACTCATCTAGTTACAGCAAGACCTTGGCTAGTCAGAAAATTAAATGATTATTAATAGAGTTTTAAAGAAAAGACAAAAAAAAAGAGAAACTAACTTGGAAAAAGAACTTACTAGATATCACAGAAAGTAAGAATAATGAAATTATTCATTGTTAAAATAGTATTTTGAAAGACAAATATAAAAAAAATCCAAGTTCCTCCTCTTGGTAGCATAAGTTTTTTTTGTTTGTTTGTTTGTTTGTTTTTACAGAGTTTTTCAAATGTGTAACCCTGGCAGCTTTCATACTCTGTGGAAAATCAATTATCACAGAAATTAATAAAGTCTGCTTATTATGGATATGTTACATGTTCTAGGAAGTAGATCAATTGGAAAGATAGATTAGACAAGGTCAACAAATTCTTGTCAACACTGGTGAAACTTATGAATATGGATAAGTATAAGCCCTATTATGATGGCTTAGAGCAACAAATGTAAGTGAATGACAGATTAACACAATTACTTTGCAAAGAGTACTTAAAATCCTAAAATCTCAGAGGAACATATTTCTCCTTAAGTATTTAATATCTACAGTCAGTGTTCCCCATAGAAAAAAAGATAAAAGTATAGGCTTAAAGGAGAACATAAAGAATTAGAGATGGGAGGAGGGGAAAAAATAGAAAATAAAAGTCAGAGTTGCTTTAAGCGCATAGGGACAACGGCTGTTGAGGCAGGCAAAGGACAGAGGAAAATACAGCAACTGTAAAGAACCTAGAAGCGAAGAAATAAGAAATGACAGAGTCCAAGAGAGTGAACAAAGAAACTAAGGAAAGAAAAAGAGACAGGCATCCACAAATAGAAAAGACTAGGATACAATATGGAGTACAGGGAACAAAACCACAGGTCTACAGGAAGGATTGAAAACAAACAAAGGACATCATAAAACAAAAAGGGAAGGGTAGAAAAGAGAGAGAAGTCTTAAAACATATACTCAAAATACAGAAGGAAATGAAGGAAGGAGGAAGAAAACAGAGGCATGGGGAGAAAAATCCAAAGCAAAAAAAGAATTAAAAAAAAAAACAGTTTGCCAGAAAGAGTTAACCTTGTCAGTCACAAGGATAAGATGCCACCACATCACGTGCCAATTCTGGCCTTGTAGAAGATATTCCCAAATGGCATGCAATTTCCCTAAAGGAAATGCCTTTATAATAATAAGAATTAACAAATCAATAGAGGAACTGTTTAATTTTCTTGCCACTAGTTCAAATTCATGTTCCCTGCAAAGAATGTCTGAATGACAATCACAGAGCAAAACAGAATCTCATTTATATTACAGCTGCCAATCAAAGCTACAAAATGTATATAGCTGGAACCTCTGATAGATACCTGTAATATAAGTCAAAGACAGAAAACTGAGTTAGCCCATAGTGGAATAAAGAAAGTTTTATTCTTTAATTGAATATAAATTAGTCAAACATTCTCTGTTACCAGCATTTTTAAGTAAAAGTATGTGTAATAAAGTGTGACGTGTTCAATAAAAAAGTGTATTTTTATGAACTCAGTAAGAACACTGCTTTGTTTAATCCCAGTTAGGAAGCTGATATTTTAGAGATCTTGAAAAGGCTTTAAGGTCAGACAAAGAGAACATATAAATCATCACACATGTTTGTAATTACTTCTAGATTGCCCAGCCAAATCCAGAAATATTCAGACACAATCTTTTCTCATATAGAAGGACTGATTACTAAATAGTTTGTTTATATTGGTTTAGGAACATACTTAAAGATGTCTTCCTGTGACCTCTCCAATCCTCAAAACCCATAATCATTTCCATTTCACTTCAGAGTCCACAGCACGCGATAGAGTGGAAGCAAACACTGAACCTATTCGAAATATTAGCTAAATTTCTCTGCTATATTCTCCCCCCTCCCAGTGTCATACTCTTCCAATAAGCCTGCTGATTTTTAAAAGCCAAACTGTGTGCATTACAGAGAAATTTTTGTGCATTTTCTTAACTCCTCCTGAAATCAGTGAGGATGGGGGGTGCTCAGTACCTCCTAGTAAAAAGCCCTAAAAATGTTTATTTTTTTGCCTCATGGAACTGACAGCCTACAGAAGCAGCAGGGTTTACATTTTGCAGGCAATTAATTATTGGTTAGAAAAAGAATTTTAGAAATACATCACAGGCGGACTGTGTTGGAAGCATTTTAGTATTCATATTAGTAAAACTGCCCGATCTTTGTAGATTACTTTTAAGTGCTGTGTTGGTAGGCACACTTTGCCTAGCAACAAGTGCCAGATTTCATTCCATTTCCTGCACATACAATAGAGGTCCCTGAATTGCTCCAGGCTTCAAGCATTCAGGAAATATATCTGCTGCTCAGAATGTATTTAGTCATAAAATTTCTTGCACACAAATAGTATATACAATCTCTTTACACAGATGGACATGCCTAAAGATAAAAGTGTGAGAGGATGTTTGTTTAGGGATTTTTTCTCTCCAGCTGCCTGTAGTTAGGGATGAACGCATCCCCCAAAAGCAAAGTTTCATTAAATATTAACAAAAATATTTTTAAAAACATGTTTAGAATGAAAAGACAATACACTAACATAGCCGGATGCCAAGAAGACCATATCATATGTAGAAGCATTTACAAGGTTAGACAGTAAAGCAGAAAATCAGTAATACAGAAATATGGTAGGGAGCTAACCAAGTACAAATGTTTATTAAAGGTCTGACAGAAGATAAATCCAGGTGAAAAATAATGTCTGTTAACACAAACCAAACAGCTTGACTACGGAAAGCATCAGCAGAAAGAGTATTAATAAACAAGAGAGGCTTTATTGATTGTAAAATGGGAATGTTAAAACATTTTAGGATATAAATATTTGAAAGAAGGGAGAGCTGGAAAACACCTCTATCTGAAGAGAAGGTAAAACAATATTTAGAAAATGTTACCTAGATGGACCAGGTGGTCTGGATAATTAGGTCAGTAGACAGGAAGTGCCTTTTAATTCTAAGCCTTTAGCTGTTCAGTGATAGTATTGCAAGATTGTGGAGGAAAGGATACAGTGATATTTGTGAGGCTGGAACAAGGAGGCTGGAATAGATGGTGGAGAAAAAGGTAGGGATGGGGTTGGGCAAATGTAATACAGAGGTTCAGAACAGAAGGGGGCTGCAGGGCTGTGGTCATGCCTCTCACTGGTTTATTAGAAAGAATTATGTTTTTGTCTTTAATACACAACTTTTTACCAGGATTATCACATGAAAAGAAGTATAGTAAATCATATGTCCTAAAAGGATTTTAAATTAATTTTACCAACCCAGATAATGCTGTGACATTTCTGTTGCATTTAAGAGCTGGTAGCTTCAATTATGGCCTAGAACTCAGACTCAGGATCAGGATTTTGGACTGAATGCTTCCTGGTAACCTATTAGTTTAGAATTTATTGTCACTAGACGAAGTAGCTTTATTTTTCTGAAGTAAAAAAAAATAAAAAAAAAACATAATCAAAAGACCTTCAACATTTAGCATTAACCTAAAAGTTTATCTATTGTTAGGAAACATCTATTTCTAGATAATTTTTGGTAACAGAGATAAAAATAAAATTTTGCCATATTTCTAAAGCTGGGCATTTAAATAAAAATAAGCACTAGTGGGAAGAATGCAGTTTATAAAATTTCCTACTTGGAACTTTAATATAATTATCTGCTTTTCAATTTTTCTGTGTCTGAAGGAAAGAAAAGTATATAGGGACTTTTTTAAAAAAGGCACTAAAAATGTTATATATTACTTTTGCAGCACTGTACAATTCAAAAAAGGTTATCCAAAAGTGTGTTTTTTCCTTATTGTTTTTCCAGTGCTTTTTCAGACAACTGCCTTCCACATACAAATATGCATATATACGTATATATCTATAAAATATAACTACATACATATCTATAAAAGTAAAAATACCCTATTTAGCACACCATTTATTTGAAATAATATACACATGTTATTTGGGGAGGGCAATGCATTAGAGAGAGAACATGATCATAAATAAAATGGAAGATGAAGAAAAGTTGCTTATTTTTATACATGCCACCTTAAAACTTTGAAAGAATTTTAAAAAATCATTAAAGATATATTGGGAAAATAAGCATCAACCACACATCATCAATAATGGAGGAAAAAAGATAAATTTTGTAGATCTGATTTTTAAAGTTTTGCATATAATAAGCGGGCAATTTTTCAGGGGAAATCATCAAATGCTGTGAACTAGATTTCAAAGACGGCAATTAGATCAAAATGTTTTCATAACATTTTGGTTCCTTTTCTTCACCTACTCTTTTTTTAATCTTTCACTTCTGTAATTTTTTTAACTAGTTTTTCCTCTGAAGGAAACTGAGAGATGACATACTAAAGACAACATGCTCTTTCTCTGCATACTTTTTTACTTAACAATTGGTATATAAGAAGCAGATACGCTATTGTCCTCTTTCACCCAAAATGGCGCTTTGGAAGAACACTGCCATTTGGTTAACTTTGATTTTATACTCATTCTCCTGCCTCTACACCTCCCAGAACAGAAATCCATCAAAAGCTCAGGAATTTCGGATTGTGTGTTTAGGCGTCCTGGTTAGTAAAAGAACTCTTCGCATCTAGGAGATTTACTGGAATTAGAAATAGTCTTAGTGTTTCAGGGACACATATGTAGCACAGGCCTAAAACAGGGAACAATTTCCAGCTAGCCCTTTGCTCCTGTTTTGACTGAGAAGTATATGACAATGCTATTCGGTCTAAAATAGAGAAAATAAAGAGAAAAAAAAAGGCCACCTGGAAAGAGAATTGGGTTCCTGTGAATATGATACAGTAGTATGGAATAATCTTTTTTTTTCAAAAAGTTCTCTACAGTATTCTGTAAATCATATACATTTCTTCTTAATCCTTCCAGTTTCCATCCGTCCTTCTGGAACATAGTCTGCTATCCCCATCACACAGGTGACTTTAGGGACAATTCGACACTACTATCCCAAGTATTGAAATGCAATAAAATTCCTGAAACCTATCCTTCCTTTTTTCTGTTTGAACTACACTGGGACAATTGCCAAAAGACATACATGGAGCACACGTCATCAAACATGACACCTCCCTAATGCTAAGTACATAAGCTCAATGCAAATTATACTATGAAGTTCATCCTCATGTGACTGTTGTTTTTATATTGAGATTATGAAATTTATCAATAGAACAATTATTTCCTTTCAATTTTTACTAGTATCTTTCATTTACTTCAATAGGAATTGAAGCAAGCCCTAAACAACTGTTTGGAATTGCTCTTTCTCTGTGTTAATATGAATAATCTTGGGAAACATCTCCAGACCTTCCAGCATTAATATATAACAAGTCAGGATGTTTTAGGTTGGATTACACAGAGGAATGTGTGTGGGTGTAAGAAATATGGAACACATTTTCTTTCTTTAATAATAATAATACCACTCTGATGTTTTTCAGACTGTAAATTGCAGAATGCTGGAAGTACAGATCTGGATCCTCAGTTTGTTTCAAATTCAGCTCAAGGTGAGATCAAGGTGTAGCAACCAACTGCTTCCTGGAAAAGCCACGCACTATATTTGTGGCTGTGTACTTACTCAGCTCTTAGTCAAATATAATCTCTTTTTCTGCATGCTATAAGTTGAATCAGTATGTATTTTTCTCTCCCCTACTTCACAGCCAGAATCTCTCCCTTTCATTGCTTCTGGCAAAAACAGATCAGCAAAAAAATACTTCTAAACATATTATCCCACTTTGTAAGAAGGAAACACCAAAACCTGGGTGCCTAAAATAAAGCTGAAAAGCTACTTGTCTGCATGATTTTGAGCTGAGCTGAACACAGAAGACTTCCTATGTGACATTAAGTTACAAAGCCAAAGGGTAATCATAGTTTCAATACCATGGGCTTAATTTCCACTGAAAACTGTCAAAAATAGTCTTGGTTAAATCAAAGGCTGGGATTTCATCGTAAAGATCTTGTGTCAGCCATGGCGCTAGCACATTCTGTCCTGCTCCTCTAACTCAACCTCTGTGAAGCAGAAAGAAAGGAAGAAGCACCAGAAGGGAAAAATGATGCTATTTTCAGTAGCAATTCCACCCTAATTTCATCAATACAAATAAAAACATCTCACATAATACTAGCTTCCCATCTCGGTCTCAAGAAATTCCTTAGCTGATAGTTTGAACCTGCCATGGGCATTAATGCATAGTAGCTTCACAGACTACCATAAGAAAGAAATGACAGGACATTCTGCCTCTTCATCTGTAGAATTCAAGGAATTTTTGTCTTGAAGGAAAATATGAGAGGTCACTGCGACTTTTACATCAGTAAAAAAAGCTAGGGGGCTGTACATACTGATTTGACCAATAATCTGAATTTGGCACTTTCTAAGAATAAATTATTTTTAATGTAGGTATTTTTTCTAGGAATCTGTTGTGGATACAGCCTGTTTGCTGTAGCCACAAGTCATCTCTTGCCTTTGATCTTGCAATTGTGCACATGGTTCTAAGGCTTGGTATGATTCTTCATTGGTTTTCTCAGATTTTTGTTAACACTTCGCAGTTTCAAAAAATAATTAATTTTCTAAGTGTTGAACAAGCCATCATGCCATGTAAATCAGGTAAATAAAATATTATGCATATTTGTTAGACAGGGAAATTGCTCCAGCAAAGCAAGTCTGAATTACTTATACTGTTCTGTGTAGTCATTTTTTATTTTACTTTGTTAACCTTCAACTGGTTTTGTTTGTTGCTGGTTTTTATTTTCTTTTTGTCTATTTTTTTCCTACTAAACTTTTAATATAAAGATTTATTGCAGAATGATTAATTTTAAATAGCTTATCTTGAATATCTTATTAATTACTTATTTTGCAGAAGCATCTGAATAACGCCTGTTGGGAACTGGACATCCTTTGTAATGGGTTTTGTGGAAAACACCAATGAAACCCTGATGAAATATTCCCTGCTAGCCCCTGCTCACATTCCCAGTAGCTCCAGTTGGACTGTGGTTTCACACATTGTTAACAACATATCCTTTGTGAGAAACAGAAAAAGATTTTATCGTGGCTTTAAATAAGCTATAATCAGGTATAGGTGAAAGTATTTGGATTGAACAAAGGTGGCCCCATTAGACAGAAATCATTCTCATTATGTAAACAGGTGTTCACTGGTGGAGCCCAATGAACTTTGCCTGTAACCTCTGAAACACAGCTGGTCAGAAATAGCAAAATAGATGTGTTCAATTACAAACTCATCTAAATGGACATCTGCCAGCAGTTTGTGACACAGGTTCAGCTCTCTGAATGTATAACCAGTACACCTGACTCAGACATAACTGATTTTAATTACTGAATTTATTTTGTTAGTAGTAATTTTGCTGCTAAAGCAGAAGCTTGAAAAGAATAACTTCAATTCTATCATCGATCTAGGAGAGAGTTGAGGACTAATAGAGACCATACCATCAACTGTAGGCATGAAGTCTGCAAATTCATCAAATCATTAATATTTTTATGAGACGAGGTTTTACACAGATAACAGCAAAATGGAAATGAAAAGTTAGCTTATGGCAAAATATAGGTACTAAGGAACAGCATCTGGCATTCTACGTATTTTGTTCCTGTAGTTAATAAAACAGGACTCTGCCAGTTATCATAACTGGTAGCATGACTAAAAGAAAAACCAAAGTCTCTCTCACACTTCTGTGTCTAAATAGCTAACACTAGGATTTTCTAAAATTAGGTACATTAGTGTTCAAAGGGATGAGAGGGGAGGAGGAAGACAGATACTACATACATTTCTGTAACTTTTGTAAGTCTCTCAGGTTGTCTTTGTCCAAAAGGACACAAATTTGCAATTAGTTCTTATTATTAATATAACAATAAATAATAATTATGCCTAGCTTTTACACAGAGCTTTGAAGACACAAAGCTCAAAGTGCTTTGTGAAGGAAGTCAGCTCAATACCCTGTTCTTCTGGAAGCAGAAACCCTGACAGAAGGTCACAGAGCATGTAACTGGCAAAGGCAGTACCTGAAACTAGGTCTCAAGCCCTGCTCCACTTACCTGTCCGCTAAGTAGTATTTTCTGATTTAGCCTCTGTCTCTGTTTCTCTCTGAAAAATGCCCTTGTATGCGAGCTTCTTATGTCCTGTATGAGTTCAGAATCTGCACTGCTCACTTGAATGAGCAGCTAGTGCATAGTCAGTGAACATTTCTGTCTGCATATAATTTCCAGCCTTTGAGTGCTGCGGTTCTCCAAGTGTTATTTTTTTAATATGATCTTGGTGCAATTAAAACTGGAAAAGGGTAACAGTTGAAAAATTTTTAATCCTAGATATGATAAGATGAGCGAATCCAAATATTCTACTTAAAAAAATACAACACTGACATTCAAAAAATCTTTCTTGTTTATTTTACTTTTTAATTTTTCCCTGGTAAGGCTTTATATGTACCTCTGCTTTGTTAGTTTTCCTCCAGATGTTAAAATAAGTCTCCCAGCTTTCTATGGAACTACACTGTATTACCTTTTGCTGACACCGAATTGAAACATACAGTAAGTAAAGTATTCTCTCCTACAGTCTTCATATTATGCTATAATAATATACTATGGCATGCTCCCATCTCAGCAGTCTAATATCAGCGGATATTTCTCTAATAGTCTAAAAATTAGCATTTAAAATGTTAATTGTTTCCTGATTAATGATGAAAATGATGAGTTAAATGTGCAAGAATTATTTATAAAGTGCAATGGTGCATTAATTTTCTCATCGTATTTTAAAAATACAGCAGTCAGTGAGGAATTTAAGAGCAATTAGTAAGGTAGACCATACAGGTCTGTGCATGTCAACTTTTTTGTAGTTTATACTCCATGCTATTTGGTCCCCAATGGTAAAAAGAGAGTCATATTTCTCCACCTAACATTTATTCATGTGCTTGCCTCACTTCACCTAAACTGTAAAAGCTTCCTCAGTAGAAACATGCTATACTTATTGGCTGAATTCTGTTCCCTTTGTAGTCAATATATGAGCTCTTTATTAAATACAGCAGTGGATAGTTATTCATAGTAGGACAAAAATCTTTGAGCACATAGTCTCTCCTTAAAACAAAAATGAAATACAGCCATGTCATCAGAAAACCTACTAGATAAATTCACATTCAGTGTGTTTAAAAATTCCAAACCAGATAATTTACTTCTGTAAGGACTCCATGGAGAAAAAGGTGATAGTAACAGTGGCATCAACTTTAATGTACACACTTTCCCTTCAACAGCTGTGCAATTTACCAGTACACAGACAATTTTTTTTTCCATTGGATCTTCCATCCTAGCATTTTCTTAGGTTCACACTTTTTAAAAAGACAAATGAAGCCCACAATTTTCAACATGATATGGATTATGAAAGACAGTTACGTAAAAGTTAAAATATACATATACCTACATAGTTTTTTTGCACGGTACGGAAAGAAGTATGTATATATCTTCTGCACAACAAGGAGAGAAAACTAGCTTTACAAGGAGTCACTTAAAGTGGCTTTTTTGAATTCCCAAAATACTTCTAATGCAAGCTCCACAGTTGTGGTTCTGGCTCCCTATTCATTACTTAGCCACAAAAACCTGTTCCTTTCCTTCAACTTTCAGTCTATCCAAGTAATACCTACAATATTGATCTAACAGGAATGAATCCTGGCATTCATAGAGTAATATCCTCAAAAATCCACAGATAAATTCCTTCTGATTCACCTATTTGGAAAGTCACAGAAGAAAAGTCATTGATTGTCAGGTTCCCCTGGCTTTACTTGGTGACCTACTGAAGAAAACAGATGGGTCCAAAAACCTAACAATTCCTTCCCAAAAATACAAAAGGCAATATAAACATAATAACCAGCTTTTACATGCTTCTGCCAGCCTATTTTCTGGAGAAACAAAAAACCCACCCACAGTTGTGGACATCACTCCAGCTAGAGCATGAAAGGCACCCACAGCACTCTAGGTAGGACATAACAGAAAATCACAGCTGACCCAAAATGAGGCACAGCAAAATCACCATCCAGGCAAAAGAAGATTCATTTCAAAAGAAAAAATGAAATCAAAATCAATACCTGTAAGGACCAGCATTAAAGTTTCAGAGTAAGCTAATTACAGAAAGCATGTAAACAAGATAGTGATACACAATTAGGAGATAAAAGTAGAATTCCACAAAGACATTTTATAGTCACTTTTCCAAAGTCAACTTCACTTTTAGTATCATATTCCTCATTCGAGAAAAACAAGATGAGTGCAATAATTCACTCTTATGTACTTCTGCTGGCCTCAAATTATCACTTTGGCAAAAAAAATGGAGCTTTGTATCCTAACCCACTTTCAGCTTATGCAGATTTAGTGTAGACTGAATTAATTCATCATCACTATTCATTTATACTGAAGCACCTTTGCCCAGAAGAGGAAAAGACATTTTAAAAAAGAAGAAAATTACGCTAAAAAGGCAAAGGTAACATAAAGATATTTGTCTAGTGTTTTTAAAAGAGAGAGAAGTAAATTAAAGCTGCACTTCATTGTTTGGCCAGCACTTTTGCAGCAGTTAAGCTAAGGTCCTGGTGATTTTGATAGCACCACAGGGAACATATTTTCACATGGGTAAAATGTTCTTGAATAATTGCTCTAATGTATTAGGAATAAAAGCATTCAAAAGCAGCTACACAGGGTTACTTTCATCCTTTCCAAATCTGAAAATGTCAGCCCCTGCTCCAGCATGGCTTTTCTTTTTAGAGATAGTTCACTAATACAGCAGCATAGCGCATGTTTATATACATAAAGAGATGGAAGTGCTGCCAAGTTTAAGAATTTTCAGACAAGTCATCTTTAAATTATTAATCTGGATTCATTTTAAAGGCTGATCAGCTTCAAAAAGTTAAACTGAGTTTCATTTTTATAAGGATGGAACAAGTCTCTTAGTCATCACAAAGCTTTTTCCAAGTTTCCTGCTTTTTGGCCAGGTAGCAGTTATCTTCAGCTATCTCAGTTTAGAAATTCCATCTCCCATTCAACAGTTTTATCCACAGGCAAACCATGATTTTGGGATATCAGATGATCAGGCAGGCAGCCTGTGCACCAGAAAGCCCTGATACACCTAGGATCCCTGCGTGCGGTGTAGGTCCAAGTTGGAGAAAAGCAGCAGGTGGAGTAACAAAGATTAAAGTTCACTCGGCCTAACTGGATGAATGGTCCAGCTATACTGAAACAGGCTAAAGAATTACATGCAGAAGAAATTGCCTCAAACCCTTATGATCCCATTAATACCAAGCCTCGCCACCTGGTCTTGGCACGTGAGGCAGAAACTGCATCAGAAGAGATTAACATTGCCCCTGGGGCTAGTCATATTTATTCTAGCAAACTAATGTGAAGCAAATAACCCTATTTAATAGCATTTATATGAATGAGACAAAGAGATCAGCATTTAAATATCCAACAAGATTATGTTACTCAGCTATTGTCTAGGGAAAAAAGCCACTATAGAAATCACAATAAGAAAAAAGTATGAAAGTAAGCACAACTTGAAAAGCCATAATCATCTCTCACTATGAACAGGCCTGATTTGTAAAAGTAAATGTGGTTATAAGGCACCCAACTCCCAGTGTTTTTTGAAGAGAAACCATGTAACAGAACAGTGTTGATGCACAGAATAAAATTATTTAGAGCACTTAGTGTTCTCCAAGCTTTGAAAATATATTTGTTCACTTCTCTTCCTCATAAAATATATCAAAAAAAGAAAAGAAGTAAAGAACCGAACATGGTCAATGGGAGAAAATAATCTATACACAGCATAATAAACAGTTATATCATGAAGCAATGGCATCAAGTTTTAGTGGTCTTCAGCATTTTCTTGCTAGTCAAAGGATGTAAGCACAAACTGACAAAATTTGAAAGTAGATCCAGGTTAGTAATTTGCCTAGCATGAAATCTGGGGTGGATTACAAAGCAAACATAATTTAAAAAATGATTAAATTAAATAACAAAAGAAAATCTCTGTCTGCAATGTAGAAATATTTTCTAATTACTTAGAAGACAATTCCACACATTTACACCTGGTTGTGCAAATAAAAGACTTCAAGGAAGATAATACTCTACAGTAAGAATTTTATTTCAACTAACATTTCTGAACTAGTGTTAAAAGCAGCCACCTTGATAAATATTTTTCTGTAAAAACAAAACAAAACAAAAAAGCTCTCTCTTCCCAAACCAAACCACTTGACCATTTCTAATATTTTCTGGTGAAGACCAAAATGTAATCATCGGCCTTTTAACCTGATACTGTACACACACTTTTACAGCAAAAGTAAAGGCTAACATAGGTGCTTTTAAATTTTCATTCGGAAAGGATTGCTTCTCTTTTATTAAAGCTAGTTTATTAACACTAGTTTAATAGAGAATACCTTGGGCTTCTGCGTGTTCAGAATCTTAACATATAATTACATACCTTTGCCTATAATATATGAAAGCATTCTGTCAATAGGTAAAAAATCTATTGATGGGGAGTTGGTGGGAAAACATTAGCAAATTATCATAGTCTATTGTGCTCAAAATGCACAAACATATTCATTTTCCCTTGTCAGTGTGCAGAGAGTGGGTGATGTTAGTGACAGAATTTGGTATATTTTGCAGGGATTGTATATTATCATGATGTTTACTCTTGATCAGTTTTATTCAAAGTATTGCTATCAGGACTTCCCCACATCCAGTCATTTATTTTTCCTGAAAAGCTATTTTACTTTCTTAGCATGCAGGATGTTTTGAGAAACACTGCCATATATGCTGGGGCTTTCTCATGGGTCTTAGTATATGCAATTGCAAAAGCTTACATACAGTATGCTGAGATATATTTTATGCAAATACTGTCAGAGCATAATGCTCCCCAGGGCAGTAAATATCATGGTTATCAGTGTTATCAGTGTTCGGACAGCACCCAGCAGCATCTTGACTGAGATTTTCAGCTATTTTATTTACCAAGTGCTACATGAAAACATAAAGAGAATATTTTTATTTTTAATTTAAGTGAACAATTTATACTGCCTCCAAACTTTTTTCCCTGTCACCTGTGCTCTTTCAATGATATTCCAAGCAGAACTGCCAGCATATAAATGCTCACTAATATACTTAAAGCCTTTTAATTATATGCTTTTATCCTAACAAAAAAAATCACAAGAAAATGGCATTAAGGAAAACAAGACAAACTGCCAAGAAAAGCCAAATCATGAGGCAAATCAGGAGACAATTCTGAAGCTGGCAACACATTTGTCTGCAGGACCTGCCAAATAACCAGATGCTTCTGCTACACAAATACACCCAGAGCTCAGCATGGGAGTCCTACCAGAGACAACTACAGTAAAAAATTAATGACTAAAGCTTAATTTAGGGAAAGAAGTTAATTTCAGACCATGCTTTCACCAATTTTTGTTAAAGAAGTTTAGAATAATTATGGGGAAAAAAATTAACAAACATCTAATTGATAAATGCATCTCTAATTTGTTTTAACTACTGCAACCCTATACAAAGCAATTGAAACATGAATCCATTTCTGCAGTATTTTAATAAAGATTTCTGAGATGATTCATAAAGATAACTATAGCAAGTTCACCAGTGTTTCTGCAGAGAGTTACAGGATGTTTGTATTAACTCTAGATCATAACATTTTGCATATTAAAAGCAGCAAAGTAATTAAGAGACTGATGACACAGAATATGACTTTATAGCCCTTTAGAGCCCTAACATCAATGGGAATTGTTTCTTTGACAGAATTGCAAAAGACTTTCCTACAGCAATACCAACTGGAGCAAAATTATAAATACTGAACTTTAAATTTATTCTTATTTTTCTCTGTAGTGAAATAACAGAGGTATGTATAAGGAAAATTAAAACTTCTAATGGTTATTGATGAGTTACGTTAATACGATCCTTTCACTGCTCTCTGGAGCAGTACATGCTGAATATCTTTTGTTGAGAAGATATAACTAATAATGTTAACACAATGTAAAGTCTAGCTTGAGTTCCTACATCCCTGCTCACAAAATGTTATGAGGACTTTCTTTCTTTAATGTTTGAACCTGTTACTGTTTTCAGTGGTAGAAGAGACAAAACTTAAATGGTAGTAAAT